>NC_041394.2:36040960-36363102 GCF_900747795.2 Erpetoichthys calabaricus
AACTAATTTTGCCCTTTTTAATTAGCTTATTTATTTGGTGGGCCTCTTTTGTAATGATGTTAAAGGCCCAGCATGCCACAGTGTAGAAAATCACACTGACCACCACAGGGTTATAGAAGATGTGAAGGATCTTACTTCCCACAAAGTAACAGAATGTCCTAAGAAAGAAGAGGCTGCACTGCCCTTTCTTATACAGTTCCTCTGTGTTCCAAGGCCAGTCCAACCTGTCATTACTACAACATAATACAATATTTTACTATAATCTCTATATATATATAAAATCAAACATCTGTCTGTTTGCTTTTCATGAGAGAACTACTTAACAGATTTAGATTGGGTGTTTTTCTATAATTTGCTTGAACATTCCAGTTGATTTTGTGACTTCTCTCATTACGCTATGCATCATAGTTTGCTTGCAGTACCAATTTATTAGTGCGAATCCAAGAGAGACGCAGCGGGCCAAGGGGAGTGGGTGGGGCCCTCTTCACCCACGTGCCAGCCTTGGGGCGTATCTTACAATCGCTTAGCTAGCGAACAAGAGAACTATTTAGCGGATTTTGATTGTTTTTTTTTCTAGAATTTGCTTGAACATTCCAGTTGATTTTGCAGTTTCTCTCATCGCTCTAAGAGTCCTAGTTCACTTGCAGGAGCGATATATTCGCACTAATCCGAGACAGAGGCTGCGGGCCGAGGGGAAAGGGAAGATTGACGTCAGGAGTTGGGTGTCGGTCTACCTCTGTGTGTTGGAGTGTAACTTGCCTTCAATTTAAAGTTTGTCCTTTTTCACCACTGCGTGAGAGGAGCCATGGGGGGTGGCTAGTATTAACATATTGATAAACAAGCCATTTTTAAAAACTAACTTTACATTCTTCTGCGTATGTAATGAAATAAAGGTCAGCATCATACACTTCCTGGCTGTCCAGGTTTGTGGATAAACCAAACTAAAAAAAAAAAACCTTAAGTTATTATTGTTTAAAGAACTCTGGTAATAAATTCTCTTCAAGTCTTCCACTTTGATTTATGACTTGTGCTTTGGCTTGTGTGAAATATTCTGGCTACTGCCTCTTCCACTACATTTCTCAATCTTTGATTTTGTCCCACGGTCTAGTCATTTGTTTATTTAATTCCTTCTGGTTTCAGTCTTGGCTAGTTATTACGAAAACACCACATTTTAACCTACTGACATGCTGTGTAGTCAGTACACTTCTAGACATAAACAATCTTTTACTAATGCATTGAAATA
Organism: Erpetoichthys calabaricus; assembly: GCF_900747795.2. NCBI lineage: Eukaryota > Metazoa > Chordata > Cladistia > Polypteriformes > Polypteridae > Erpetoichthys > Erpetoichthys calabaricus. Next base: position 36,042,204 of record NC_041394.2, read on the forward strand.
ATTTCTCCTATCTGGGTATTGACATCAATTCCCAACAGAAAATATATTGGAGCGGAAACCACAATGGGCTTTTCACTATGTCATCACCTATTTGCATGTCTACAGGCTAACTTTCATAGCTCTTCATTTTCTGCCCTCCTGCACCCTTGGCAACATAATACATTTTGGAGAGCTTCTTTCCAACATTTTGGAAGTGACACAAGTAACTTCAGCCACAGAGACTAGAATAAAGTCAGCAGGAGTCCACATTTTAAAAAGGATACGATAGATAGATAGATAGATAGATAGATAGATAGATAGATAGATAGATAGATAGATAGATAGATAGATAGATAGATAGATAGATAGATAGATAGATAGATAGATAGATAGATAGATAGATAGATAGATAGATAGATAGATAGATAGATAGATAGATAGATAGATAGATAGATAGATAGATATTGTTTTTTGTATCAGTAAGGTGCTGCTGGAGTATGTGAATTTCCCCTTATTTAATTTAATTAAATAATTATTTAATTTATTTAATTTCCCTTAGGATTAATAAAGCATCTATCTATCTATCTATCTATCTATCTATCTATCTATCTATCTATCTATCTATCTATCTATCTATCTATCTATCTATCTATCTATCTATCTATCTATCTATCTATCTATCTATCTATCTATCTAGCAGGTTGGAAAATAGATGTGTATATATATATATATATATATATATACTAGCAAAATACCCGCGCTTCGCAGCGGAGAAGTAGTGTGTTAAAGAGGTTATGAAAAAGAAAAGGAAACATTTTAAAAATAATGCAACATGATTGTCAATGTAATTGTGTTGTTATTGTTATGAGTGTTGCTGTCTTATATATATATAATATACACACACATAAACATAAATATACATATACATATATACATATCTACATATACACATATCTACATATACATATATATACATATACACATCCACATATATATATATATATATATACACATATCAACATATATATACACACATACAGTACATACACACACATATACATATATACATATACACATACATACACATACATATATATATATATATATATATACACACATACATACATACATACACACACATATATATATATATATACATATTAATAAAAGGCAAAGCCCTCACTGACTCACTGACTGACTGACTGACTGACTGACTGACTGACTGACTGACTGACTCATCACTAATTCTCCAACTTCCCGTGTAGGTGGAAGGCTGAAATTTGGCAGGCTCATTCCTTACAGCTTACTTACAAAAGTTAGGCAGGTTTCATTTCGAAATTCTACGCGTAATGGTCATAACTGGAACATGTTTTTTGTCCATATACTCTAATGGAGGAGGCGGAGTCACGTATCGCGTCATCACGCCTCCTACGTAATCACATGAACTAAAAACAAGGAAGAGATTTACAGCATGAGTCAAACGCGGGAACGAAGGTAAATGACGTTAATTTTTGAGTGTCTTTTAATACTGTGTAAGCATACATATTAACACATGTGCAATTAAACGTGTGCATTTACGGGGTGATTTCTCAGGCTTAAAAGCTCGCCTTTTACTAAAAAGGTAAATGCAAAACTATTTTCAATCATTCTATGATCTGCTTCTCACAACTGAAGGCACCGTGGCTGATGTTACGTCACTTGCTGGCCAACCATAAGCGTTACCTGGTAGGTAACCAGCCACTCACTTCACTCCCTTACGGGAATCGAACCTCGGACGTCAGCGCTACAGGCAAAGCCCCTAAAATTGCGCCACAGCGTGTGGTTCGTTTATTTGACAACATGTAGATCGGGGTAATTACATTCACGGCATTCGTAGTCTGATTCACAATCTGATTGTATGGGTGGTTACCTACCAGGTAACGCTTATAGTTGGCCACCAAGTCAGGTCGAAGTGATCACTCGAGTGAAGGCAGCTTCACAAAAAAACAGATCCTTAACAAACTGTTATTAGTATATTTTCCCTCAATTTAAAAAGGTTTTCTTTTCTTCTTAATAAAAATTTAAAAGTGGTACTTCGCCGGTGCGAAGCGCGTGGATTTGACCGACTGACACATACAGACATATTCATGAGTGCAGGTACTTCAGAAAGAAAGCACCGTGTAAACCTAAAGTTTAAATTAAGTTCATAGACCTACAAAAGGTTGCCATTCATTTGAAGCAAGATTGCTTTTCTTCTGTACAACAAACGTTGCATTCTCAAGAGTGTGCTTGCACGGCTTCGGATATAGATATATATATATATATATATATATATATATATATATATATATATATATATATATATATATATATATATATATATATATATGTATGTATGTCTATATATAAATATATAAGCTTATAAGTACTGCCTTACTTCTCTTTAAGAAAGGAAGATGTAATGATACTTGATTTAAACGATTCCATGTCTTGGTCGGTTTGCGTAGCTTATTGTCAATATCTTTACACCTTTTTTTAAGACTTATTGACTGAAACGGGCTTTCACGAAAAAAGTTAGGGCTTTGCTACAGGATACACCCTCCACAAGTTAAGCAAGTAAAAATAAAATATATATTTCTGTTTTATTTAAACCTTTTAAGTTCGTATGCATAGCCCCATTTGGCTGTTTTATTTATTTTTTTCTTTCTTCAGTAATATTTAATCTCCTTAAAGAAAAAGAACATATCCATTTTACTTTTTTTGTATCTCTTTAGTAATATTTTAGTGTAAAAGGATAACCAGTATTTAAACCTTTTATGTTACTTTATAAATTTATTTTACACAATGTTGAAAAATTAATAAGAAAGCTACATATTTTGGCAGCAGCTGCTTTAATTTTCAATGAAATGAAAAAAGCTCTCCAAGAGAAAACATCAATGAAGAAGAAACAGTTTGCACTATCTAAAAATGAGAAACCCTCATTTATAAAAGTTTGCTGCAGATGACTTAACTGAAAATAAATGAATAGTTCCTATGTGTATAATACATATTTATCTATTTTACTTATGCCTTTATTCCAGCAACTTGCAACATCTGAGGTACAATTTCTTACATTACTTTTGTTTTTTACAGCACAGGCAGGTGAAGTGACTTCCTCAGGGTCACACAGTGGTGTCAGTACCAGGATTTGAACTGACAAGCTCCGGGTTTACTGAAATATTACTGAAGAAAGAAAAAAAATGAAAACGGGCAAATAGGGCTATGCATACAGATGTCCATCCATCCATTATCCAACCCACTATATCCTAAATACAGGAGCCAATAAGTAGATATGTATATATACAGTATATATATATATATATATATATATATATATATATATATATATATATATATATATATATATATATATATATGTGAATGTATGTATGTATATATGTATGTCTATATTTATATCTATATATATATATATATGTAGATATGTAAATTTGTATATGTGTATATATATGTATATGTGGATGTGTATATGTATATACAGTATATATGTATATGTAGATATGTGTATATGTAGATATGTGTATATGTAGATATGTATATATATGTATATATGTATATGTATATATATATATGTTTACATAACCTCTTTAACACACTACTTCTCCGCTGCGAAGCGCAGGTATTTTGCTATATTTATATATATATATATATGACAGCAACACTCATAACAATGACAACACAATTACATATACTGTATATATATATGTAGATATGTATATATATATATATATATGTGTCAATCTATCTATGTATGTATGTCTAGATATATATATATATATATATATATATGTAGATATGTATATATATGTGTATATATATGTAGATGTGTATATATGTAGATATGTAAATATTTATGTATATATATGTGTCTGTGTGTGTATATATATATATATATATATATATATATATATATATATATATATATATATATATATATATATATATATATATGTTGTGGAGGATTGCCGGCTTCCCAGTCCGGCCCTCACCCCCAGGCCGCTAGGAGGAGCCCTCTGGACAGCATATTCGTGCCCCGAGTTCCAGCAGGGCCTCATGGACTTTGTAGTGTTGTGACACAGCCCTGCTGGATACCTTGGGGGTCGCCAGGAGTCGCTGTAGGGGGGCTAGTGGGCTCTTGCGTGCCCTATAACCCGGGAGTGCATCACAGTCACGTGACTGGAGGAAGCGACGTGCTCCCGGGATGAAGAAGAGGACTGTTTGCCCTGACCTGGAAGGAAAACGGACTTGTGGGTTTGGCTTGGAATCACTTCCGGGTCAGGAGCTATAAAAGGACTATGGGAAGCCCAGAACACTGAGCTGAGCTGGGAGGTAGGGTGGCGACGTGTCTGGGCGAGGAGGATTGGTTATTGTAGAGAGTGAATTGTTCATGAATAGTGTGGTGGAAAGGGTGCTTGGTGCACTGTATAATTATAAAATAAATATTAGTTATACTTTTACCTCGTGTTCAGAGTGGTACCTGAGGGTTCGAGAGGTGGACAAACGCCCTATCTGCTACACTGGCGTAGTCGGCAGGATACTCTGGCCGTCCGGTGGCAGAGGATCTGCATTTCCTATAATATTCATTGTGGCAGAGAACCCAGGGAAGGACCCTCTAGTAACCGCGGAGGTGAAAACTCCACCCGCGAAGAAGAGCGCTGCAATCGGGAGCCGTGAAACACAGCCAGCCGCAATGGGGAGAAAGTCGGGCAAGAAGAAGGCCAACACCGACTGGGTGAAGACCGTAACCGACGCCGAGCTGACCTGGACTTACCTGACTGGGTGTGAAGAGGACCGGTAGCCGATAAAGGCTGAGCAAGCCCGAAGGGCAAAGCAGCAAGAACGCTGTCAGCAATCGGCCGCACCGAAAGCCCTAAATGAATCGGGGACACCGCGGAAAAATCCGGAGGTATGTGCCGGGGCAACGCCCAATGGGCAGGGGATGTTTTATTCCTATTTTGCAGAGGCCTGCCTTCGGAAAACCACCGGTGAATCGGATACCTGCCTCGTACCGTGGCAAGATGGCCACGATACCCAGAAGGCAAGTCGGGCTGGAAGTCGGCTGGAAGCGGTCAACCCATTCGTGGGATGTGTCCACGTGACCTTGCGCGACGGCAACCAGGAAGAAGGTCAGTTTGGAGCCGTTGGTGAGGTCAATAATTCCCCAACGCGTCTGCGCTCCCTGAAGGGGAAGGGGGCGGCGAGCGAAGCAGCGCCAATATTAAATAAAGAGAAAGAGGGGCGGGAAGTGACTGAAGGATCTGCCGTTAATGGTAAAAAGGCAGACCTCAGTCGGCGTCTTGCAGCCACTCGTCCCTCAGAAGACTCCAAATCCCAGAAGCCTTCACGAAGCCCAGCAGAGCACGTGCCAGGAGCGGACGTGCTCATTGGTTCCCGGTCGGCAGGTGATCATTACAAGGAAGTAGCCTTACTGCCGGCCGAGACAAATAACTTTATAAACTTAGGGGAGCTCGACAAATATCTCGAGCCCCTAAATATTTTCTTCCAGGGACTACAACAGTTGAGGAAGCGTGTGGAGGAGCTGGGAGCTACAGCGGAAGCACCATTGAAGGGACTGCAGGAATACCTTCGGCGGTTAGGCCGTGAAGCCCCGGCCTCAATTAATGCGGCGGTGCAGGTAGGTGCCCTCTGTACCGTATATAATAAGGGGACACAGTGTGAACCGGCACCGCGTTTAAAAAGTAGCGGTTGCCAAAGCGCTGTGAACCCGACATTGGAGTGTGGCACAATGACGGAGTGGTCGGGTAACTGTCCGATAGAACCGGGGCGGCGGTATCAGACGCCGCTCTGGACCGATGCGGACCGTAAGAGCCCGACCCGCGTGATAAAGGGGTTGCCGTTGGTTACTGGAGGGGCAGAGGAAGTGCCAATCGAACCGGGGCGGCTGGATAGTGCTGTTACCCGGAGCGATGTGGTACTAATGACGCCACCTCCAATAATACATAGGACAACGGGCGTGCAAACAGCAAAGAGGCTCTCTCTTTTCCATAGAGAGCCTCACGCTGTGCACAAGCCCCAGAGAAAACAGGAGACCCCCAAAATAAAACGCGGGTCTCCTGACATGTTAAAGAAATGTGCTGAGAGCAGCAAAGCGGCCATAATTCCCTCCTTGGCGGAGGAAAGGGCGGAGCTAACCCTGACAGAATTCCCAAGGTGTTTTAGGTCCCAAGAAGAGAGACGACCAGGAGGACGGCGGCGGTGTTACAACTGCCGTCAACCGGGCCACCTATGGTGCAGTTGTCCCCGGAGGACAGGGGAGCGGTGGGATAACAGATACACTGTTCCCCCAAGGTTCGCTGGGGGGTCTCGACATCGTCGCCAGGGTCCGGACGACGCGTCCTCTTGGAGGGGAACGTCCCTCGCGGGGATCAACGCTCCGCCCCAGTTGGCTTCGCTGAGAGGGGGGAACTGTGGAGGATTGCCGGCTTCCCAGTCCGGCCCTCACCCCCAGGCCGCTAGGAGGAGCCCTCTGGACAGCATATTCGTGCCCCGAGTTCCAGCAGGGCCTCATGGACTTTGTAGTGTTGTGACACAGCCCTGCTGGATACCTTGGGGGTCGCCAGGAGTCGCTGTAGGGGGGCTAGTGGGCTCTTGCATGCCCTATAACCCGGGAGTGCGTCACAGTCACGTGACTGGAGGAAGCGACGTGCTCCCGGGATGAAGAAGAGGACTGCTTGCCCTGACCTGGAAGGAAAACGGACTTGTGGGTTTGGCTTGGAACCACTTCCGGGTCAGGAGCTATAAAAGGACTATGGGAAGCCCAGAACACTGAGCTGAGCTCGGAGGTAGGGTGGCGACGTGTCTGGGCGAGAAGGATTGGTTATTGTAGAGAGTGAATTGTTTATGAATAGTGTGGTGGAAAGGGTGCTTGGTGCACTGTATAATTATAAAATAAATATTAGTTATACTTTTACCTCGTGTTCAGAGTGGTACCTGAGGGTTCGAGAGGTGGACAAACGCCCTATCTGCTACAATGTATATATATATATATATATATATATATATATATATATATATATATATATATATATATATATATATATATATATATGTATATATATATATATATGTATATATATATGTGTGTGTGTGTATGTATATGTGTGTGTTTATGTATGTGTGTATATATATGTTGATATGTGTATATATATATATATATGTATATATATGTGGATGTGTATATGTATATATATGTTTATGTGTGTGTGTGTGTGTGTGTATATTATATATATATAAAAGACAGCAACACTCATAGCAATGACAACACAATTACATTGACAATCATGTTACGTTATTTTTAAAATGTTTCCTTTTTTTTTCATAACCTCTTTAACACACTACTTCTCCGCTGCGAAGCGCGGGTATTTTGCTAGTCTACATATATATATCAAAATACCCGCGCTTCGCAGTGGCGAAGTACTGCTTTAAAATTTTTATTAAGAAGAAAAGTAAACCTTTTTAAACCGAGGGAAAATGTATCAATAATTATTTGTTAAGGATCTCTTTGTATAGCACGTTGTCAGCTCGCCCCTCTGTTTGTAATATGACCAAGCTGTGTGGTAGCTTACTGTTGAGCCTGCAACGTACAGTTGGCCATGTGAAAAGCAGTCCTGCCTCAAATCAATGCCAAAATAGTTGCCTCAATGAGGTTGTTTTGCAGACATGTGACCTGAAGTCTCGTGCCATCACAAAGTTTCAGTGGCTGTACGCAAATCCAGAATCGGTTTCATATTCTGTTCTTACCTTATCAATTGTGTTATTTGTTTTTTGAACAGGTTTGATTCATCGAAGTGATCACTCCTGCTGCGTTCAGTCACTTCACGTGATCCGCTCTCTTGTGTGATGTTGCGATGTCCACGGGTTTATTTAATGTTAGCTAAGACACGGCAGTTAAAAGTGTCTTCTCATTAAACTTGTATCTCACGAATATGGCATTGCAAACGGCAGCGGGTCAGTTCACGTGCTTACGTGGGAGGCGTGATGACGCGATATATTTTGATATATATCAAAATACCCGCGCTTTGCAGCGCCGAAGTACTGCTTTAAAATTTTTATTAAGAAGAAAAGTAAACCTTTTTAAACCGAGGGAAAATGTATCAATAATTATTTGTTAAGGATCTCTTTGTATAGCACGTTGTCAGGTCACCCCTCTGGTTGTAATATGACCAAGCTGTGTTCTGAGCTTACTCTTGAGCATGCAACGTACAGTTTGCTATGTGAAAATCAGTCTTGCCTCAAATCAATGCCAACCTTTTGTAGGGTCTGTCCCTGAGACTTATTAATTGTCATTGCGAAGCAGAGCCTTAGTGGAAATTGGAGGCATTTGAATTGAAATGGGAGATCAGAGGGTATAACGGGGATGCGAGGAATAAAAACTCTCTCCCCTGAGCCACCGCCAGTAAAAATAGTTGCCTCAATGACGTTCTTTTGCAGACATGTGACCTGAAGTCTCGTGCCGTCAGAAAGTTTCAGTGGCTGTACGCAAATTCACAATCGGTTTCATATTGTTTTCGTACCTTATCAATTGTGTAATGTGTTTTTTGAACAGGTTTGATTCATCGAAGGGATCACTCCTGCTGCGTTCAGTCACTTCACGTGAGCTGCTGTCTTGTGTGATGTTGCGATGTCCATACCTCGTGTCTTCTCATTAAACTTGTATCTCGCGAATACGGCATTGCAATTGGCAGCGGGTCAGTTCACGTGCTTACGTGGGAGGCGTGATGACGCGATATATTTTGATGTATATCAAAATACCCGCGCTTCACAGCGGCGAAGTACTGCTTTAAAAATTTTATTAAGAAGAAAAGTAAACCTTTTTAAACTGAGGAAAATGAACCGGTTGTAATATGACCAAGCTGTGTGCTGAGTTTACTCTTGAGCATGAAATCTAACGTGGTTTGTGCCCTTCAGAATGAAAACAGTTTGCATTTACCTCTTTAATAAAAGGCAAGCTTTTAAGCCTAAGAAATCACCCCGTAAATGCACACGTTTAATTGCACATGTGTTAATATGTATACTTACACAGTATTAAAAGACACTCAACAATTAACGTCATTTACCTTCGTTCCCGCGTTTGACTCGTGCTGTAAATCTCTTCCTTGTTTTTAGTTCACGTGATTATGTAGGAGGCGTGATGACGCGATACGTGACTCAGCCTCCTCCATTAGAGTATATGGACAAAAAACATGTTCCAGTTATGACCATTACGCGTAGAATTTCGAAATGAAACCTGCCTAAGTTTTGTAAGTAAGCTGTATGGAATGAGCCTGCCAAATTTCAGCCTTCTACCTACACGGGAAGTTGGAGAATTAGTGATGAGTCAGTCAGTCAGTCAGTGAGTCAGTCAGTGAGGACTTTGCCTTTTATTAGTATATATATATATATATATATATCTATATATATAAAACCCAGCCACAGGGGATGCTCAAACCAGTGTGTTTCTTTGTGCCGGTCCCAAGCCCGAATACATGGGAAGGGTTTCGTCAGGAAGGGCATCCGGTGTAAAATTTTGGCAAATCCATATGCGAACAACAATACAAATTTCATTACCGGATCGTCGAGCCCCGGGTTAACAACGACCGCCACCAGTAGTTTTAGCCAACAGGGTGCTGGCGGAAATTGGGCTACTGTTGGCCGATGAAGAAGAAGGAGAAGAAGAGGGGGAGATGTGTCTGGAGGCAGGAGGAGAGGAGGAAAGTAAATAGAGTGGAACTGTGGGTAAGAACTTTGAATGTTGGCAGTATGACTGGTAAGGGGAGAGAGTTAGCAGATATGAAAAGTTGATATATTGTGCGTGCAAGAGACTAAATGGAAGGGGAGTAAGGCCAGGTTGATCGGAGGTGGATTCAAATTGTTCTATCATGGTGTGGATGGGAGGAGAAATGGGGTAGGAGTTATTCTGAAGGAACAGTATGTCAAGAGTGTTTTGGAAGTGAAAAGAGTGTCAGGCAGAGTGATGATTATGAAGCTGAAAATTGGAGGTGTGATGATGAATGTTGTTAGTGCATATGCCCCGCAAGTTGGGTGTGCAATGGGTGAGAAAGAAGATTTTTGGAGTTAGTTGGATGAAGTGATGAACAGTGTACCCAAGGGACAGAAAGTGGTGATTGGAGCGGATTTCAATGGACATATTGGTGAAGGGAACAGTGGAGATGAGGAGGTGATGGGTAGGTACAGTATGGTGTCAAAGAGAGGAATGAAGAAGGTCAGAGGATAGTGGATTTTGCCAAAAGGATGGACATAGCTGTGGTGAATGCATATTTTAAGAAGAAGGAGGAACATAGGGTTACGTACAAGAGTGGAGGAAGATGCACACAGGTAGATTACATCCTATGGAGAAGAGTTGATCTGAAGGAGATTGAAGACTGCAAAGTGGTGGCAGGGGAAAGTGTAGTTAAGTAGCATAGGATGGTGGTCTGTATGATGACATTGCAGATCAAGAAGAGGAAGACAGTGAGGGCAGAGCCAAGGATCAAATGGTGGAAGTTGAAAAAGGAAGACTGCAAGGTTGAGTTTAGGGAAGAGATGAGACAGGTACTGGGTGGCAGTGAAGAGTTACCAGACAGCTGGGAAACTATAGCAGATGAAGTAAGGGTGACAGCAAGAAGGGTGCTTGGCATGACATCTGGAAAGAGGAAGGAGGAAAAGGAAACCTGGTGGTGGAATGGGGAAATACAGGAGAGTATACAGAGGAAGAGGATGGCAAAGAAGAAGTGGGATAGTCAGAGAGATGCAGAAAGTAGACAAGAGTACAAGGAGATAAGGCGCAAGGTGAAGAGAGAGGTGGCGAAGGCTAAAGAAAAAGCGTATGATGATTTGTATGAGAGGTTGGACACTAAGGAGGGAGAAAAGGACCTGTACCGATTGGCTAGACAGAGGGACTGAGCTGGGAAAGATGTGCAGCAGGTTAGGGTGATAAAGGGTAAAGATGGAAACGTACTCACTTGCAAGGAGAGTGTGTTGATCAGATGGAAAGAGTACTTTGAGAGGCTGATGAATGAAGAGAACGAGAGAGAGAAGAGGTTGGATGATTTGGAAATAGAGGTGGAGATATGCTCTAGAGAGGAGAGGAATGAAGGTCAGTAGGAACAAGACAGAATACATGTGTGTAAATGAGAGGGAGGTCAGTGGAATGGTGAGGATGCAGGGAGTAGAGTTGGAGAAAGTGGATGAGTTTAAATACTTGGGATCAACTTGGGATTAATAAAGTATCTATCTATCTATCTATCTATCTATCTATCTATCTATCTATCTATCTATCTATCTATCTATCTATCTATCTATCTATCTATCTATCTATCTATCTATCTATCTATCTATCTATCTATCTATCTATCTATCTATCTATCTATCTATCAACAGTACAGAGTAATGGAGATTGTGGAAGAGAGGTGAAAAAGAGAGTGCAGGCAGGGTGGAATGGGTGGAGAAGAGTATCAGGAGTGATTTGTGACAGATGGGTATCAGCAAGAGTTAAAGGGAAGGTCTACAGGACGGTAGTGAGACCAGCTATGTTATATGGGTTGGAGACTGTGGCACTGACCAGAAAGCAGAGACAGAGCTGGAGGTAGCAGAGTTAAAGATGCTAAGATTTGCATTGGGTGTGATGAGGATGGATAGGATTATAAATGAGGACATTAGAGGGTCAGCTCAAGTTGGACGGTTGGGAGACAAAGTCAGAGAGGCGAGATTGAGTTGGTTTAGACATGTGCAGAGGAGAGATGCTGGGTATATTGGGAGAAGGATGCTAAGGATAGAGCTGCCAGGGAAAAGGAAAAGAGGAAGGCCAAGAGAAGGTTTACGGGTGTGGTGAGAGAGGACATGCAGGTGATGGGTGTCACAGACCAAGATGATGAGGACAGGAAGATATGGAAGAAGATGATCCGCTGTGGCAGCTGAAAGAAGAAGATATATTTATATAACAATATTTTCATCTTCATTTTCATTCTACTTTTCTAGGTGTTCAAATTGTTTAATTTATCCATTATTTACTAATTAGTGTGTCTGATGCTAAAGTATTTGCAGCCTTTGATTATCCAGTGTCGTTTGCCAGCGTATCTGCTCTGCTCATTTTTAATTGTCATTAATAAGATACAATGAAGGGGAAAAAGTGCACAGAGAAAGGGCAAAATTTAATGAAATCAACAAAAGAGAGTTAAGCATTTAACCTTCCTCTTATGTTAGCTTTCTGTTACTATCTCTTATGTTAACGGGTCGGTTTTGACCCGTGTCTTTAATCAGCCATATTACCCTCAAAACAATTATTTATCATCCAATTTTTTTCCTTACCTCTTGGTTACTTTGTTACGCTTCCTTGTCCATTAAAAGAATGTTTTTAATATTTTTGCTGTGACCTCATGAGCTTTTACTTTAACAGCATACCTCTCGTTTTCAATTTTAAAAAATGATTAAATGAACCTGAAGAGAATTATTTAAATAAATAAAAGGTTGTTATGTTACCTGACTATTACGGAGGGGTATTAGAACACATCTCTTAAATAAATTTGTTATATATATTTTTTATTATAATATTAATTACTATAGTAACATCTATGGTGTTACGGGTCAAATTTGACCCATATATATTTATTTCAAAGAAAAAGGCAAAAAAGCATTTTCAAAAATAACTTTAATATAAATGGAAAGCTAAACAAGTAAATCTCAAAATGTGGATTTGCAAGGTCAAACAAACAACAAACAATCAAGCAAATCAAACCAATAGAAACGAGGCACTAGTTCCAAAAAAGTCTTTGTGTGCAAGAACATGCATGTGCATTTAGATGCATGTGTGGCAAAAAGTGACACTTTTAGTGTGTTCTTTGCAAATATATTTTTTGCAGTAGAAGCAGAGTACATTTGTCTTTCTGTCTTTATTGCTAGGGCAGACCTGACACCTCTTTCTTTTAGAATCAGGTGGCCTCAGTGGGGTTGTGGCTGTGGCTGTGTAGGTTGATGTTGAGGCAGTGCTGGCCGAAGAGGATGCTGGCACTGATGCTCTTTGTGTTGCTGATGGTGTGGAAGGAGTGCTACGTGAGCTCTGCAGCTGTCTGACCAAGGCCGCAGCGGCAGGGTCCCGGGGCACCCATTCCCTTTGCTCAATGTGTGCCTTGACAAGGGAATTTCCTAACTCCTCAAGAAACATTCTCCGCTTGTTTTTTCTGGTTGAGTTCCACCCTAGGTGAATGTGGGTCCACAACACAAATACATTGTATGCAGACACATCTAGAATGTTATAAAACACAACCATTGGCCATCTCCTGGTCATTCTCTGGCAAGTGTAGGTGGAAGTCAGCTTGTCCAGGTTGTCCACTCCACCTTTGTTTTTATTATAGTCCAAGATAATTATGGGCTTTTTGTCACTTGCTGATGACACAGCTGCGTCTTTGTGAAAAGTGGACATAAGTATCACACTCTGGTGTTTTTTTGGACAATATGAAACAACTGTGGTGGTGTCTGTAAAAGCAAATTTTGAAGAAAGTGGAGCCCTGTCCTTCACCTGCAAAATTTCGGCAGGCAGCTCAGGTTTTTTTTTTTTTTACTGTGCCCACCATGGTAAGTTTCCACCTGAGAAGTTCTTGTCCAAGGTCATAGCTGGTAAAGAAATTGTCACATGTGATATTGTGACCCCGCAGTCCAGTAGTCATATCGTCATATGTTTTCCTTGATTTTTCTCAGGAATGCCACTTGCATGTTTGCCTGTGTAAATCTGCAGATTTCTTTTTTTGTTTGTTCTTTATTTCACCTTATACAATTTCTTGTATTAGGAATTTGTTAGTTTTCGCATACCCCTTGGGGTCAGAGCGCAGGGTCAGCCATTGTACAGCGCCCCGGTGGTATTATTGGAATAAGGTGATGCTTTTCCACATTCCCTCTTAGGCTATGCAGTGAAAGTCAACAAAAAGGTACAAAACATTGATTACTATTTGCTCCCTTAAATGTGGCCAGGTAACTTAAAAAAATCAAAAGATATTACTCTGCCCAGAATGGGGCTGAGTGGAATTTTGATATTCACCCACCACACTAAATGTGAAAAAGCTACCAAGGAAGCCTTATGTAAGTCTGCAGTTGAAAAAGTCTTCATATAGTTCTGGGGCTTCATTTATAAAGCTTGCCAATAAAAAGAGGCTTTAAATGTCTGTACCCAACTTTCCATGCAAACGGCGGGATTTATAAAAGAAAACCTAACAGAAGAACATGCATATATTTATGGCAGCTCTGACCCATACGTATGCAACATTTTGGAGAAACTGTTAAACGAAGACACCCTCCATCAAGTAGGGAAATGCAGGCAAACCAGCTAAATTACGACTTACAAGCATAATAATTCGTACCACCAAGTTGTTATTAGAATGTGTGTGGATGTGACAAATATATTACACCTCAAATATGATGTACGGACAGGGTTTTAGTTCTCTTTAAAGAGGGCCAATGCTGCGTATTTGCACTGAAGATCTTTTTAATTTTTTCAGATAATATATGTGTGAACTTGCATGACTTATCACTCATTAGCAAAAGAGCGTTGAATATAAAATATGAAAGTTAATATAAAGCTTTAGAAAAGTCTGTACACATAAAGGAAAATACCAGTATGGCCAGAATATTCATGCCAAAAATGCCACTGGAAGTGCTTTTGTTGTAGTAGAGTCTTCATTATGTAGACATTAATAGAATGCTCCAAATTCTCTCTGTATACTATATAGCCTTTGCATATTGATTCTTACCATCCTTGTTAATGTCAGGACTGCATGCTATTGTATTTAAATCCTTCCCCTTTTCTTGTACATCTAAATCCCCAGATAGAGAACCAGAATGGGCAGAAGAGTAAATTTACACTTTTATTTATGAATTATAGACAATATGCCCAATGACTGATAGTAAAATAATACAATCTGGATAGTAGACTACAAGGTGGCTCTCCATCTTAGTATGTTGAATTGGTCTCTGGTCCAGTGTGGTCTGGCATGGCCCTTGATAAAATTGCAGAAACAGAGAGACAGAGAGATGTGTCCTATTCTCAGGATGTAAAATGGCAGAGAAAGAAAGAGAGAGTGAGAGGGGAAGAGAGACTAGCTTGCCTTTGTGGGCCTCATGTATCCATTTCTAATAGCCCTTGACACATCATTTGTACATCTGGCATTATGCAGTGTTGAGACTCAACTCAGGCAGATTCCACCTCCATTCTAGCCCAAGTTTTCCTTTTAGAAGGGGAAGGGGTTCCATAAATTCCACAGTACCTTGTTGGCCGCTACTGTGTCTGAGGTTTGGGGCTCAGTGGCACTCCCTGGTGGGTATACTGGTTACAGAACAGCAAGACCCATCAGAATTGTTTCAGCTTAATGGTAACTCACGTACTCAAGGACACCAGTGGAAATTATGGGTAAGTGCATTTAGGACTGGAGCCAGAAAGCACTGCTTTAGGTAAAGAGTTGTGGAAATCTGGAACAAACTACCAAGACTTGGAATTGATGCAGAAATCTTGAAAAGCTTTATGATGTATTTGGATGAGATGTTGGGATAGCTTAGCTATTAGCTTAATAGATAGAATAGTCTTCCCTCATTTGTCAAATTTCTTATTTAGCAATGGTGATAGGAAAGCTACAGTATTCATGTTTGTGATCACCGTGAAGTTGTCACTAAAACAAAAAAGGACAAAATTAGGGACAAAGAAATGATAAGACATCACTTGCCTTTGAAACCTATCGATATGATACAATACAATATAACATATTTTTGTATAGCACTCGTTGAGGAGTGCAGGCACGGTGCGCCGTGAACAATTCTCAGTTAAAATATAAGTATAGCTTATACTAATTACTAAATACAGAACTGGCACACATATAAATGCAAATTTCTTAAAACACATGGACAATAAGGTAGAAACCGAATTAAACACTAATGAAAATCCAACAATATCTGTCCATAATTAACTGATAAATGGAGGAAATTAAAAGTGTAAAGAGAAACTCAAAGACAAAGTCAGATACGGTCACAGTCCTGGAGACTTCTCTTGGGTATTCAGTGTAGGAGTCTGTGCTGGGTCATCCAGTTCTGATGAGAAAAGCTTTCCATCTGATGATCCCAATGTTCCTTTATCACCATTCATGTGCTTTTTTGGGCTAAATACCAAAAAAAGATATCATCTTTCACCGTGTGCAGCAGAAGCAGAATTTCAACACTCCCTAAACTAGAAGACTACAGGCATCATTATCGGGATAACAACATCCCACCATGATTGAAATGAAATTGTCTACAGGAAGTATGACCAGCATTTTGAAAGTAGTCACATATTGACTAAGTAGGAGTGGATCACTTAGTCAATGTTCTGAGGAGGTTCATACTGTCATCAAAGACAACACCTAGGTCAGATTAGTTAGATATATGCTTAGAGCGTTCCACTTTAGTGAAACCCGAGATAATGGGCATATCAGAGCAGAAATAATATACATCACAATGCTTAGGTCTTCCAGCTCAGATGATCCAGTAAAACTGAATGTTCACCCCATGTCCATGTGGGTTTCCTCTGGGTGCTCCAGTTTCCTCCCACATTCCAAAGACATGCAGGTTAGGAGAATTGGTGTTGCTGAATTGGCCTCTGTGTATGTTCTTGTGTGTGCATGTGTGTGTGTGCGTGTACTCTATGTCGGTGTGTTTGCAAGTTCACCCTATGATGCAGTGGCACCCTACCCATGGGTTGTCTCAGCCTTGTCCACCTGCCCTGGATAAGCAGATTTTAAAAAATGGGTGGCTGGATGGATGGTTTGGTTGAAATGCTTATTGCTTTGCTTTTCAGTTTTGTTGGCATAATGTAAACTGTTTGACTTCTCCTGTCTTTGAAGGTTTAATGTAAAATGTAACTTAGGTTAACTGGTGGGTGTGAGTGTGTGGCCTCCTGCCCAGTCCAATTCATGCCTTCTGACTGTTGCATCTAAGACAAGCTCTGGCCTCCCTGTCTTAGACACAGAAAATAGGTGATGGATGCTTCATAACTGGGAATTTTTTCAATATTACATAAAGCATGAATTATGGCAGTTGCTCAAATATAATTTTTCACACATAGTTGTGGATTGTACATTTAATGCACATTTGAATTAATCCAACAGCTTTCATTCTGAGTTGTTACACCATTATAATGAGGAGGCTTTAAAAAAAATATTCACTTCACTTGCAGTTTAGACATCAGCCTGGCACTGGGCCCTTAACTTAAAAACTCTTTTGTTGCTCCTAGGAATGCGTAATGGCAAACATTGAGGATTTGCATAAATTGTTTCACTGACTAAAAGAGAAACCCAGAACAACCAGAGAACTTCATGCCAATAAAAGCAAACATTTTATTACCACAGCGCCTTCTGCCAAGTTGAGTAACAGTTTACTGACACATGATAAAAGCAAAGTCATGTCAGAGAAATGCCATTCAACCATTAAATTCCACAATAATTTCCTGTTGCAATAAAGTGGAAGTAGATGGCATTTTCTGGTTCACCTTACTTGAATTGGTGTTTTGAAAGTCAGGAATGGAAGAGAAGAAAGAACACTTCAAATGGGATAGAAGTGACTTCTTACAGAGAATTTAGTTTGTGCTACTGTCTCACTTACTACTCTGTGTTCTGCATATAGTAATATACAAACACCTGTTGCACCTAATGCAAAGTAGGGATTTTTCTGCAAAATTGGGTCACGTGGAGGGGTGGGGCTTGTCTCCCTTGAAGAATTGCCACCGAACGTCGTCTTGGAAGGGGTCTGTAATCAGAATAATAAGTTTATTGTCACTGTGTTCTCTACAAAAATTATTTTATAAATCCACTCACATGTACAGGCCAGGCCAAAGTTAGCACACAGGGGCTCTCAGCATTTAGAACTGCTAGGCAAGCATTTGAAGAGAGAAAGGTACAACTACAAAAATGGCCATTGTACTCTTTCTGCATTTTAGAGATGACATTGAATCTCCTTTCCTTGTTTGGAACCTAAGTAAGGGCCTGCACGTGGAGAAAACAGTATAAAAGATTTGGACAGCAGCCAAGTCTTCGAAGCCGACGGACGGATGGGTGATAACGTCATCCGTCCTGAAAATCCTTCCATCGCAGCAACGAAAAATGGCAGACTGTATACATCAAGAACCCACCTTGGTAATGTTTTGTTTTGGCTTCCTTTCGTCTGTAATGCCGTGTAAATCGTCATTAAAGAAAGTTAAGTTATTTTCTCTTATGTGATTTCTTACCGCCATATCACTATGGGAGAGGTATCACCTTTTAATATTATGGCTATATAGTTTCGGGATACTTAAAACGCCGCAATTACAAAAGAACTTTATATTATATTACATTCTGACAGGAAATGTATAAAGCTACTAGATAAACAAGTTTTTCCTTCCCCATGGTTTTCCTTATCTACATTTTTAGATCTAAGGATTGCATGTTGTTTGATTGTTTGAAAACACACCTAACTTTCACTCTCTTGGACTTAGATAAGCTTTCTCTCCTTATATGATTAGCACTCACCTCAATCATATTGATATGGATATATAGCATGGAGGTGTAGAAGATGATAAGGCCAGCAGGAGAGGCCGAAACAATGCAGTTTCTCACTACCTCTCCCAACTATTCTATGGGCCAGTTTGCAGTAGCTTTGGTAATAAATTTCATGAAGACATGAGATAGTGTTAGTTCTTTTAAATGACTGTGAAATGACTGATTCAAACAGTTTCAACAGTATCACTCATACCACACAGCAACAGAAACATCCATGTTTGCTTTCTGTGTAAATACTGGAGAGGATGCTCTGGCATTTTAATGGGGATTAAGGATGATCCCTTACCTGGCTGGGATGCTGTAACAGACGTACCACAGGAGTGGAGGGGCAAACTGGCTGGGCTTAGCCTCAGTTCTTACTGGGAATGATGAATAATGGAAGGGCTGGGGGAAGATCAGTTCTTATGGACAATTCATGCTCCATTCATGAGAGATAGCAGTATTCCTCTGGCTGGCACCCCACTTGGATACCTACAATGCCCAGAAGATGACCATATTGGGTGCCAAGAGGGGGTGCTATGGAAAGAGAGCCAAATTTCATATGTGACCTGGAAGTGCTTCTGCAGGCTAATGTCTGGGCCCCAGGTTTAAGATAAAGGAGTCAGAGTCAGTAGGGAATTGGACGACACTCGCAAAGGAGCATGGGAAGGAGGTAGAAGCTGTCAAGTGACTTTGTTACACAGTGTTGGTCAGATAAAATCTTGTTGAAGTATTACTGTTAATAAAATATCATGAACTTGGTGGTTGAGCTGTATCTGGTGTCAGAGCTCTGAGATGCCCCCTGGTAGTCACATCTGGTAAAGAAGGTTTGGTGTTCAGATATAAAACCATGTCACAATTTTTGATTTCAGGTGTTTATTTGTTAACAGGTACATCTGTAGTACTAGGGTGTTGTACCGTGTTAGCCAGTATGAATGTAGAGAAAAGCCAAGCAAAATGACACCTTTAATTGGCTAACTAAAAAGATTACAATATGCAAGCTTTCAAGGCAACCTGAAGAAGGGGCCTGAGTTGCCTCGAAAGCTTGCATATTGTAATCTTTTTAGTTAGCCAATAAAAGGTGTCATTTTGCTTGGCTTTTCTTAACAGGTACATAAAATCAGCACATAGTCATGCATTGATATACACTGATAGTAGAATGGGGTGGACTGAAAACCTAAGTGACTTTAAATGTGGCAGTGTTAGAGGATGACACCTTTGCTACAAGTCAGAACATGAAATCTTTGCTCTGCTATATAAACTCTGTTATTTTTGTGAAGTAGAATCATTGAGGGGCAACAACAACAACTCAGCCACAAAGTGCTAGACTCCGTAAATGCACAGAGTGGGGCTACCAAGTGTTGAAATGCAAGCCATGTAAAAATCACTCATCCTTTGAGGCATAACTCACAACACTCTGGAAGCAGCATCAGCACAAAAACTGTGTGATGGGAGCATCATGAATTAGGTATCCATGGTACAGCAGCTGCACACAAGCCTAAAATCACTATGTGCAATGACAAGTGTGGCCTGGAGGAGTGTAAAGCACGCTGGCATTGGACTCTGGAGCAGTAGATATGTGTTCTCTGGAGTGAAGAGGATGCCAGGAGAATGGACTGCATTGTCAATTATTACTATTATTATTATTATAATTAAAAGTGCGTAAGAGTTACAGGATGCAGGATATGTACGAGGGAAGTGTGACAGTGGTGAAGTCTGTGGTAGGAGTGACGAATGCATTCAATGTGGAGGTGGGATTACATCAGGGATCAGCTCTGAGCCCTTTCTTATTTGCAATGGTGATAGACAGGTTGACAGACGAGATTAGAGAGGAGTCCCTGTGGACCATGATGTTTGCTGATGACATTGTGATCTTTAGCGAGAGTAGGGAACAGGTTGAGGAGACCCTGGAGAGGTGGAGATATGCCCTAGAGAGGTGAAAAAGAGAGTGCAGGCAGGGTGGAAATGGTGAAGAAGAGTGTCAGGAGTGATTGTGACAGACGGGTATCAGCAAGAGTGAAATAGAAGGTCTACAGGATTGTAGTGAGACCAGCTATGTTATATGGGTTGGAGACGGTGCCATTGACCAGAAAGCAGGAGACAGAGCTGGAGGTGGCAGAGTTAAAGATGCTAAGATTTGCATTGGGTGTGACGAGGATGGACAGGATTAGAAATGAGGACATTAGAGGGACAGCTCAGGTTGGACGGTTGGGAGGCAAAGTCAGAGAGGTCTGATTGCATTGGTTTGGACATGTGCAGAGGAGAGATGCTGAGTATATTGGGAGAAGGATGCTAAGGATAGATCTGCTAGGGAAGAGGAAAAGAGGAAGGCCTAAGAGAAGGTTTATGGATGTGGTGAGAGATGACATGAAGGTGATGGGTGTAACAGAACAAGATGCAGAGGACAGAAAGATATGGAAGAAGATGATCCGCTGTGGCAACCCCTAACGGGAGCAGCCAAAAGTAGAAGACGAACAACAAGATTGCATTGGTTACAATGTAATGGACTGCATTGGACTTCTGGACTGCATTGTGTCTACTTTGTTATGAAACTTGTGAGTTCCTAAGAAAAAAAGACAGGGCTGTGTTAACACATTGGCATGTTGGGCAGTTGCCCAGGGGCCACACGAGAATAGGGGCCCCATTCTAATCTATGTATGTTGTGACTTGCTGAGTGGTTGTGTAGGTAGATTGTGTAGGTTGCCTGGGGGCCTATAATGCTGTTAAGACGGCCCTGCATAAAGACCCGAAATATCCCAAAAATGCCTAACAAATGAGGGGGAACCGGTAAACCTGGGCAGGTAACAAAAAAGAGATCTGAGCCATAAGGCAAAAGTGCTAACCAACGCACCACCACGTCCCAAACAACAAAAGTCACTGTGACAGATTAAGGTCTCCGTGACCCCTTGAACCCTCAAACCAGATGTCAGACACCAGATAAAAGTCCAATTAATAATATTTATTATAATAATAAGTGCACAAAGCACCCTCCTCTCCACAATACTCAATAAATCCAAGAACAATAGCCAATAAACAATCCTCCACTCCCAGACGCTTAGCCATCCTGCCTCCCAACTCAGCTCAACGTCTGGGATTTCCCAGCGTCCTTTTATATTCCCTGACCTGGAAGTGATTCCAACCCTACAGTCCATGTGATTCCTTATCACTTCCGGGTCAGATAAAAAGTCCTTTTCTTCATCCCAGAAGCACGTCATTTCCTTTGTCGCCTTGCTTACGACTTACTTCCGGGTTATAGGGCACAAACGACTCTCTGGGCCTACCTGCAGCGTCATCTGTTGGCCCCTGTGGTATCCAGCAGGGCTGTAAAGGAAAACTCCATCGTCCATGATTCCCTGCTGGTATTCGGGGCACTTCCATGCTGCAGGGACAGCTCCATCTGGCGGCCTGGAGGTATTGGCCGGGGTGACAGGCCGGCCATCCCTCACATCGCAAACTGATCAAACTACCAACAAAATACAACAAATGGCCACAAAGCAGCAATAAGTAAATATATTTGATGTACATTATTCTACTCATAGAGTTCCAGCCTTGGGACACACTTTAACTGTGCCATGAAGCAGCTGTGTGCGACTAGCTCATTCTATTGTTTGAAGTCTAGCTGCAGCTGGAATGTCTTTTTTTTTTGTTTCTGATCTCTGCGCAGATGTTTTGCACTTTTTTATCTATGCTGATGATAGAAACATCCTGTAAATAGTAATAAATCTTTTGTTATTATTATTTCACAGGGTTGCTTGTGTTTTCTGATAAGGGCAAGGGAAGGGGGTGGGGGGCTCCTTCAGGGCTTGTTTCCTCCTCCTTCTACGGGGTACCCCAGGGGTCTGTTTTAGGTTCAGTCCCCTTCTCTTTAAATCTCTTACCATTCTGCTCTTTACTAAACAAGTATAACATCCCGTATCATTGTTACGCTGATGATACCCCAATTTATTTCCTATTGCAATCAGGTGAATTGGAGTTGGTGACATGCTTTTTAACTGCTTAGATGATATAAAACACTGAATGGCATTTAACGTCCTGCAGTTAAATGAGTCAAAAACTGAAGTCATTCTATTTGGCCAAACCCACTGTTACCCGAAACATTGCTAGCACATTGGGTCCACTTGCCACGTACTTAAAGTAATGTGCTAAAAATCTCAGGGTGATCTTGAATTCTGTTTTGACAAATAGACCAATGCTGTGGTAGAGAGTAGTTTTGTCTACCTCAGGGGCTGGTGATTAATAAAGTCAAGCTGTTTTTATCATTTAATGATCTAAAAAAGCTCCTTCATGCTTTTGTCATGTCTCGTTTTGGATTATTGTAATGCCCTGTATGTTAGAGTATCCTGCACGATGCAGTAAAAAAACAGATCACATTACTCCAGTGTTGGCCTTCCCTTCATTAGCTTCCTGTTAGTTAGAAGGTGAATTTTAAGATTTTATTGTTTGTTTTTAAAACCCTACATATGTAGCTGATCTTCCTGTTCCTTATTCGTCAGCCAGGCAGGCCACAGATCAGTGATTGCTTACTGTCCCATGCGCACGGTTGAAGCTGAGAGGCAATTGTGCCTTTGCAGTGGCTGGTCCTAAATTGTGGAATGATCTGCCCTCGTAATAATTTCAGCTCCCACACTTCATAGTTTAAAGTTTCTGCTAAAAAACGCACTTTTATTCACTTGTTTAAGAGTTTGAGTGTTTAAATCTTTCTCTTTATAGTAGCTGTGTAAACCTGTGCTGTAAAAAGCCCGGGGTCCTAGAAAATATTCAAATCATCAGAAAAAAATTGAAATGTAAAGTTGTCAGGTAATTGAAAGGAACTACTCTGGGCATTTCTCCCCTAGGAGGATTTGTTTTGCTGATGTGTTTGCCTCGCTTGTGCATTAGCAGCGGGAAGAAAAGTAAAAAGGGATACCATTTTGCTGAAAGTAGAGGCTAAGCGACTTTGTCTTTCTTCTGAGGTTTTGTTTTGCTGACGTGCTGGCCTCACTTGTATTATTAGCGGCTAAGCAAGTTTCTGTTTCCTTGGAGGTAGAGACCTTAACTCAACTGCACCTCTTACTTCTGGGCCGGACAGACACACACACTTCCATGCGTAGACATTTATATATAAGATTCTTTATATTGTGTTCATCTTATGTATGTATTTTATATAATTTTATTTAAGCTGTTCATGTTTGTGTGTTGGTATATGTGTGTTCATGTATATATAATGTTTTGTTTTTAATAATTTCTTATCTTGCTTTTATTTCTTATTCTATGTAAAACACTTTGGTCAACATCCAGTTGTTTTAAATGTGCAATATAAATAAATAAAACTAAACTAAACTAGTAACTCCAGCACATGGCTAATTATGCATTAACCATTCGGTGCCATGAATCAGTGTTATAAATCCAGTGGCAGTACTCACAGTGTTCTTATTATGTTCAGCTAATGTACCCCTGAAATGAAAATATTGCAAGTTTTTTGTTTTTTTTTTTAATGTTGGCAGGGTGGAAGGCTGGAGTACTGGTTGGGTCGTGACCCCATGAATGCATGGGGCACAGGGAAAAAAATGTTCATCTAAGACAGTCACAAGGTGAATTTACAAGGAAATATTTAGTGAACAAGGTCACTGGCACAAGAGACAGATTAATCTGCTTTGAGTTGTGGGCTGGGCCATGTTCCAAGGCTCATTATTAACCACAAATAAGTACAAAAATTTCACTGACTTTATCAAAAACCGCACAGACGACTGGTTACCTATGTCAAATATTCATTCCCTTACTAGGAAACTGTAGTTCAACCATGACTGTCATGGACTCGGAGTTTCACAGCACATACATCCCAGTAAGTTCCTAAAGCATTTCCAAAAAATGCCCAATAGAGGGGGATATCATATTTAAACCTCAACTAGTAATAAGGGCAAACATAGAGTTATAGATAAAATGATTTATTATTACAAAATTGCTCGTTTCACTAAGAAGCTCCAAAGAGCACAAACAGCATAAATGAATTCTCATCAAAGAAATGGCATGCAAGCAATGTTCCAAGATCACAATTCAAACACTGACTCTTTTCTAACTGTACATGTTGTTCTTAAATACTCATTTTTTAAAAACATATTTCTTTCCATTGCTATGCAGATGATACACAGTTATATATTCCACTGAAACAGATCAAATCTAGTTCTCAAACATTTATTGGAATATTTGGAAGACATTACAATATTGATGTAACAAAATGTTCTTACTTTAAATGACAAATGAAAAGTCAAGCAAAATGACACATTTGATTGGCTAACTAAAGAGATTACAATATTCAAGCTTTCAAGACAACTCAGGCACCTTCTTCAGGCAAGGATTACATCCATAATGGCTAACACAGTACAACACCCTAGTACTTCAAAGCACAAAAAACAGAGATTGTGTCGTTTTGGACCTTCTGATCTTAATTATGTTTCCCACAAGTAATCTTGGCCCTTTCACAACCCACTGTAAATCCTTTGCAAACAATGTTGGCGTGATTTTTGATAATGCCCTCAAATTTGGTAACAAATTAACCCCATTGTTAAAGCCTGTTTCTATCAGCTCAGAGCATTACCTCAAGTCAAGCCATTTCTTTCTGTAGATGATTCTGAAAAACAAATTCACGCGTTTGTCACTTCTTGGCTTGACTATTGCAACTCATTATACACTGGAGTTAATCAGGCACCCCTTAGCTTTTCCAGAATGCTGCTGCCAGGATTCAAACAGAAACACAAAAACAAAATCATATCACTGCAATTTTAAATTCTCTTCACTTGCTTTCTGTTCACTACAGGGTTGAGTTTAAAATTGAGCTGTTTGTTTTTAAGTCCCTGAATGGCTTAGCCCTCTTTTATCTTACTGATCTCTTACACCCTTACTCTCATTCACGGTCACTGAGGTTCTCTGACCAGAAATTATTGGCTGTTGTGAGACCTAGACTTAAGCTCAGAGGTAACCATGCTTTTGTAGTAACTGAAACCTAAGCTTTGGAATAGTCTGCCTTTCTTTATGAGGTCAGCACCAACTTTGGTTACTTTTAAATCTCACCTAGAAGCATTTCTTTTGGCCTTAGCTTTTCAAATTTTTAAATTTTATTTATACTCTATCTATCTATCTATCTATCTATCTATCTATCTATCTATCTATCTATCTATCTATCTATCTATCTATCTATCTATCTATCTATCTATCTATCTATCTATCTATCTATCTATCTATCTATCTATCTAGTGGCGGACAGCTGGGGCTTTTACCTTGAAAAAAGAAGGATCAGAAGGGAGATGATACCTCCCCTGGGGCACAAGTGGGCAATCCCTTGGAAGCTCAACCCTGCTGGGGCTCGTGGCAGCTGCCAGGGGGCACCTGGTTAACTTCGGAGCCCTGGAATGTACCACTTCCGCCACACTCGGAAGTGCTGCCAGAAGAAGACCAGGATGCACCTGGAGTGATTCCGGGTGTCCAAGCAGCACTTCCGCCACACTAGGAAGTGCTGCCAGATGATCATCAGGGTGTGCCTGGAGCTCTTTTGGGTGCTATATACAAAAGGCCACCTCACTCCATTCGAGGAGCCAGAGTCAAAAGGTGGAGGAAGGACAGAGCTTGTGTGGAGGAGTGGAGGTGGTAGATAAAGGAAGAAAGAAAGAATAAAGAGAAAGGACAAGGATTGAGCAATACTTGTGGACATTTGTGCTGTATAAAGAAAAGAAAAGAAAAATAAAAGTGTGTGCTTGGGACTTGTGTGTCACTGTGTCTGTCTGTGTTGGGGCTGACACAGGACAAACTTTAAAAATCAATAAAAAATTTTTAAAAAATGTAATTTGTATTGAGAAGAATTTAACTTTCGTCAGGCAGCAATATACAATATTTTTGGTTTTGCTATCAAGGGCAAAACCCGGGAACTAACCTGGGAGAAAGCGACATAAAGCTGACCATGCCAGAAGCATTGTGGGCTAAGATCAATCCCTGCCAACTTTCGTGTCTGTTCATGGGCCTTGTTACCTGACATTGCAAAGCAAAACAAAGCTTCACCGGGAACTGTAATCTCTTGAATTGAAAGGGAATGTTCGTCGTGATTAGAGAAATGCAAGGGATTAAAACCCTCTCGCCAATGCCACATCACTCAGGAGGGCCCCGCTCACTCAGCCTGCAGCCTCTCTCTCGAATATATGTATCGGATATATATATAGATTTGTACATTTATGGAAGCTGTATAACACTTTGGTCACCTTCTGTTGCTGTAAATGTGCTCTAACAATAAAATTAACTTGACTTAGTTGAGCAATGAATGAAGTGCATTTGCATCTGTCTATGCTGTGTATTCTGTGTATTTACATAATTTACATACACTCTTTAACAAACTGAACCCAAATATAGTGGTCCAGATGATATGAAAAGATTTGCATGTCTGTTTATTCCTTGGCGGCACGGTGGCGCAGTGGGTAGCGCTGCTGCCTCGCAGTTGGGAGACCTGGGGACCTGGGTTCGATTCCCGGGTCCTCCCTGTGTGGAGTTTGCATGTTCTCCCCGTGTCTGCGTGGGTTTCCTTCGGGCGCTCCGGTTTCCTCCCACATTCCAAAGACATGCAGGTTAGGTGGATTGGCGATTCTAAATTGGCCCTAGTGTGTGCTTGGTGTGTGGGTGTGTTTGTGTGTGTCCTGTGGTGGGTTGGCACCCTGCCCAGGATTGTTTCCTGCCTTGTGCCCTGTGTTGGCTGGGATTGGCTCCAGCAGACCCCCGTGACCCTGTGTTCGGATTCAGCGGGTTGGAAAATGGATGGATGGATGGACTGATGCCTTGTAACATTTGAAATACCATTAATTACATCTCTTTTATTTTTATGATTGGAATACAACAAGGTGAAGTGACTTTCTCGTTATCACATGGTGTCAGTAGTGGGATTTGAACCCACAACCAGAGGGTTTAAAGCCCAAAGTCTTAACCATCATGCCACATTTTCGTCCAGAATGAATATGGTTTAATTGGTGCACAGCAATGTAAATTAGAGAAACTAATATCATTATTTGGAAGCTGGGACTACAGTTTTCGTAATAACAGTAAAGTGCTTTATTACCACAAACAACTGTCATTAAATATCACTGAGCACATGTAACTTTGTACTTCTTCCTTTCTTCTTTCTGCGGCAGACAGTAAAAAACCACACGGCCATTGCTTTTAAGAATCTCAGCCACTTTATTTACTCCTGCAAGCCAAATACATGCTGAGAGAACAAAGGGAAACAAAAACTGTAGCATAAAATGAGGCTCTTGCACAATTTTCTGGGGTGCTTTTATTCAACTTTTTTTAAAAGAGATAAGAAACAATACAAACAAAGAATCACTTCAATGCTAAAATAAAAAAATATTTTTTAAACAAAAGAAAAAAAAAAATAAATGGAGTTCCAAAAACCCATCCCACCTCTAGTAAGCCAAGTACGCACCTGCTGAAATAAGGACATGCATACCCATAAATGCTCCCCAACCAAGATCCTGTAACACATGCTCCACCAATGATTGGTTCTTACCTAACATTATATATATCTTTCTATATAATACGCCACCGTGGCTGTTCATTTGTCTGTCCAGGATTTTAAATCACCTGTAGCTCGCACACTATTTGACCAATTGACCTAAAATTTGGTACACATATACTATGTGATGTCTACTATCTGCTTTCCGGGGTAATAATTGACTTCCAAGGTGATTCATCTTTTTATTTTTATTTTATTGTAGAATCAACTCATGGCAGCGGCCAGCAGGGTGGCTGTGTTGTACGGCACCGTTCTCATCCCTACCACTTTCACCATCACTCCCCTACCTCTTCATATCTTAAATCATTCTTGAGGCAGATTGAAGACTTCAGTGACAATTTAAGTGAAAAGTTAAGGAAAGCGTAAAAGTTATTGCAACACAAACACTGACTTAATCAGTTTTAACGTGAAAAGATGCAGATGAAAGAAGAGAAGAAGAGAAGAAAAGAAAAGCTGCTCAGGAAGCAGCAAGCACATCAACCTCTGAGCAAATGAATGCTAAATATACTGAGAAAGAGGATGAATACTATGAATGCTCAAGTCAAATGTATTCACTGCATGTTAATTGTGCAGTGTGCCGTTACTGGTATTACATAAAAGTAGTGTAACAATTTTGGGGAAATCCAAAAAAAGTATAACATGGAAAAACAGATTAATCCTGTTACACACACAATGCAAATACTTTAAAAAAAAAGGGAGTGGTCTCCCACTTGACTTTCTCATATACTCAGATATGGGGATGGATATTTGAGGAGTGAGTCAGACAATGATTATAGTTTTATATTATGTACATTAAAGATTCATCAACAACAAATCAAATCAATTTAATAATATATTGAACAATTATTATAAAAGTAAAGTTGAATAAATCAGACTCCGCAGCTGCCTGAATAAAAGGTAAAGTACTACTTCCAGTTAGTGGAAATAGCCCAAAACTTGATAGAAATCTATGTTTTGTACCTGATACTTGCATGCAAAATTTGGTTGACCTAAGTGAAAGTGTAATTAAGTTATTGTGTTTACATACACATACACACACACACAGACAAACACACACATCATTCCAAAAATAGTATTTTCGGACTTAGGGATGTCTAAAATGTTGAGATTC
Source organism: Erpetoichthys calabaricus (assembly GCF_900747795.2). Taxonomy (NCBI): domain Eukaryota; kingdom Metazoa; phylum Chordata; class Cladistia; order Polypteriformes; family Polypteridae; genus Erpetoichthys; species Erpetoichthys calabaricus. The sequence goes on from NC_041394.2 coordinate 36,071,377, forward strand.
ATCAAAATGTTGAAATCGAATTTTTGGACGACTGCAATACATTCCATCCATCCATCCATTTTCCAACCCGCTGAATCCAAACACAGGGTCACGGGGGTCTGCTGGAGCCAATCCCAGCCAACACAGGGCACAAGGCAGGAACCAATCCCGGGCAGGGTGCCAACCCACCGCAGGACACACACAAACTAGGGCCAATTTAGAATCTCCAGTCCACCTAACCTGCATGTCTTTGGACTGTGGGAGGAAACCCACACAGACACAGGGAGAACATGCAAACTCCACGCAGGGAGGACCCGAGAAGTGAACCCGGGTCTCCTAACTGCGAGGCAGCAGCGCTACCACTGCACCACCGTGCCGCCATTGTAATACATTCCATCCATCCATCCATTTTCTTCCGCTTATCCGAGGTCGGGTCGCAGGGGCAGCAGCTTGAGCAGAGATGCCCAGACTTCCCTCTCCCCGGCCACTTCTTCTAGCTCTTCCGGGAGAATCCCAAGGCGTTCCCAGGCCAGCAGGGAGACATAGTCCCTCCAGCGTGTCCTGGGTCTTCCTCGGGGCCTCCTCCCGGTTGGACGTGCCCAGAACACCTCACCAGGGAGGCGTCCAGGAGGCATCCTGATCAGATGCCCGAGCCACCTCATCTGACTCCTCTCGATGCGAAGGAGCAGTGGCTCTACGCTGAGCCCCTCCCGGATGACTGAGCTTCTCACCCTATCTTTAAGGGAGAGCCCAGACACCCTGTGGAGGAAACTCATTTCAGCCACTTGTATTCGCAATCTCGTTCTTTCGGTCACTACCCATAGCTCATGACCATAGGTGAGGGTAGGAACATAGATCGACTGGTAAATTGAGAGCTTTGCCTTGCGGCTCAGCTCCTTTTTCACCACGACAGACTGATGCAGCGCCCGCATTACTGCGGATGCCGCACCGATCCGCCTGTCGATCTCACGCTCCATTCTTCCCTCACTCGTGAACAAGACCCCGAGATACTTGAACTCCTCCACTTGGGGCAGGATCTCGCTACCAACCCTGAGAGGGCAGTCCACCCTTTTCCGGCTGAGGACCATGGTCTTGGATTTGGAGGTGCTGATTCTCATTCCAGCCGCTTCACACTCAGCTGCGAACCGATCCAGAGAGAGCTGAAGATCACGGCCTGATGAAGCAAACAGGACAACATCATCTGCAAAAAGCAGTGACCCAATCCTGAGTCCACCAAACCGGACCCCCTCAACACCCTGGCTGCGCCTAGAAATTCTGTCCATTAAAGTTATGAACAGAATCGGTGACAAAGGGCAGCCCTGGCGGAGTCCAACTCTCACTGGAAACGGGTTCGACTTAATGCCGGCAATGTGGACCAAGCTCTGACACCGGTTGTACAGGAACCGAACAGCCCTTATCAGGGGGTTCGGTACCCCATACTCCCGGAGCACCCCCCACAGGATTCCCCGAGGGACACGGTCGAACGCATTTTCCAAGTCCACAAAACACATGTAGACTGGTTGGGCGAACTCCCATGCACCCTCTAGGACTCTGCTAAGGGTGTAGAGCTGGTCCACTGTTCCTCGACCAGGACAAAAACCACACTGTTCCTCCTGAATCCGAGGTTCGACTATCCGACGGACCCTCCTCTCCAGAATCCCGGAATAGACTTTTCCAGGGAGGCTGAGGAGTGTGATCCCTCTGTAGTTGGAACACACCCTCCGGTCCCCTTTCTTAAAGAGGGGGACCACCACCCCGGTCTGCCAATCCAGAGGCACTGTCCCTGATGTCCATGCGATGTTGCAGAGACGTGTTAACCAAGACAGTCCTACAACATCCAGAGCCTTGAGGAACTCCGGGCGTATCTCATCCACCCCTGGGGCTCTGCCACCGAGCAGTTTTCTGACCACCTCGGTGACCTCAGTCCCAGAGATGGGGGAGCCCACCTCCGAGTCCCCAGGCTCTGCTTCCTCATTGGAAGGCATGTTAGTGGGATTGAGGAGGTCTTCGAAGTACTCCCCCCACCGACCCACAACATCCTGAGTTGAGGTCAGCTGCGCACCATCCCCACCATATACAGTGTTGACACTGCACTGCTTCCCCCTCCTGAGACGCCGGACGGTGGACCAGAATCTCCTCGAAGCCGTCCGAAAGTCGTTCTCCATGGCCTCCCCAAACTCCTCCCATGCTCGAGTTTTTGCCTCAGCAACCACCGAAGCCGCATTCCGCTTGGCCTGCCGGTACCTATTAGCTGCCTCTAGAGTCCCACAGGACAAAAGGGACCGGTAGGATTCCTTCTTCAGCTTGACGGCATCCCGCACCGCCGGTGTCCACCAACGGGTTCGGAGATTGCCGCCACAACAGGCACCGACCACCTTACGGCCACAGCTCTGGTCAGCCGCCTCAACAATAGAGGCACGGAACATGGCCCATTCGGACTCAATGTCCCCCACCTCCCTCGGGATGTGGTCGAAGTTCTGCCGGAGGTGGGAGTTGAAGCTACTTCTGACAGGGGGCTCTGCCAGACGTTCCCAGCAGACCCTCACAACACGTTTGGGCCTACCAGGCCTGACCGGCATCCTCCCCACCATCGGAGCCAACTCACCACCAGGTGGTGATCAGTTGACAGCTCCGCCCCTCTCTTTACCCGAGTGTCCAAGACATGTGGCCGCAAGTCTGATGACACGACCACAAAGTCGATCATCGAACTGAGGCCTAGGGTGTCCTGGTGCCAAGTGCACATATGAACACCCCTATGCTTGAACATGGTGTTTGTTATGGACAATCCGTGACGAGCACAGAAGTCCAATAACAAAACACCGCTCGGGTTCTGATCGGGGGGGGCCATTCCTCCCAATCACGCCCTTCCAGGTCTCACTGTCTTTGCCCACGTGAGCATTGAAGTCTCCCAGCAGTACGAGGGAGTCCCCAGAAGGTATGCCCTCTAGCACCCCCTCCAGGGACTCCAAAAAGGTTGGGTACTCCAAACTGCTTTTCGGCGCATACGCACAAACAACAGGTAGGAACCATCTCCCCACCCGAAGGCGGAGGGAGGCTACCCTCTCGTCCACCAGGGTAAACCCCAATGTGCAGGTTCCAAGTCGGGGGGCAATAAGTATGCCCACACCTGCTTGGCGCCTCTCACCGGGGGCAACTCCAGAGTGCTAGAGAGACCAGCCCCTCTCAAGGAGATTGGTTCCAGAGTTCAAGCTGTGCGTCAAGGTGAGCCCGACTATATCTAGCCGGAACCTCTCGACCTCGCACACAACCTCAGGCTCCTTCCCCTTCAGAGAGGTGACATTCCACGTCCCAAGAGCCAGCTTCTGTAGCCGAGGATCGGACCGCCAAGGTCCCCGCCTTCGGCCACCACCCAACTCACACTGCACCCGACCTCCTTGGCCCCTCCCATAGGTGGTGAGCCCATGGGAAGGGGGACCCACGTTGCCTCTTCGGGCTGTGCCCAGCCGAGCCCCATGGGTGCAAGCCCAGCCACCAGGCGCTCGCCATCGAGCCCCACCTCCAGGCCTGGTTCCAGAGGGGGGCCCCGGTGACCCACGTCTGGGCGAGGGAAAATGCCGTCCAAATTTTTTGTTCATCATAAGAGGTTGTGTTGAACCGCACTTTGTCTCATCCCTCACCTAGGACCAGTTTGCCTTGGGTGGCCCTACCAGGGGCATAAAGCCCCGGACAACAGAGCTCCTAGGATCATTGGGACACGCAAACCCCTCCACCACGATAAGGTGGCGGTTCGAGGAGGGGTTCATCTTTTTATTTTTATTTTATTGTAGAATCAACTCATGGCAGCGGCCAGCAGGGCGGCCGTGTTGTGCATGCGTATGGGCGCCATTCTCATCCTTACCACCTTCGCCATCACTCCCCTACCTCTTCATATCTTAAATCATTCTTGAGGCAGATTGAAGACTTAAGTGCCAATTTAAGTGAAAAGTTAAGGAAAGCGTAAAAGTTATTGCAACACAAACACTGACTTAATCAGTTTTAATGTGAAAAGATGCCGACGAAAGAAGAGAAGAAGAGAAGAAAAGAAGAGCTGCTCAGGAAGCAGCAAGCACATCAACCTCTGAGCAAATGAATGCTAAATGTACTGAGAAAGAGGATGAATACTATGAATGCTCAAGTCAAATGTATTCACTGCATGTTAATTGTGCAGTGTGCCGTTACTGGTATTACATAAAAGTAGTGTAACTATTTTGGGGAAATCCAAAAAAAGTATAACTTGGAAAACCAGATTAATCCTGTTACACACACAATGCAAATACTTTAAAAAAAAAAGGGAGTGGTCTCCCACTTGACTTTCTCATATACTCAGATATGGGGATGAATATTTGAGGAGTGAGTCAGACAATGATTATAGTTTTATATTATGTACATTAAAGATCCATCAACAACAAATCAAATCAATTTAATAATATATTGAACAATTATTATAAAAGTAAAGTTGAATAAATCAGACTCCGCAGCTGCCTGAATAAAAGGTAAAGTACTTCTTCCAGTTAGTGGAAATAGCCCAAAACTTGATAGAAATCTATGTTTTGTACTTGATACTTGCATGCAAAATTTGGTTGACCTAAGTGAAAGTGTAATTAAGTTATTGTGTTTACATACACATACACACACACACAGACAAACACACAGACATCATTCCAAAATAGTATTTTCGGACTCAGGGATGTCTAAAATGTTGAGATTCATCAAAATGTTGAAATCGAATTTTTGGACGACTGCAGTACATTCCCTATGAGAAAATAAATTGGACTCAGGGAGGTCTAAAATGTCGAGATTCATGAAAATCTTGAGGTCGAATTTTTGGATGATTACAATACTTTCCCTATACAGTGGACCCTCGGTTCACGACCATAATTCGTTCCAAAACTCTGGTCGTAAAACGAGTTGGTTGTGAACCGAAGCAATTTGCCCCATAGGATTATATGTAAATACAATTAATCCGTTCCAGACCGTACGAACTTTATGTATATATACACAGACACAGACAGGTAGACATGATGTTAGCACCACACACACATTTATTTATCATATTTCTATTATATACAGTGCACATACCCAGTGCCTCGGCACCAGTCACCCCTTTAAGTCCTGGCCACAACACAATGCCTTATCAGTCTCTGGTCCGCCTCCACTCCTCTCCACCAAGCTTCGTCCTCTTCCACCCGACTCTTGCCCCTGACTGGAGGGAGGCGGTCCCTTTTATTCACCCCGGATGGGCTCCAGCTGCATCCTGAGGGCCTGTAGCCACACCCCTGTGTGGCGGAAGCCCCAGCGGTGAAACCGGAAGTCCACCGGGTGTCTCCATATCTCTTCCCCCCAGCACTTCCCGGTGTGGCGGAAGTACTGAGGTCCAACATTCCCAAGGCATCGGGGCGCACCCTGGCGGTGACCACGGGCCCCTACAGGGTAGAGCTTCCAAGCTCTGTACCCGTGGCCCCCAAAGCAACCAAGGAGGACGCCCCCTCATGTCCTGGAGAAGGCACAAGCCCTCCTGTGCTCCTCCTGGGCATCCCGGTCAGGCGACAAACCCAGCCGGGTGCCACAATATATATATATTGTGGCAGGTGGCCGGGTGTGGTCATCAGCCGCCTGCCTATTTAAGGAGCCGCCTCCCTTCAATCAAGGCTGGAATCGGGTGAGGAGGTGGATGAGGTCAGAGAGGAGGCGGCGAGGAGAGGCTTGATGTGTGTGTGTGAAAGAGAGAGAAGAAAGAGAAAGAGAGGTGGCTTACTGCAGCCTGGACTTTGTTAGACTGTGGGGGTTTGTTGGTGGTGGTGCACGTAAGACTTAGGGACTTGTACATAGAAACTGTAAATAAACGTGTGGTGATGGCTGAATACGTGTCTGCCTGTCTGTGTCCGGGTCGCCCAATCCACTATATATATATAGTTTTTAAGCACAAATATAGTTAATTATACCATAGAATGCACAGCGTAATAGTAAACTAAATGTAAAAACATTGAATAACACTGAGAAAACCTTGAACAACAGAGAAAACTAATACTGCAATAGTTCGCGCTATAGTGCTAGGAACCGCTCGCTAAAAACACTTTTTTTTAATGAGTTTTAAGCACAGGGGAAAACATGAACATTTGAAAAATCCATAATTTAATAAACCACCAAGAAAAGTAACATTGCAAAAATGCAGGCTACGAACCGATCACTGTAAACAGAGCTGAAAACAAAAACAAGCCTTCTCTACCTTATGCGTCCCTCCCTCTCTCGCGCCTGTGTGTGTGTGCGTGCGTCTCTCTTTTGCGAGCCTGGAATGCCTGTGTGTGTGTCTCTCTAGCGTGCTGCTGTGTGTGTGTGCACGGCTCTCTCTGTCTCGCGCTGCCTGTGTGTGTGCTTCTGTCTCTCGCGCTGCTTCTCTCTCACGCTGCCTGTGTGTGTGTGTGTGTGTGTGTGTGTGTGCGTGCGTGTGTGTGTGTGTCACGCTCTCTCACTCTCTCTCTTGCTCGCTGCATAGGAGATGCACAGGGAGAGACTGAACATGTACAAACCGAAAGGGAAATTGGCTTGTTCGTATACCGAGTGTGTGGTTGTGAACCGAGGCAAAAGTTTGGCGAATTTTTGGTCGTAAACCGATTTGTATATGTACAGAGACGTTCTTGAGCCGAGGTTCCACTGTACTTCTTATATGAGAAAGTAAAAAATGTCAATACGCTACTTGGAAGATCTGAGCCCATTGTGTGACTTTGCTGATATCTCTGCTGAAACTCGCGGTGTGACATTGTGAAAACATCGCGGCATTTTGTCTCAGGAGAAAAATCTGAGAAGCAGGAAACAAAAGACAATGTCTCCATTTTATTTCTTTCTGATCTCATTGCTGTCTAGGAGAATCCAAAAAGATATTAAGGAAGTTTCTTTTTTGATTTTTCATTCATATAGCTGTGGAGTATGAGAAACAGAGATCATTTTAATACAAAAGGAAGGAGTCCAAAGAAATTCAAATGTCACTGTTAATTCAAAATATGAAGTTAAGGAATCAAGATCATAAGTCAAAAGACCATTCTTAAGTCTTTTAACTATGTTCATTTTTTATTATAAATTTTGAAATATAAAGTATGCAAATGAATCATATAATAAAAATGAAATATTGTATTAGTTTTAAAGATTGTAACAAGTAAATTACAAATTAATATGACACAGAACACTACATCGTTTTTAAACTGGTGTTATTTAGGAACAAAACAGACATACAGTAATTTATGCTAGAACAAGCGTAATTAGTTCTAGAACGACGATTGTTACTGTTCATTCTAGCATGCATTGTTAAATACATATTTAGGGGTTCTCTGCTCCAGTCCAACGGCTTAGAGCAAACTTACCATCCAATACAACCATTTAAACAGGAAAAATATAATATAAATCAAAAATATACCTGCCATGTGTTTATCATTCATCCACATTAAGAGCGATTTCCATCTGTTCTGGAATATTACAACGTGAACTGTGTAACCTAGAGATTCCTGTCATAACTTTTTTTTTTACATAAGTTCAAATCCAAACACACAATACAGAAAAGTCAGCAGTAAATCTAAATAGTACTAACAAAATTGATCCTCACACGACCACTTTCAGTGACTCCATTGCACCCAAGCCCAAATCAATCATAAATAGGCTGAGGGTGGTCAAGCAGCAATGATATCATACTGGACCCACCGCTTGAAGTTTCACTGACAGAAGACAAAGCGTGTAGCAAAGAAACATATACAATCCATTCTTAAAACATACATACTTAATCTTTTAAAAAATAGTACATAAAAAATGACAAAAAACACATGTAAAATAATAATTCAAAACAACAGAAATAACCAAAAAAAAGGAAAACCTATCTAAGTCAGGGATCAGACCCTGGCTAATACATTAAATAGATAAAAAGAGACAAACACTTTGGTTTTGCAAAGCTAAACAGAAAAACATTGTCAAAAGAACTTTGCAAAAGGTCAATAAAGCAAAAACACAAAACCTGGTTTTTACAGTATCCACAACATTGGACCCTGCTAAGCAGGGGGCTTAGGGTGACATCACAAACTGCAACTTCTGGTAGCACACTTATAAGCAGGCCACTGTGTCATAGCAACAGTACCACACAATGATGATGCCACTGAAAAAAATGGCATTGCATTTATAATGTAGGTTAAAATTGTGATAATTGTTTGTAAATTGTTATTTAAGAATCAATAGGTGTAGAAGTAAGTCATTGCAATGTCCTGCCCTCCGAGTTTTTAGAGGTGTGAGTGTGATTATTGATTAGAATAGTATCTGGAATGAGGAGGTGTCAGAAGAATTCATCAATCGACTGTACTTGTAACCAGTCTAATAAGGTTGCTTTGCTATAACCCTGTGCTGAAATGTCAGAAGTATTGTTTTAAATATGCCTTCCCCTTACAGGATGAAGCTTGGAAGATCAGGGTCAGGTTTTAGATTTAATAGCATGGCAAATGTGACTGGAACAGGCTACTATGGAAGAAAGAAGTCGAAAGTCAAAGGAGAAGCTGGCTAAGAAGAGAGTAGACCAAAAGAGAGCAGACCAGAAAGCGACCTGAAGACAGCTGACAAAAGGTGAGCTAACCAGAAATAATCAACTGTAACTACAAGTTTATGTGCTACCTAAAAACTACACATCTGACATTATCAGATTGTCTGCTTTGCAAAGCCACAATCTATTTGCTATTGTTTATGGCACTAGTTATAATATTATCCAGTTATACCTTTCTTTTAGATCAAATAAAGTTTCTCCAGTGTTGTCTTTAATTAGTTGTGTTTGTGAATTAAAGGAGTAGATGGATGAGAACTACTTATCTTTAAACACAGATAAATCAGAGATGTTAATTATCGGAGGTAATGATGCTGATCTCAATGATATTTTGTCAACATTTAACTCGGTTGGAATCACCATTAATTTTACTGAATCAGCCCACAGTCTAGGAGTTATCTTTGACTCTAGCATGTCATTTAAAGCGCATATTTAAGTGCATATTTAAAGGCGGAATGGTGGCTCTGAGGCTAGGGATCTGCACTGGCAATTGGAAGGTTGCCAGTTCGAATCCCGTAAATGCCAACATGGACTCTGCTCTGTTGGGCCCTTAAGCAAGGCCCTTAACCTGCAATTGCTAAGCGCTTTGAGTAGTGAGAAAAGCGCTATATAAATGCAAAAAATTATTATATTATAAAGTTGTCCAAATCTTGTTTCTTCCATCATAAAAATGTTGGGAAATTAACACACTAAATCCTAAATCCTCCTTTGAACATATAAAGTCTTAAATGGCCGAGGTCCGGCTTACTTATCTGAACTTATCATGACTTAAAAACCAGAGCACACATTAAGATCTCAAGATGCCCGTCTGCTTATGGTTCCAAGGATTTATAAAATAAAAGTGGGAGGTCGAGCTTTTAGTTACAGGGCCCCTAAACTGTGGAATGGTCTGCCTGCTACTATAAGAGATGCCCCATCAGTTTCAGCTTTCTAATCCTAGCTGAAGACTCGCTACTTCAGTTTAGCATATCCTGACTAGAGCTGCTGATTAAGTGTACAGACTATGTCTCTGTTGTTAGCCATTAGCACTAAAACATAAGTAATATGATAGTTATTATTTAATACTAACTCTCACCTATTCTGTTTCTCTTCTCGGTTCTCAAATGTGGCACTTGGTGCCACTGCCCACCTGCCAAGTTGTTTTTCCTGCCTAAGGTAAAGTCATCTCTGATGAAGGATTGCAGGAATTTTAGGGTAGAGGGGTCCTTTCATTGGATTGGCTGGCCAAGTGCTGTATCAGCTGTGGAATGGCCAATAGGGGAGGCAGCTTGATGGCTGAGGTCTCCAGGACTCTGAACAAATCCAAATCATATTATGTGATTTCATGTACTATTGAATTCTGTTGAGTGAGTGGCTGAAACCTGGGGGCTGAAGCAGAGATCGCTTTGCCTGAGCAACTCAGGGAACCAGAGTGATACGTGTTAAAAGGAGTAATTCCCCATAGAAGACCAGGAATGCGGCGGGGGTTGAAGAAGCTTTGGAGGAATGCTCCAACATGAGCGCTTTAGCCATTGGGGACCCAAGCTTAGGTCTGGAGAGGAAGCCTTACTGTAGCCATGGGATGGCAGGGTCCCGGACCTATGGAAGGTCAGCTTCATCTGTTGGTAGGGTGACTCCTCTGCTGCAAGGCCTGTACGGAATAAGCAGGGGAGCCGCCAGTGACAGAGAATGCACCAACCATTTTAGAAAGGGCAGTTTCCTGCCTGAATTTTAACCTTGTTTCAATGGATTTACAGTGGCACCTCGGTATACGTCCTTAACCCATTCCAGATCCTTTGACTTATACCAAACAGGATGTATACCAAACAAATTTTTCCCATAAGAAATAAAGGGAAAATGATTAATCCGTTCCCATGAAAAAAAATCCTGCTGTTATTGGCATATTATACATTGATGGGGTTTATAAAATAATTTAAACACTGCTTAATACTAAAATACATAAATACAAAAGCAATTAGATGAAATAAATGAAAATTCAACCTCACTTTACTTTAATAACATCTTTGTTTTTCACAATCGTAGATACTGTCGTTCTCGGGATACGGTATGCAGCAGCCATGTCCCAGAAACGCATGCCACCTTCATACTTTTCAACAATCAATTCAAATTTACGCGAAAAAACACAAAATCACGTGAAAATTCACATAAAGTTATAGCGCGGGTTGTTCACTGAACGCTAGCAACTGGCATACTGACACTCGTGGGTAGTCGTGGCTTTGTTTCGAGAGAGGTAAACAAGGGTAGCATGCTGGTTGTTCACTGAATGCTAGCAACTGGCGTACTGACACTCGTGGGCAGTCGTGGCTTTGTCTCGAGAAAGGTAAACAAGGGTAGTGTGTGGTGTTCTAGCACACGAGTTGTATTCCAAACAAAGGTCATATACCAAGCAAACTTTTTCGTGTCCAAACAGGACGTATACCAAGTTAGACTTATTGCAAAGCGGACGTATACCGAGGTACCACTGTATTTTTATCTTCCATATGAACATTCTTGTATGGATTATTTATTAACATTTTGAAGCACTGCACTTTGGAACACTTGTTTTGTTTTGACTTTTCTTTAATAAAAGCACTTGCGCTTCCTTGGTGGGTTTGTCCTCACCTTCTCAGCTCATCCCAGTCATGATTATCGAAGGTGCTGGGTTCAAGAGCCTCCCAAGAATGAAGAGGGAGCATGGAGCTAACCTGCACCATCATAAAGGGATACCATCGATATTCCTGGCTGCAGAGGAGGAATAAGAAAAGGCAACACAGGTACACAGCACAAACCCCTGGAGCATTAGAGAATTATCATCACCAGAGACCTTAAGCTGTCCCCTAACATACAATGTCTCCACACATTTTTTTATCCTTTACTCGATGCTAAAAGAAGGTGTCATGGTAGACATCAAGGATTATCATGCATTTCAGGCAGAAAATGTATTTTCAGACCTTCATAGATGTTGTATTATATTAGTCACACACCATTATCAATATACTGTATGTGCCTAATATAAAACAAGAGACATTTTATTACAAAATCTGAAAATTATTGATAAAATATATGTAAGTCAGGATATACAGGTATAGTGTAGGGATATTAATAGTTTTATGGATACCCAGCTGGACTCCACATTTTAAAGAACAGACAGCAGTCTGTCGCTGAAGCTGCTCTTCTGTCTGGAGATGATACTGTTTAGTGGATGCAGTGGATTCTCCATGATTGACAGGAGTCTGCTCAGCGCCCGTCGCTCTGCCACAGATGTCAAGCTGCCCAGCTCTGTGCCTACAATAGAGCCTGCCTTCCTCACTAGTTTGTCCAGGCGTGAGGCGTCCCTTTTCTTTATGCTGCCTCCCCAACACACCACCGCGTAGAAGTGGGCGCTCGCCACAACCGTTTGATAGAACATCTGCAGCATCTTATTGCAGATGTTGAAGGACGCCAGCCTTCTAAGGAAATATAGTCAGCTCTGTCCTTTCTTACACAAAGCATCAGTATTGGCAGTCCAGTCCAATTTATCATCCAGCTGCACTCCCAGGTATTTATAGGTCTGCACCCTCTGCACACAGTCACCTCTGATGATCACGGGGTCCATGAGGGGCCTGAGCCTCCTAAAAAAAAAATAGCACCCTGATGTGTGGAGTACACACAACAATGATGTGCCCAGTTTAAGCTGAAGACCTTCTCCAGAAGCTTTACATTTTTTACTAATTATGTCCCATTCTTCAGATATGACAGGTTCAGCACAATGGGTACCACTATTACTATTGTTTTTCATTTTATAGATAGTTGCATAGCTTAAACTTATTTTCACCAATTTAAGACAAGCTATGAGTGAAACCTTATTTTAGGGTCATATATAGTTGATAAAATGGCTGCTCCAGTCTCTGTAGAAATGTAATTTACATATTATTTCGTCATCATATTTTTACTAGTTTTTTATACATACATAGATATACAAAAACTTTAATAAAAAGAAAAGGAAAACATAAGCTGCTTACAAAACTAATGAAATGTGATCTTCATAAAATGGCTGCTCAGTTTATTGGATATAAATATAAATAAAACTCTACTTAGAAAACATGAAAGTTAAAATAATTTCAAATTGCCCATACCAACGAGTTGCTATTCAAGTTCAGCCATTTATTTACTTTGTGAACTATTACATATAATGTATTACAAATTCAAATACAACTAATCTTTCTTCATACTAATATCTCAAAGCAATAAATTCTGTTGAAAGTCTGTTAGGACAAGAGACGCCCAAAGGCAATTCAGCTATTGAAAGTACCTTTTATTTATTATGTCTGCCAAAGTGGTACTGGATGTCTTTCAAATTGCTATCTCCAATCGCACTCAAAAGTTAATGTATTAGTTGTGGAGGTATTTGCCCTTTCCTGATAATACCATCATCATACCATTAAATTAAAAATTACATTCATCTGAGCATAACGGAGAACTTCTAAAGGGTAATTTGGGGCTTAAAATTTGATAAAACTGTTTGAATATACCCAGCCACCATCTGTGATTTCCACAGATTATAAAAATGATATGCTAAGCTTGTTGATACAAGACAAATGGCCAGCGAGAAAACCTGAGTGAAAGCCGTCAGACTATTTCAAAGTGGTCATGTTTTCCCCAATGAAATTGTTCACAATTGCTGTTTCGGTTATTAGTAGAGTAGTCATTTAAGAGGAAAAAATGCTTAGTACTCAAAAGAATTGACTTATTCATTCATTATTTGGATTGGCTGCTATCTAGTCCTAATGATAGGAGTGAGGTTTAAAAACCTATTCAGCTGATAACCTTTGAAAAATGTAATTTCTACTAATGGTTTGACTCTGTGTCAGAGTCCCAAATGAGGCACATTACCAGCATTGTGAGAGAGTGTCATTTACGACACTATGGCCATGTGGCACAATTTCCGAGGGTGATCCGGCTTGCAGAATCCTCATTGTAGAGGACCCAAGTAGCTGGACCACGCCCAGGGGATGTCCACGTAACACCTGGCTGCGGCAGACAGAAGGTAATTTCCAGAGGGTGGGACTGGACCGCGTGTAAACCTGGGGGGTTACTAACCAGGATCATGAGCTGTTTTGTCGTGTGGTGGGTGACCTGACCTATCTTGTTGATATTTAGGCAACTAAAATTTTTTCGTCTGCATTATTTTCTTACATCCGCTCTTCTTGAAAATTCCAAAATAGTTTTGTTTTTCTTTGGAAATGAAGATCAATATTACATTGTTTCATCAACCTTAGCACAATGGACAAACTGAAGGAATTTGGCGTTACTCACCTCTGTTAGCTTGCTGTCATTTGAAATTCCCACATAAACAGCTGCTGTGGTGCCTGGCTGGGGTGAGGCAAAATAATAATATTGAAAGAACCAGGAGATAGAAAAGATGAAGTCATAGTCAGAAATCTGTACTGTCGGTTCTAACAGACTGAGTGAGTCTGAAGTAAGGAAGGACTACGAGATGAATGGAAGTTTTTAAACAGAGTGAAAGTAAAAACCAAGAGATCAACAACTCTGTTGTGAAAACCAAAATGCCAACATAAACTTCTGATGTTAATTTGAAACCGCATGAATTCAGAAGCTGACTCACACCTACATTGTACACAGACTTGTTTTATTTATATACACAGACACACAGTGTTTGAAGCTAGTGACGTCACACTGCTCAAATTCCAAAACTTTGGTGCCCTGTGATGCAAGCACGACAGCACAGTTCATCTTGAAGATCATGTACCAAGGATTAACCAGAGTAGCAGAGAACATCACAGAGAGAAGATTTAAGAAAAACTTTAAAAACAGTTTATTTATCCAGTGCTTAGTACATCCTGCGAAGCACATATCCCAGAGGCTTCCTGATCACCACATATCTGCACATGCGCCTGAGAGTACTGCTTCCTGCAGCACGACTCCATGAAGCTGCCCAGCCATTTCTCCCAGGCACCTTCATGCTGTACCACTATTAAAATGAATAGGTGAGTTCAAATAAAACTACAGTATTTAAAAAGTTAGAAAATATATGCATGGAGTAACATTCAATCCACTTGAGGTCTCACCAGGAATGGACAAAAAGCTGAAAAAAGGCCTGGATAGGAGTTTAACCCCTTATGTGTAACTCACACATGCACATAATCATACATATACACAGTGACGATTTGAAATCGTCAATTAACATAACATTAAAAAAACTAAAAACTTTTGTAATGAATTCCTTCTTTGCTTGAGCATGTCTGGCTGTAGCAAATTTATGAAATGGAACCTGCAAAGCTTTTCATTTATGACAAATTCCAGGGAATGACAGAAGTGAAAGGCACACTTTATAACACCGACTAGAATTTCAAAATCCTGAACCAGGACACTTATGGAGCATATATGCCCATGCATGAAGCCCATTCTTATTGGCCGAATGCCTTACTTATATCATCATCATTAGAAGGGATCAGGGTACTTGGTAAAAACACTTTCATAAATAAACACCATTTAACTTACCTGTAATGACTTAAAGCATTGAGAAGATGAAATACTGATGCACCAGTTCTCTTCTGTTTGTGAGTCAGAAGCTGAAGACTTCCTAAAGCAGAAACAATTTGCAAATGGAGAGGTTTCCGTGCACAACCAAGCTTGATATGCCAATAGAGGATTGCCAGCCTGCTTGGTATGTCTGTGTAAGGAGTTCCTACTCACATATGCAGTCTGCTGATGTTTCATTAACTTGTACTGGGGATCTGTTTGTCATCTGTAGCAGCTATAGGAGGTAAAAAAGAGGAAAATACTTACAATATTACAAATTGGTGTAATTGATGTCAAGGTAAAATTGAAACAGTAAAGTAATTTGTGGTTGAAGTTGTACAGAGGGTTTTTCTGTTTTATGACAAATTAGTTCACAGATATGCCAATGTATTTTAAAGGGAGATTTTAAAATTTCAAAACTCTGCACAGTGGGATCTGTTTGAGATATTGCAATCTGTAGTACTAGAGTGTTGTAACATGTTAGCCATTATGAAAGTAGAGAAAAGCCAAGCAAAATGACACCTTTTATTGGCTAACTAAAAAGATTACAATATGCAAGCTTTCGAGGCAACTCAGGCCCCTTCTTCAGGCAAGATGTAATTACATCCTGCATCTTGCCTGAACAAGGGGCCTGAGTTGCCTCGAAAGCTTGCATATTGTAATCTTTTTAGTTAGCCAATAAAAGGTGTCATTTTGCTTGGCTTTTCTCTCGATATTGCAATCAAAATTGAATTATCTTGACAAATTTCCTAGAAGACAAAGTGTGCCACATGTCAACAAAATTGGTTGAATGGTTTCATGTGAACAGATAAATTTGGGCTATTACAAAAGGTGCATTGTACCATATATGCTAATGCACCTAAAAATGAAAGGTAAGTCTATAAATAGCTCTGTCAACCTACCACACGACCCTAGCAACATGCTACAACATGGTGGCTTCCACGAGAATAACAAAAAAATAAAATGAGGGTGCCTGATCTGACATTTCTCTTCTGAACTTTATGAAAAATCACACTTTTTGTTGTAATAAGTGTATAAGTTTAATATGTCAATGTGCTCTGTGCAAATATATTTTATAAATATGACTTTTTCTACTCACATGCACAGTTGACACAGAGCCAGATTTAGCACACAGGAGTTCACCATATAAGAACTGCTAGGTAAGCATTTTAAGACGAGACAAGATAGGGACAACTGCGAAATAGGTAATCAGACTGATGACCATTGTATATTATTTCTGTGTGTCAAATTCAGCATGAAATTGTATCCTTTTTGCCTTGTTTGGAATGGCATGATTCACCTAAGTGGGGGCCTGCACGTGAAGAAAGAGTATAAAGCCTTAGAACATTGCCCGGCACACCTTTGAAGCCGACAGACGGATGGGAGATAACATCATCTGATCCTGAAAATCCTTCTAATGCAGCAATGAAAATGGCAGACTCTACACATCGTGCTCTGACTCCAGAACTGGGTTCTTGCCATTGGCTTCCTTCGTCTGTTATGCAGAGTAAGCCGTCATTAATGAAAGCTAAGTTATTTCTCCTATGTGATTTCTTACACTAAGGGAGGAGTATTGCATTTTTATATCACATCTATATAGATTATGTAACACGCCGCAATTAAAAAAGAACTCATTCCAACAAGGGAGCTAACACCCCCTGCTGGGTACACTTGTCCCCTAAAAGAAGAACATTTCTAGTCTAGCACTAATTTTTACTATTCTAATTCTCACAGTGTGTGTTATTAAAATCTATTGTTTCCTTTTCACTTTTCTTGGGTGTGGGGAAGATAAATGAGAAAAGGAGGAACAATATAAAGGTCTGAGAAAATCTGATGCCTGTCTATAGGGAATGAAATCACTGATGTTACCCAGATGTGTGTTTGAAACCTTGAGCATATAAAAAAATGTCTATGTCATGGATCTGGAGCAAGGATAAAAGTAAGCTGGAAAGGATTAAAAACTGGCCAGCCTTTATATAATGAGAAATGTTTGATCGTTTTTAAAGTTACAAGAATTGTCACATCCATGGCAAATTATACAGTTCGGTAACTGTAACATTTTTTGTACTGCAATGAACCACCTTAAGCCTCCTATTTCAAATAGAATTTAGTGTTGAATGGGTTTCACTTGATATGATCAGATGAAGTAGATAAAGCAGAAGGGATTCTGGAGACAAATGTGAATGAGAAATAGTAAAATAAAGTGAGCAGATTACAAATAAAGCTTATATGTGTGATCTAGACTTTGAAATTCTGACTGAATGTTTGTTTTGAAATTTGTCAAAAGAAATGATTCACTCTGTTATCAACGCTATAAAGATGAGTTTTTTCTGAATTCAGTGCTTGAATGGACTGGGTGTTGGGCAAGGTCGTGGGGTCTAGCAGCTGTAGGGCATCTGTTGGCAAAGAAAGATTCACTGATCTTGACTTTGCTGACGATGCTGTGATCTTTGTGAAGTCAGTGGAGGCTCTGATCGGAGCTCTCGACAAACTGAGCGAACAGTCTGAGTGTCTGGGTTTGAGAGTGTCCTGGATAAAAACCAACATCAAGGGCCTTTAATGACCTCTTGGACACAACCATCAGCAGTGTGTCTGTCTGCAGAGAGAATGTTGACCGCATCGAGAGGTTTACTTACCTCAGTAGTGACATTCATGTCTCTGGTGACTCTTTCTATGAAGTCAGTAGATGAATTACGAGAGCATGAGGGGTCATGGAAAGGGGTGTGTGTGGCTCTCAATATCAATGCAAAAGTATGAAGGTCCAAGACTTTAGAGTCCTGGTGCTTCCTGTCTTGCTATATGGTTGCGAGACATGAATGCTATGAAGTGACCCAAGATGAAGACTGGACTCCTTTGGTACTGTGTCTCTTCAGAGAACCCTTGGGTACCACTGGTTTGACTTTGTGTAGAGTGAACAGTTGCTCATAGACTTCCAAATGAAGTACAGTACCTGCATTGTGAAGTTACGGCACTATGGCCATGTGGCACAATTCCCTGAGGATGATCTGGCTCGCAGGATCCTCATTGTTGTTGAGTGGCTGGACCAGGCCAAGGGGACGCTCACATATCACCTGGCTGTGGCAGATAGATGATCATTACTGGAGGTTGGGACTGAACTGCATGTCTGCCTGGGGGGGTTGCCAGCCAGAATCCCAAGCTATTTCGTCATTTGTTGGGTGCGGCAATGTGCTGTACCAGTGCATGCTCCCTGATCCGACCTGACCTGTTCTGAATTCTGGTGTCTTAAAGCAGGCAATTTTTGGATGTAACAAACTTCTAATGGCATGTTTCTTTTGTGGACATAACAAGGTTGACCTTTTGTAGTCAAAGGTAATCCTGTGATACATCTGGACAGGTCTCACCATCTTACTGCCACCTACAAGCCTGTTTTCAGATGGCAACAGCTATTTGTTATCCAAGCCAGAAAATCGTAAGTGTGTTTTGGGGGAGTTTTGATGCAATACAAGTAATTAAAAGGTGAAATTTATTCTGTTACAACTATCTCCGAAAGTCACACATTTTGGCAATGAACCCAACATGTGGTTTAAAGGAATCTGTAAAGGTGAAGCTCACCCATCTAGTAACCAGCATAAAGCCACCTATCTGCAAAAAGAATGGCTTTTGAACAAAACACAAACTTTCATGAAAAATGCAAAATTCACTTGTTTAGAAACCTAGCCCATCACTTCATGAACTTCTTACCAACCAGCGTGGTGGTGCAGTGGTGAAGACCTTGACACCTCACTTAATCCACTAAGAACATACGTGGATCTGAAAGCAAAATATGAGACCATCTGTCAGTCATGTAACAGGACAATGATGTTAAGAACACCAACAAGTCTACAATGATTGAGTGATAAAGAAAGAATGAAGATCTGGGATTGGCCAAGTCAATATTTAGATCTCAAGCCCATTGAGACATATTGACAGGACCTTAAGAGATCTCTATGTAAACACTCTGTCTCAGTCATTCATGAATTGAAGCATTTCTGTAAAGAGGGGTTGTCCTCCACCCCTCCACAGTAGAATATAAGAGACAGATAAAGTCATGCAGAGTATGATTATGTCAATGTCATTGTTTACTTGACTACACATATAGGACATTAGACCAGCTCTGATGAGAACAGGCCATCCATCCATCCATCCATCCATTGTCTCCCGCTTATCCGAGGTCGGGTCGCGGGGGCAGCAGCTTGAGCAGAGATGCCCAGACTTCCCTCTCCCCGGCCACTTCTTCCAGCTCTTCCGGGAGAATCCCAAGGCGTTCCCAGGCCAGTCGAGAGACACAGTCCCTCCAGCGTGTCCTGGGTCTTCCCCGGGGCCTCCTCCCGGTTGGACGTGCCCGGAACACCTCACCAGGGAGGCGTCCAGGAGGCATCCTGATCAGATGCCCGAGCCACCTCATCTGACTCCTCTCGATGCGGAGGAGCAGCGGCTCTACTCTGAGCCCCTCCCGGATGACTGAGCTTCTCACCCTATCTTTAAGGGAAAGCCCAGACACCCTGCGGAGGAAACTCATTTCAGCCGCTTGTATTCACGATCTCGTTCTTTCGGTCACTACCCATAGCTCATGACCATAGGTGAGGGTAGGAACATAGATCGACTGGTAAATTGAGAGCTTCGCCTTGCGGCTCAGCTCCTTTTTCACCACGACAGACCGATGCAATGCCCGCATTACTGCGGATGCCGCACCGATCCGCCTGTCGATCTCACGCTCCATTCTTCCCTCACTCGTGAACAAGACCCCGAGATACTTGAACTCCTCCACTTGGGGCAGGATCTCGCTACCAACCCTGAGAGGGCACTCCACCCTTTTCCGGCTGAGGACCATGGTCTCGGATTTGGAGGTGCTGATTCTCATCCCAGCCGCTTCACACTCGGCTGCGAACCGATCCAGAGAGAGCTGAAGATCACGGCCTGATGAAGCAAACAGGACAACATCATCTGCAAAAAGCAGTGACCCAATCCTGAGCCCACCAAACTGGACCCCCTCAACACCCTGGCTGCGCCTAGAAATTCTGTCCATAAAAGTTATGAACAGAATCGGTGACAAAGGGCAGCCCTGGCGGAGTCCAACTCTCACTGGAAACGGGTTCGACTTACTGCCGGCAATGCGGACCAAGCTCTGGCACCGATCGTACAGGGACTGAACAGCCCTTATCAGGGGGGCCGGTACCCCATACTCTCGGAGTACCCCCCACAGGATTCCCCGAGGGACACGGTCGAATGCCTTTTCTAAGTCCACAAAACACATGTAGACTGGTTGGGCAAACTCCCATGCACCCTCCAGGACCCTGCTAAGGGTATAGAGCTGGTCCACTGTTCCGCGACCAGGACGAAAACCACACTGTTCCTCCTGAATCCGAGGCTCGACTATCCGACGGACCCTCCTCTCCAGGACCCCTGAATAGACTTTTCCAGGGAGGCTGAGGAGTGTGATCCCTCTGTAGTTGGAACACACCCTCCGATCCCCCTTCTTAAAGAGGGGGACCACCACCCCGGTCTGCCAATCCAGAAGCACTGTCCCTGATGTCCATGCGATGTTGCAGAGAACAGGCCATTTGGCCCAAACAAGCTCATCCACCTTTATAATGCAGATAAAAAATTGTGCTTTTACAATATGCTAAATATGACTCATAATCTATGACTCGTAAAATATATGTCTGTTCAGGCCCAATGCCCTATGACTTATAGAACACCAGGACAGGCTATGCATTTTTTTATTTGAAGAGAATGCTTAACTTTGAACATGGATTTCCATGGTAAACGTGTATAGACCATATTTTTGAAGAAATAACTTCAAATTGAAAAATATTTAACTTATTCTTCAAAGATATATAACACCAGGCCATGTCATCTGCAAAAAATTCTCAGGTGATTCTGCACTTATTTTGTTTATTGATAAGGGGGATGAGATAGAGTACAGGAGTCAGAAGGAGAACGTTATTTCTTGATGCAAAAAGTATTGCCTAAAACTTATCATCAGCAAAACTGAAGGACTGCTTATTAACTTTTGCCGCACCTAAAAGCCTCTATGTCCAGTGTGGCGGGCGGCTGGGGGCTGTGCCCAGCCGGGACACCTGGAAGGACCTAGACAGGGACTATGCCTCCCCTGGACCACAAGAGGGCAGCCGCCCTGGTTTGTATGGGGGCCACAGGAACTGAGCATGGAAGCTCAACACTACCGGGGCCCGTGGCCACTACCAAGGGGCGCCTGGAGGATTGAGGAGCCCTGGATTTCAGCACTTCCGCCACACCCGGAAGTGCTGCCGGAAGGAATACCAGGGACACCTGGAGTGCTTCCGGGTGCTCATGCGGCACTTTCGCCACACCAGGAAGATCGTCAGAGGGCACCTGGAGCTCATCTGGGTGGATATAAAGAGGCCGCCTTCCTCCAGTCAGGAGCCGGAGTCGGGAGGAGGAAGACGGAGCTTGTGGGGAGAGGAGTAGAGGCGGCAGAAGGATTCAAGGACAGAGAGAGAGAAAGAAGGGACTGCGTTTGGCTAATAGAGCATTGTGTGGTGCTGTATAGAGACAGAACAGCAATAAACGTTTGCTTTGGACATTTGGTGTCTGTCTGTCTGTGCCTGGGGGCTGTCCTTTTCCACACCAGTCACTTCTCAGGGAGTGAATGTGGATGTGGAGGTGGTGCATTGCTACAAGTGCTGGTGGGTCCACATCAATGATAAGTTGGACTGGTCTCATAACATTGACAAACTATATAAGAAAGGGAAGGGCAGGCTGTAATCGCCAGTGTGATTTTCTATGCTCTGGTGTGGTGAGTTAGTAATATCAATTTAAGAGAGGCCCACTGAATCAACAAGTTAATTACAATGTATGCAACACACTCTGGACCTACTGGAGGGGGAGTCATTCAGCATGACTGAGGCTCCTTTATACCATTGGCAGTACGCCAGCATAATGTCTCACTGGAACAGGAACTGCCAAGTTAGGTATTTTTTCTTTTTAATCAGTCTTGTGTGTTTAACTGATAGCTATTGATGCTCTTACTCATTGTGTTTATTTTGCAGTTGGTGTGGTCAGTAGGATTCTGCTTCCAGAATGAGCAAAGAGCTAGACCTAAACATTGTGCTTATGAACATGACCACCAAACTCCAGAGGCTCAAGGTCCAGGTGGGAGAGTACTGCACGCAACTCACTGAGTCAGAGATGGAAAGAAGGAAGGCAACACTCACTGGAGGGAGGTGGATGGATAGAGAGACAGAAAGTGAAAGAAGACTATACTGTGTATTTGTGCTTGTGTAACCAAGAAGAAACCTGTTGTGACATATTTTATAATAAACGCTTCTGTTTTTGAACTTGTGATTGTCTGTGTATTAGTTGGGGCGGCACGGTGGCGCAGTGGTAGCGCTGCTGCCTCGCAGTTAGGAGACCCGGGTTCGCTTCCCGGGTCCACCCTGCGTGGAGTTTGCATGTTCTCCCCGTGTCTGCGTGGGTTTCCTCCGGGCGCTCCGGTTTCCTCCCACAGTCCAAAGACATGCAGGTTAGGTGGATTGGCGATTCTAAATTGGCCCTAGTGTGTGCTTGGTGTGTGGGTGTGTTTGTGTGTGTCCTGCGGTGGGTTGGCACCCTGCCCGGGATTGGTTCCCTGCCTTGTGCCCTGTGTTGGCTGTGATTGGCTCCAGCAGAACCCCGTGACCCTGTGTTCGGATTCAGCGGGTTGGAAAATGGATGGATGGATGTGTATTAGTTGTTTTTGGGGTTTTGGGGCTCAATGTCGCCCCCTATCTCTCACATAGGGTAAAATTAAAGATTAAAACTCAGCCAGAATCTATCCATAAAAACCATCATGAGCCTTGGTACATCCATCTAAAACGACGTCTAATCTGCTTGCCCTCTAGAGTCTGCTCAACGAGGGGAGAGACATCCTCCAGCAAGTGCAGTCAACCATTAACTGGCTTGAGTCCCCACTTCCATCACATGGAGCCCTACTCCCTTCTCCCTCTGCTAGCTTTTGGCATCTGTGGAATCTTCCAGAGCAGTCAAATGACCCTACCTCATGAATGCCAACTCCACCATAATCCTGACGCTCTTCTTTTCTTTTCCTTTCTCTTTAATCTCTGGAATCTTTTCCTTACTTGTTCTTTCTTTCTTTTGCTTTTTCTTTGTTTCTGAACTTCATGATTCCACCACTCTTACCTAATCATGCTCCATTTATTCTCCTTTTTTAAAAAACTCCAAAACCACAGACCACCAATGTGCTGTACCACATTTGTGCGTATATTTATTTAATGATTGAGGAGGTCTTCAAAGTACTCCCCCCACCGACCCACAACGTCCCGAGTCGAGGTCAGCAGCGCACCATCCCCACCATATACAGTGTTGACACTGCATTGCTTCCCCCTCCTGAAACGCCGGACGGTGGACCAGAATCTCCTAGAAGCCATCCGAAAGTCGTTCTCCATGGTCTCCCCAAACTCCTCCCACACCCGAGTTTTTGCCTCAGCAACCACCGAAGCCGCATTCCGCTTGGCCTGCCGGTGCCTATTAGCTGCCTCCAGAGTCCCACAGGACGAAAGGGTCCTGTAGGACTCCTTCTTCAGCTTGACGGCATCCCTCGCCGCCGGTGTCCACCAACGGTTTGGGGATTGCCGCCACGACAGGCACTGACCACCTTATGGCCACAGCTCCGGTCAGCCACCTCAACAATAGAGGCATGGAACATGGCCCATTCGGACTCAATGTCCCCCACCTCCCTCGGGACGTGGTCGAAGTTCTGCTGGAGGTGGGAGTTGAAGCTACTTCTGACAGGGGACTCTGCCAGACGCTCCCAGCAGACCCTCATAACACGTTTAGGCCTACCAGGCCTGACCGGCATCCTCCCCCATCATCGAAGCCAACTCACCACCAGGTGGTGATCAGTTGACAACTCTGCCCCTCTCTTCACCCGAGTGTCCAAGACATGTGGCCGCAAGTTTGACGACACGACCACAAAGTCGATCATCGAACTGAGGCCTAGGGTGTCCTGGTGCCAAGTGCACATATGAACACCCCTATGCTTGAACATGGTGTTCGTCATAGACAAACCGTGACGAGCACAGAAGTCCAATAACAAAACACCATTTGGGCTCAGATCGGGGGGGCCATTCCTCCCAATCACACCCTTCCAGGTCTCACTGTCATTGCCCACCTGAGCATTGAAGTCTCCCAGCAGTACGAGGGAATCCCCAGAAGGTATGCCCTCTAGCACCCCCTCCAGGGACTCCAAAAAGGGTGGGTACTCCAAACTGCTGTTCGGTGCATACGCACAAACAACAGTTAGGACCCGTCCCCCCACCCAAAGGTGGAGGGAGGCTACCCTCTCGTCTACCGGGGTAAACCCAAATGTACAGGCTCCAAGTCAGGGGGCAATAAGTATACCAACACCTGCTCTGTGCCTCTCATCGGGGGCAACTCCAGAGTGGTACAGAGTCCAGCCCCTCTCAAGGAGATTGGTTCCAGAGTGCAAACTGTACATTGAGGTGAGCCCGACTATATCTAGTCAGAACCTCTCGACCTCATGCACTAGCTCAGGCTCCTTCCCCTTCAGAGAGGTGACATTCCACGTCCCAAGAGCCAGCTTCTGTAGCCGAGGATCGGACCCCAATGGTCCCCGGCTTCTATCTATCTATCTATCTATCTATCTATCTATCTATCTATCTATCTATCTATCTATCTATCTATCTATCTATCTATCTATCTATCTATCTATCTATCTATCTATCTATCTATCTATCTATCTATCTATCTATCTATCTATCTAAAGTAACCTCACTAAAAAGCAACCAGACCCTGGGAATTTATTAGTTGTTCAGTTTTTACTGTTGTAAGATCTTAAATTAAACAACAATCAAAGGCGCCCTATGAAGGACATGATTTTAAAAGGTTTTTCAGAGATATCACAACTGCCATATAGAGAAGGTAACTTGGTCAGATTTTGCCTTCTATGACCATGCCTCCGCTCCCAAGCATCACACCCGGCTTAAGGTGACAAAGACTACAACACCTAAAGTTATAACCAGCTGATATGTAGCTTGCTGTGTGACCCTGATTTGAATAGCCCAGGTTTTATGTTTTTCAGATCTAATTTTTACACCTGGCCTTTCTGCAAATAAACATAAGTTAAGACAGAAATAAAGTTTGATTATTACTTGGTTGAAGTTGTTTTGTAGTTTACTGACATTTAGTAATGACTGATTCATGTTAATATAACGAACTGTGTTAATTTAATTTACGTTCTTTCAGGGTAGCAATTTGAGTGAGGAGCTATTTCCAGAACTCAGCCAGCAAGTCGCAAATCGTGTTATGAAAGCAGGTTGCTGGGGGACAGTCAGAATAAACCATGCAGGATGATGTCATCTGTGCCAGGGGTTCCCGAACTTTTTTAAGCCAAGGCCCTTCAAAATGTTCCTAATCAGGGTGCCTCACTAATGTAAACTCAATGCTGCTTGTGCTTGTGCTATCAGCAGTCCAACGGCATGGTTTTGGACAACAGCAAATCTGTTATTGAAAGCAAACCATCCAAAAAGGTCTTTCAGACCCCTTGCTGATAAAGTGCATTTATTTTTTATCCTCCAATGACTAAAGAGCACATGCTTACTGTCAACATGTTTTATGCCCACAGATGCAGTCCTTAATCATCTCCTACTAATCTCCTGTACTGATGCTAGATGTACCACAGAATGGCCTCTCTTAATTAAATTACTGACTTGATCTGAAACTTTAAGTCGACTTTAAGGTGTCCAACTCTGGTCCTGGTGGGCTGCAGCTACTGCAGGTTTTCATTCTAACCATCTTCTTAATTAGTGAGCCGTTTTTGCTGCTGATTAACTTGTTTTGCCTTAGTTTTAATTGACGTGTCTCGGACCTATTAGTTGTTTCTTTTTCCTTAATGAGTAGATAAACAATAATGAGACACAAAACAAGCTGCCACATGACCAGCTAACCTGAAAATAAAGAAAGGTGAAGGTTTTGGTCGTGTTGGTGTGCTCAGGTCACCAAAACATTTTGACAGTGCTCTTAGAAAAAAACAAAATCAACAGTCTGCTGTGGCAGAATGAGAGCAGCAACAAGTCATGATATTCAATAATGGCTTTAATTAACAGCAAGAATTGGCTTCTGGTTGGAGTGAAATTGGCTGGAGTTTGATGCTTTTATTTAGCTGGTCATCTATTGGCTCATTTCAAATCTCATATCTGTTTGGGTGCCATTTAATGAGGAAATGAATCAAGTCAGAGGACTGAATCCTTAAAACAGGGCTATTAAAATGAAGGGGAAAGGAGTAAATTAGCAGTGGAAACTGGTCACTGATTAGGAAAAGGGTCAGAAGGAAAACCTGAAGCCACTGCAGACCACCAGGACCAGAGTTGGACACCCCTGCTTTAAATAGTTAAGTTTAGGTTATTTTTTTACAGATTTAGCCTGAACCTTTTCCTGTTATATACTTTCATGTCAAATGCAATTCTTTTACAATTTGCATTAAATTGGTTATCACTTGATTCATTCTAAAAGGCAGGGTAAAACATTTTTCTTCCCACTGACAAGAACATCAGGCCATGCGAGGTGTTGCAACTAGGAATTGTTTACATTTTTGGCACTTTCATACAGCACCTGGTTAATTCTGGTTTTGGACAGATTTGGCCGCACCTATTGAAAAGATCTTCATACTTTATGGAAACATGTCGCATTATTGCAGATTTGTCTCACAAGTAAGCTCTTCTTTCACCATTTCCTGAAGGCAATAATAGATCAAACTGATTTGCATAACAGGTGCTGATTTAAGTAGGAGACATGGAAAGTACTTTTGTCTGAACTTGCATTCTTTTGGGAAGCATGTGAAACATGGCACAGTATGTACTCCAGCTTTCTTAGATTTGGCATAACACGTCACAATTTAATGGTCCTTATTACAAACTTTCCATTGTTCTGCATGTATGATAAACTGAGAGATCCTTCAGAAAGAAAATGAGAGGTGCTTTTTATATATGCCAATCTGTAATGATGTGTCTCTCTGCATGCCTACCTTCCCATCCTCCCATATTTTAAATTTGATTTTTTTCATTATACTGTGGCAAGAGACTGTCCCAGCAGCATCAGTACAAGAAGTAAGCCCTGGATGGGACAGACACACACACACATACTCAGTTCTCACAAGCTAATTTTGGGATATCTATCTATCTATCTATCTATCTATCTATCTATCTATCTATCTATCTATCTATCTATCTATCTATCTATCTATCTATCTATCTATCTATCTATCCATCCATTTTCCAACCCGCTGAATCCAAACACAGGGTCACAGGGGTCTGCTGGAACCAATCCCAGCCAACACAGGGCAGGAACCAATCCCGGGCAGAGTGCCAACCCACTGCAGGACACACACAAACACACCTACACACCAAGCACACACTAGGGCCAATTTAGAATCGCCAATCCACCTAACCTGCATGTCTTTGGACTGTGGGAGGAAACCGGAGCCCCCGGAGGAAACCCATGCAGACACGGGGAGAACATGCAAACTCCACACAGGGAGGACACGGGAAGCGAACCCAGGTCTCCAGGTCTCCCAACTGCGAGGCAGCAGCGCTACCCACTGTGCCACCGTGCCGCCCTTATCTATCTATCTATCTATCTATCTATCTATCTATCTATCTATCTATCTATCTATCTATCTATCTATCTATCTATCTATCTGTAATGGGTGTCTGGTTACACTTATAGGTAATCTAACCTCAACACCATTAAAATATCTGACAATGCCACCCAGTTTTTATTAAGAGACTGGGAACTCTTGAGATTTACAGAAAATAGCACACAGGTTTCTTTAAATTGGGCAGTGACTAAGCACACAAGACAATATAAAGTACACCAAAAAGATAAAAGAACATATGAATCTAGCAGTATCAGAAACGAAAACCATTTTTAAAAAAAGGAAAAACACACAGTCCACATTCTAAAAGTCCATTAAAAACATAAAATAGAGGATACAACCTTTAGTGGTGCAGAGTCCAGTTTGCATGCTGTTTTACCCGAACAATTAATTGTCCGACTGTCCACGGATGCACTTTGTTCACCGGAAGCTTCTTTCCCAACGGACGTTTTGCCAAATTGTCAGATTCCTGTCAGCGCCTCTTCCTCATGGAGTGAGCATTCTCTTTTTTTCCACTCTGGGCTCCCCGTGTTGACCTAGGTATACCTTGCTTGTCGTCTGCCAGCTTCGCTTGGTCCTTTCATGAGTCTTCTCTCCCTCACTGGATCCACAACTGGTGTCCCTCTGGTGGAACAGTCTCTTCCTCCCTGGAGGTAGGTGTTGCTGTCTGTGTGCCATATGTCTTTCCAGCCATGTACCCCCATCTGCCTTCGAGCCCCTGTGTTCTGTGTGAGTTGTGTTGGCAGCGATCTCAGTGGACCATCCCTCACCCTGTACTGCCCAGAAGTATAAATCTCCTTCAGTACCTTCCTAGATCGACATGACGATGGATTAAACAATAGTACATGTCAATTTCCAGAGCTTGACAAATAATGTAAACACACATTAAACAAAACGTATTGTTGCCAACTATCGAGGAGCACACATACAGTATGCTGATTAGAAACCAATGTCCCCAGACATGTTCATTTTCAGGCCAGATAAAAACAAACATTTTCCAAGGAAGGAGGTAATTCTGTTATCACAATACTGAATTGTAAGTATGTTTAAGCAGTTCAATCTTCAAAGCAGGTGACTCTTTTGCAAGAGAGCAATTATCTATGTCCTGTAGACAACCATCACAATAATCAATAACAGTATTATTCAGGAAACTTGGTTTTTAACTCATCACCCCAGTCCCAACAATGGGTGCCTATTGCCCCTACATCTACTGTCTCTTAAATATGATATTTACAGTACATGTTTCTTTGCCTAAGAGAAAAAAGAAAACACAGTGTACAAAAAATGCCCCCCTCTGACATATCCATCCATCTATCTATTGTCACAGACGGCCGGGGTCCTTGTCCACCCAGGACGCCTCTTCACTGTATGGGCTGGGGGAGCAAGCCTGATCAGAACAGTACCTCCCCCAGGACACTAGATGGCAACCCCCCTGTGGCAGTGGTGCCTCGGATTCCCACAGGGCTCCATGGGAAATAGAGTTCTCTACAACCCTGTTGGGATCCGGGGGTGCCGCCAGGGGGTTCTGCAGTTTTTCTTGAGCCTGTGTGGGTGGTTCTTCCACCACACCCGGAAGTGTAGCCGGAAATAGGTCATCAAACACCTGGAGCACTTCCGGGTGGGCTATAAAAGGAGCCAGAGTCGGGACAATAGAGACAAAGCTTGCCGGAAAGGAGTGGAGGAGAAAGAATAAGAGGAAGAGAAGAAGAGAAGTATTGGTTTTGTGCTGTGCTTGTGGGACTGTGTTGTGCCTGTGGAGAACGGGGAAGGCGTTGCCCACAGGTGAAGAAAAAGAAAACAAAAATATTTGTTTGTTTTTATAAGTGTGCCTCCTGCATCTGTCTGTGTCGGGTTAAGCGCTGATATAGCGCCTTTTGTGACACTATCTATCTATCTATCTATCTATCTATCTATCTATCTATCTATCTATCTATCTATCTATCTATCTATCTATCTATCTATCTATCTATCTATCTATCTATCTATCTATCTATCTATCTATCTATCATACAGTGCCTTTCATATCTATCTATCTATCTATCTATCTATCTATCTATCTATCTATCTATCTATCTATCTATCTATCTATCTATCTATCTATCTATCTATCTATCTATCTATCTATCTATCTATCTATCTATCTATCTACAAACAGTACAAAATCTCTTATACTCACATGAGCAGCACCCGTGGACATTTTTGGCTCGTTTTTTTTCTTGACCAGGTTGGACAGATGAGACTGGGGAAGAACATAGTGCTGTGTGAAGTGGACAAGATCGATACCTCGCAGTTACCAGCCTTTTATAAAAGCTTATTACGTGCTTGGTCTTTACTGACGGTCAAAAGGGACTTTGAAAATACTTCTTTGTTTTGGGTACTGGAGGAACCATTGTTATTTAATCCTCATGTCAGCTGCTCTTGGGAATTACAACATTTTGTTCACAATTTTGTAAGGTGCCATGTTACTAAGATCCGTCATTTACTTGATTTGGACAGATTTGTTTGGAAGGACATAACAAGGATAGCAGAGGAGACAGGAGTGCACTCTCTGCGATTATTAGGAAAATTCCTAAATAGACTGAGAACTTCATTGCCCAAGAGCTACTTAACACAAATAGAAGATCTGTTTGATAGAAAGATTTGCCCTTCCAGTGACTGTGGCTTTCCTGCAATTGTGGTGTCACCGGCAGGTGAGTGGAAAGACAATAAAACAAATGGCTTACTGTCCATAAGTAACTTGTTGGACTTACCACTGCAGCTTGTGACTGGAAAGCAGCTGTACGGAATCTGTGTGACAGTCAAACATCAGACTCAGCTGAAGACGCTTCCTGACACACCGTGGAGAGACAAGCTTACTGTGCCAGAGGGAGCAAAGCCGGCCTGGAGGTCGCTGTACAGGCCACCAATGGCTCATCGGGTGGGGGATCTGCAGTGGAGGCTGTTGCATGGCATTTTAGCGGTCAACTTCTTTTTAGCAATTATTAGTCCTGGGGTTACTGATAATTGTCCCTTTTGTGGTGCGAGGGAAACCGTGTTTCATTGTTTTCTGTTTTGTATGAGACTTCAGCCTTTTTTCAATGTGATCAGACATCTAATTGTTAGATTGGGTATTGTATATAACGAGGTGGGCTTCTTGTTTGGGTGGAAGGTAACAAAACGAACAGGAAATAACGTGAACCTGGTGAACTTCATCATAGGTCAAGCAAAACTGACAATATGGAAAACCCGCAGAAATAACATCAGTGGGACTGGGCTTCAGGATACCATTGGGTTCTTCAAAAAGTTATGTAAGAGTAGAATCTTAGTGGAGTTTAATTTTTATAAATGTACAAAGAATTTGGAAAAGTTTAGGGAGGTTTGGTGTGTAAATAGTGTGCTCTGTGAATGTGAGGATGAGGAGTTACACTTGATGTTATAATTTTTCCCACAATTGCTTAATTAGTGTGTTAGGAAAGCTTTAACTGGAAATGTTTCTTTATTTGTTATATAGAATAAGATTTTTATTTTTCTGTATATATGTGTTGTTTGTTGGGTGATGTTATATACTGTTTTTAACAATTATATCAATAAACGTTGTTTTTAAAAAATAAAAAAAAAATATCTATCTATCTATCTATCTATCTATCTATCTATCTATCTATCTATCTATCTATCTATCTATCTATCTATCTATCTATCTATCTATCTATCTATCTATCTTAAAGCTGCCACATTTTACATTTTTTACTTACTTCATCAAAGAGTCACAGTTATGTTTCAACCAGGATTCACTCTCTAGCTGGCATTTAAATTTCTCATTTATGGCTCTTTTTTTCATTTTTTTATTTTAAAATTGTTGATCATTTAGTTTGAATATGTCTATGTATCTTTTCCTATGCACCATGTGTTTTTCCAAGAAGTGGAGCCATTTGCCCTGCACCATCAAGGACTGCTCTCAGACCTACAAAGGCTGAGGAAAACTCACAGTCACTTGCGGTTCATTGAATGTGCTGGCATTGGTGAGTTTGGTTGAATTTCTGATTAACTTTGTGCTTTTGTAGATTTCTGGATTTTTGACTCTTTTTCTGTTTTTGTTTTTTGTGGATTTTCTGTCAGTGGGATTTTTAATGCTGTTTTTATAGATTTGCAGTATTTGTTTTTTATTTTTTCACTTTTAAGTAGTAAAAACAATTTCCTGTTTCTCAACATTAGCAATTGTGGTGGAGTGATAGCTAGCATAAAAATTAATAAATGTTTCCTTATGTCTTTATTTGTAAGCTAGCCAAAGCAAATGTAATATTAGATAATATTTGAGGAGGGCATGTTTTACTTTCTTGATAAGAACAGTGGTGCTTTGGTGTTTAGCTAACCAACCACCCAGTCTTTAGGACTGGCTCAGGGTGTGAAATGTATGATGGTGGGGGTGGGGGGGGGGCATGTATCAAACCAGCTTGGCAAGGTTGGCTATGTTTGGACTTTCATGAGCCTATAAGCCATCCACTGCAGGAAGGCCATAAACTGACTAAACAAAGAGCCTTTCCTATTTATTGATTAATCCTGCTTCAAGACTGCAATAGGGCTGCACGTTTTTAACTCTATTTATTAAGAATTTCAAAAACAAATTATATCACTTTTCTACACAGTCACCTTCCTTTGCGATGCAATTTTCCCAGTGGCATACGAACATTTTAATGCCATCAGCAAAAAAAATGTTTTTTGGTCAAGTATGCAGCCACTGATGATCTGTTGCTTTCACATCAAAGTTCTTTCTTTATTCCTTGTGGTCGTGCCTGTAGCTGGACGTCTGGAATGCTCTGCATCCGTCACACTAGTGCGTCCATTTTTGAACATTTCAATCCACTCATAGACAACTGTACAAGAGAGATCTTTAACCCCATACTGAGCACACATGCAGAGATGAATTTGTGTTCTTGGCACACCTTCTGCCCACAAAAAGCGTAGGACAGAATGCTGTTCCTCTTTGGTGCAATTTATAAGTTTCACAGCCATCTTCACCACAGGATGACAACTCATATACTAAACTGCAAGGGCAGCCGGCTTGTAGACAGAACTAGTCACATGACACTCTCAGACTCGACCAATTACTACTCCTGCTGCCTTCAACGTTTCCAACAAAAATATAAAAGTCCGGAAACTTTTTGAACGACCCTTGTATTTAACTAAATAAATGATATACATAAATAGTATATAAAAATAATTTATAAAAATCAATATGTACTTACATAACATGGATATATAAGCAGCAAAATCCTAATTTGAAGATAATTTTTTTTTTTTAAAAGTCCATTAAGACTTCACAGGAAGAAACAAACAAAGAAAAGAGCTCCAGGGGCGAGATGTGGTAGACATAAAAGAGCATTGAGCAATGTGCCTAATATAAAGGTGCTAAAGTTATTCTTACTATTTTTTAATCTTCATATTACTCAATTTGATGCAGTTGGTCTCGTAGACAGTAACAGTATCTGCTTTCATTTCAGCATTAGCAGCGGCTGCATATTACTTTGATAATGTCGTTGCAGCATAAAACGTCACCACAGAGAAACTAGAAAATAAAACAGAGAAAAGTAGGGATTAATAATGATAGCACATCCATGAAGTATATGATATTGCAATGCATACATAATCTACAGGGAGATTCACTCAAAAAAGTCCCCAGATATTCTGTTCTAACTCCCGTTAGGATGAAGCAATTTGAACAAAAAAATACGCTATATACATTGACGTATGTGGCTTCTGTTTTCTGCCAGACAACTTTTGATGTGGTGCTCAATGTTTCCAAATGTATCGGCAAGCATCTCTGGGGGGAATAGCAGCAATTTTACGTTGGATGTTAGATGCTTTCCTTCAAATCATAGTGCGAGGCTTATTCCGATTGACTTTTCCTTTGAGCATACCCCAAAGGAAGAAGTCTGGTGGTGTCAGATCCAGCGACTGTGGTGGCCAAATCCCCTTTGAAATTACTCTGTTGCCGAAGAAGGACTCAATTTCTGCCATGCTCCTTGCCGATGTGTGACATGTTGCTCCATCTTGCTGGAAGTAACCTTCTGTTAACTCAGGGTCATCCAGATGATTCTGACATCACTTAAACTAATTGGTACCCCAGTAGGTTCGCACCATGAAGAGGCGCTGCTCAATACTGTACACCACCATCCTGATGAGAAGTCGAGTGACTGAGTGAAGGGGTACAGGCGGTATGCACACAGAAGTTGCAAACGGAGGTTAAACATCGCAACAGCCTACCTGATCGCTCCAACGTGGGTGCATCCCATCTTGTTTGCAGCTCCATATACTGAGGAGCACAGATTGCTTCATCCTTGCGAGAGTTATTACAGAATATTCGGTGCCACTTTTGAGTGAATCTCCCTGTACATTAGATAGATACTTTATTAATCCCAAGGGGAAATTCACATACTCCAGCAGCAGCATATTGATAAAAAAAAACAATATTAAATTAAAGAGTGATAAAAATGCAGGTATAACAGACAGTAACTTTGTATAATGTTAACATTTACCCCTCCGAGTGGAATTGAAGAGTCGCATAGTTTGGGGGAGGAATGATCTCCTCAGTCTGTCAGTGGAGCAGGACAGTGACAGCAGTCTGTCGCTGAAGCTGCTTCTCTGTCTGGAGATGATACTGTTCAGTGGATGCAGTGGATTCTCCATAATTGATAGGAGCCTGCTGAGCGCCCGTCGCTCTGCCATGGATGTCAAACTGTCCAGCTCCGTGCCTACAATAGAGCCTGCCTTCCTCACCAGTTTGTCCAGGCGTGAGGGGTCCCTCTTCTTTATGCTGCCTCCCTAGCACACCACCGCGTAGAAGAAGGCGATCGCCACAACCATCTGATAGAAAATCTGCAATATCTTATTGCAGATGTTGAAGGACGCCAGCCTTCTAAGAAAGTATAGTCGGCTCTGTCCTTTCTTACACAGAGCATCAGTATTGGCAGTCCAGTCCAATTTATCATCCAGCTGCACTCCCAGGTATTTATAGGTCTGTACCCTCTGCACACAGTCACCTCTGATGATCACGGGGTCCATGAGGGGCCTGGTCCTCCTAAAATCCACCACCAGCTCTTTGGTTTTGCTGGTGTTCAGTTGTAGGTGGTTTGAATCGCTCCATTTAACAAAGTCCTTGATTAGGTTCCTATACTCCTCCTCCTGCCCACTCCTGATGCAGCCCACGATAGCAATGTCATCAGCGAACTTTTGCACGTGGCAGGACTCCGAGTTGTATTGGAAGTCCGATGTAAATGGGCTGAACAGGACCGGAGAAAGTACAGTCCCCTGCGGCACTCCTGTGTTGTTGACCACAACGTCAGACCTGCTGTTCCCGAGATGCACATACTGAGGTCTGTCTGTAAGACAGTCCATGATCCATGCCACCAGGTATGAATCTACTCCCATCTCTGTCAGCTTGTCCCTAAGGAGCAGAGGTTGGATGGTGTTGAAGGCGCTAGAGAAGTCCAGAAACATAATTCTTACAGCACCACTGCTTCTGTCCAAGTGGGAGAGGGATCGATGTAGCATGTAGA
This sequence comes from Erpetoichthys calabaricus, assembly GCF_900747795.2. NCBI lineage: Eukaryota > Metazoa > Chordata > Cladistia > Polypteriformes > Polypteridae > Erpetoichthys > Erpetoichthys calabaricus. The sequence continues at coordinate 36,106,607 of NC_041394.2, forward strand.
TGATGGCATCCTCCGCTCCCACATTCTCCTGGTATGTGAACTGCAGAGGGTCGAGGGCATGGCGTACCTGTAGCCTCAGGTGGTGAAGCAGCAGCCTCTCCATGGTCTTCATCACAAGTAACATCAGAGCGACAGGCCGGAAGTCATTCAGCTCACTAGGATGTGATACCTTTGGGACTGGGGTGATGCAAGATGTTTCCCAAAGCCTCAGTACTCTCCCCTGTTCCAGGCTCAAGTTGAAGAAGCACTGTAGAGGACTCCCCAGCTCCAATGCACAGGCCTTCAACAGTCTTGGCGATACTCCATCTGGACCCGCTGCTTTGCTGGCACAAAGTCTCCTCAGCTCTCTGCTTACCTGGGCTGCTGTAATTATGGGTGGGGGGAAACTCTCTCCTATGCTGGTATCAGCAGAAGGATGGGTGGAAGGTGCAGTACTCTGAGGTGAGAGTGGGTTAGGGTGGTCAAACCTGTTAAAGAAGTTGTTCATCTTGTTTGCTCTCTCCACGTCTCTCTCGATGGTGGCACCCCGCTTCGAGCTGCAGCCAGTGATGATCTTCATCCCATCCCATACTTCCTACGTGCTGTTATTCTGTAGCTTCTGTTCCAGCTTTTTCCTGTACTGCTCCTTCACCGCTCTGAGCTGGACTCGGAGTTCCTTCTGCACGCGCTTGAGCTCATGCTGATCACCGCCTTTGAAAGCCCTTTACTTCTGGTTCAAAAGGTCCTTGATGTCACTTGTAATCCATGGCTTGTTGTTAGCATAGCAGCTTACTGTTCTTACTGGAACTACAATGTCCATACAGAGGTTGATGTAGTCAGTAGTGCAGTCAACAACCTCCTCAATGTTCTCACTAACACATAAAAGAAAGTGGTAGGAGTGATCAGTGAAATAGATAAAATAGATAAAAAGGTAGAAAGATAAAGTCATACACGGAGCTGCTGGAAAGGCTGCTACTCGCGGCGGCGCCTAGATAGATAGAACAGAAAGTAGAACAGAAGTGAATTAAGAAAAGGCCAAATTGAAAAAGTGGGTTTTTAATGTTTTTTTTAATTGATCAATGGTATTTGCCTGGCGTATCTCTATCAGTAACGTATTCCAAATGTTTAGTGTATGACAGCAAAAGGCCACTTCACCACTTCCATTATGCTGATCTCTTCGTATAAAAACCAAACCAGTGTTAGACAATCAGAGGTTATGCCTGGGGATTTAAGGGGACAAGCACTGCAAAATATATGAGGGAGCAAAATTATATTCATGCCATTAGCAGTATTTTAAAGTCTGTTATAAAGGACACAGGTAACCAATGCAATGATGCTAAAACTGGTGAGATTTTCTTTTGCTGATTAATATTCTTGCTGCTGCATTGTGAATTAACTGCAACCAGCTGATGTCTTTCTTAGGTAGTCCTGTTAGGAGAGCATTACAGTAATCTAGCCGACTGAAAACAACAGTGTAAACTAATTTTTCAGTGTCTTGCATTGTTATAAGAGTTCTAACTTTTGCAATATTTCTTAAATGAAAAAATGCAGTCCTAGTAATATAGTTAATGTGTGATTTAAAGTTTAGATCAGAGTCCATGATCACACCTATGTTCTTAACCTCCACCTTGTCCTTGAGTGCCAAGAGGTCAAGTTTATTCCTAAGATCTTCACTATTTCCATTTTTCCCAACAAATAAAATTACTGTTTTTCCTTATTTAGCTTCAGAAAAGTACTATTCATTCATTCATTTATTCATTCAATAATACAAGACAGACATTGAATCAGAGGGCACAAAGAGTCAGGGTCATCAGTTGCTATAGCTAAATGAATCTGGGTGTCATCTGCATGTCTGTGGTAGCTCACTTTGTGTTTTGAGATAATTTTGCCACATGGGAGCATGTAAACTGAAAATAATAGTGGGCTCAGAATAGATCAGATGGTATCCTATATAAAATATCATGGATCCTTGAGCTACAATTAACATAACTAACAAAATATTTCTTGTGTGTTAAATAAGAGTGAAACGAATTTAGGGAATTACCAGATAGACACACCCATTGGCTAGTGTGATATCAAGAACAACATGTTTATTCAAGTAATTATTTCAGTGGTTAAAAGCTGCTTTTTCTACAATTTCACATAAAAAAAGGTGGGTTAGAAATAGGTTTAAAGATACAGGTTTCAAGATTATGTTTCTTGAGTAGGGATTTAATGGCTGCTGTCTTTAATAAATCTTGGAAGACCCCAGTATCTAATAAGGAATGAACAATATCAAGTAAAAGAGCACCTGCTTATTGGCAAATGTTTTAGGCCTACAGATGCGATCCTTCACTATCTCTTACTAATAGCCTGTTTTGATGTTGGATTTATTACAGAATGGGCTCTGCCTTTTGTCTGAACTTGCATTTTATGGAAAATATGTGAGACATGGTGTAGTATTAGACTTAGGGAACTACATTCTTTGTTTTCAACCCCCCTCCAAAAAAACTTTCCACAAAAACTCTTTTGCACCGTCACCTCAAAATTTATTTTAGTTCCAGTTTATCAAAAGTGTAAGTAAATCGAAACCTGCCTATTTTGCTCACCAGTACTTACAAAAATGATACAGATCCATATACTCCCTTCTTCCCTCTCTTCTATTTGTAACCAGAATATTCCAATGAGGTTTTGAGACTAATCTTCTCCTCTAATTTTTCTTTTCTCTGGATATTTACATCTCTCTACAGCTCATTTAGTGTCTAATATCACTATTATAAACTAAAATATTTTGAATGTGTGAATAAATGCACATTAACTCTAGGTTTAAATCCACTTTAATAAAAGGACAAGTGTCTATGTATCCACCCCATTGCTATGTCTCTGTAATTACAACAGATGATGCATCACAAACATTAGTAGTGATAAAATACATTGCATTTGCCATTTCAAGATGGTGCATCATAAATATTAAAACTACTTTTACAACTCTAATACCAAATGATATATAACAAAGACATATGCAGTGCATTTGTCAGTCTAACAGATGGTACCTCAGAAGCATTTGTAGTAAAGCAATTTATTTTATTTTATTTTCTAAGTCTTTGATCTTTTTATGCATCTTTCCCAAGCTATAAACTAATTGAAACAAATTCTGATCCAGTGACATCAGTACTTGCTTTCCGTTCTCAAATTATAAACTTATTGAAAAGGCTTGTAATATTGTGGCATCCGTACTTGTATTCCATTCCCTCTACTATTAAGTTATAAACCAAGTAAAACAGATGCTTTACAGTTATAAATTACTGGTGTAATACAGGAAGAATGTATAAAAAAGGATGCGTTCTATATTAATTACCCCTGTAGTTAAATTGTTTTAAGAGTCCTGTAAATAGTTCATCCAGGATTTGTTTGACAGAAGTTCAAATTTAATATACTAGGGAGCCCTGGCTCCTGCTCTTTTCACTTGCCAACCTGCGGCTGAACCGCTTGAAGGGCATTGGGGCATTCCTCCATTACAGAAAGCGATGGTATTTGAAGAGATGGTATGTGGAGGAGTAAGCAGGGCTCGGGAGGAAAATGGTTTAGTGCTTAGTTATTATACATAGAAAATCAGTTACTTGAGTATTTCACTACAACTGTAATTTTAAAAATACCAATGATTAATAAAACAGTAAAAAGTAAAGGTATAAAAGTAAAAGTAAAAAAATGAAATGCAATAAAACGTAATTAAATTTCAATAACGCCTCATCAAAAACAATATTGTGAATTACTTTATCCTCTAACTTATATTCTATAAACTTTGCTTTTTTCGCATTTCTGTTTGCATATTGTTAAGAATATACATTGTCTTTTTCATTTATTGGATGATTCTCTTTGTTCTTGATTTTTATTAATTATTTTAATAATTATTTATTATTTTATTATATGTGTGTAAATAGTGTGTGAGGGTAGTGCATTCATAAAAGATGTGGAAATCCTAGACAGTTTTCATTTATAAATGCTGTTGTAGTAGTAGTGTGGATGTAGTCTCAGATTTTATGGCTGACGCTAATATCCCTGAGTAACTTTTCATCTCCCGTCACTGTTAATCTATGCATCACATTCCATTATTTTTTCCCCTCTTCCATCCACCACAGCAGCTACTTCTTTCTCTCCCAGAGATATTTTCTGCAAAAAACAAAATTAAAATAATAAAATGCAATCTCTCTTTAGCCATTTACTTTTCAAAGTCTACACGCAAGAATGCTTCAGAAATTAAAAATAAAATGAAATAACACCATTTGCAATTTCATTTTCAACCTGAACAACAACAAAGCTGCAAAAAAGAAAAGCAAAATGCAAATAAGCACCGGCACCACCTGCTGCTCATTGAATTTTCATTTTCCACTTGACATTTTTATTGGCAAGTTCTCAACATGCAAATATGTTTTAATTGGTGTGTGTCAATGGGCGGGGCTTTGCACCTCAACTTCCCATAATTCTTTGTCCTTCATAGCTGTAGAGCCACTTCGAGTGATAGAATATTTCTCAGTTTGACTTTGTCTAAGCCACGTGATTTAGATCTTTTCACCTCGGTACTGCAAGCTTTACAGCGAAGCTGTCTCACAAATTCTGAAGACCACGCATAATTGTAGTTCTGAAGCAATTAATGTGCTATTTAATTATGAAATTTAACATGACAAAAATTAGCCTTGCAAGGCGAAGCTCTCAATTTACCAGTTGATCTATGTTCCTACCCTCACCTATGGTCATGAGCTATGGGTACTGACCGAAAGAACGAGATCGCGAATACAAGCGGCTGAAATGAGTTTCCTCCGCAGGGTGTCTGGGCTTTCCCTTAAAGATAGGGTGAAAAGCTCAGTCATCCGGGAGGGGCTCAGAGTAGAGCCGCTGCTCCTCCGCATCGAGAGGAGTCAGATGAGGTGGCTCGGGCATCTGATCAGGATGCCTCCTGGACGCCTCCCTGGTGAGGTGTTCCGGGCACGTCTAACCGGGAGGAGGCCCCGGGGAAGACCCAGGACACGCTGGAGGGACTGTCTCTCGACTGGCCTGGGAACGCCTTGGGATTCTCCCGGAAGAGCTAGAAGAAGTGGCCGGGGAGAGGGAAGTCTGGGCATCTCTGCTCAAGCTGCTGCCCCCGTGACCCGACCTCGGATAAGCGGGAGACAATGGATGGATGGATGAAAATTAGCCTTCAAATTTTTGATAATTAGCCTTTATTTTAATTTTTGCAGCATTCCTGCACGTAGACTTTCAAAAATAAATGGCAAAAGAGAGATTGCATTTTCAGTTTATAATTTTCATTTTCTTTTTTGCAGAAAACACCTTCCATACTTTCTCCACTCCACTGTGCACAGAGCATTGCTTTCTGCTTACCAGTGCTCGGTCATTATTTTCCCTTATTAGTGCACAGTTCATAGTTGACTTTTCTTTTTTCCACATTGAGAGCTCCTGATTGTCTCTTGTACATAATTCATTCTTCTTCAGCTGCAGCAAGTCAAACCTCTCCCCTTCAAAGTCCCATGTGTCTAAAATACACAATGCATCCTTTCATTCTTCTTTAAAAAAAAAGTAATTATCACAGAGATAGGTCTTGACATGGAAAATTCCAAAAAATATTAAAGATGGTCTGTAATCTTTCTTTTCTTGCCAAGCTATCTGAGTACAGAGCTGTTAGCCAAGACTAGAAACAAATGGCTGAAGATTGTATGAGAGGTTTCAAACCTGGAATTGCCCTGATTAATGGGTTAGAGAATAACCTAGTATGTACTGACTGAAATAATTTAAATATGCTTAAATAATTAACTTAAAAAGGTTCTTTGACTCACAAAGCCTCAATATCTTTTTGAAATACAGTCCTAGGCATTGCTAACGTAGCTCCCACCAGATTTGGAACAGGCTGATGAGAAAGGCAGCAGTTGGTCTCCATTGTCACTTTCAGCTCTACTTTGGTCTCCCTGGTTTCCATGATATTGTCCTGAGTTTTGGGTTCATTATCATTGACAAAATCATCCATAGTCCTGAACTATTCCAATGAAGGTGATGGACAAATGAATTTCCACACCAAACCTTCTCATATATTACCCCCCATTTCTTCTCTTAACTGTGTAAATTAACCAGTGTTCCAAATCCCATTGTTACATTGTCTGTATGTACAGAACTAATGAATTGTAGTCAGGGGTGGCTCTAGCATTTATGAGGCCCCAAACCAGGGGTGTCGAACTCCAGGCCTGGAGGACCGCAGTGGCAGCAGGTTTTCATTATAACCCATTTTCTAATCACTGCTAATTAACTTCTTTTCCCTTCATTTTAATAGCCTTTTTTTTAAGGATTCAGTCCTCTGAATTGATTCATTTCTTCATTAAATGACAGTCAAACATAAATAAGATGTGCAACGAGCCAACAGATGACCAGCTAAATTGGGATTTCAAACTCCAACCAGTCACTTAATGAGAAGCCAATTGTTGCTGTTAATTAAACTCGTTATTTAATTCCATGGCCTGTTGCTGCTCTCATTCTGCCACAGCAGACATTTCCAAAACGATTGATTTTTCTGTTTTTTCTAAGAACATTGTCAAAATGTTTTGGGCACCTGAGTAGATCAACCTTACTGAGACCTTCACCTTTCTTTATTTTCAGATATTGTGAGATGGGCACATTTGAGCTGGTCAGGTGGCGGCTTCTTTTGTGTCTTATTATTGTTTGGCAGCTAATTAAGGAAAAAGAAACAACTAAGGGGCCTGAGTCAAGTTAATTAAAACAAAGGCAAAAGAAGTTAATTAGCAGCAAAAACTGGTCACTAATGAAGAAGAGGGTTAGAATGAAAACCTGCAGCCACTGTGGCCCTCCAAGACAGGAGTTCGACACCCCTGCCCTAGACCAGGGGTTCTCAAAGTCGGTCTCTGGGGATCCACTGTGTCTGCAGGTTTTTGTTTCAACCACATTCATAATCATTGACTGATAACACTGATCTCAATCAATTAGCTGGTATTATTTTTCTTTTATTCTACATTCAGAAAAGCACAGCAGCATGATTTTTTACATTTATAAGACATTTAGAAATATTTCCATTTTTGCTAGAGATTTAAATACTTAACTCCCTTTTGTTGATTTCATTTTATTTTGCCCTTTCCCTGTGCAGTTTTCTCTCTTCATTGTATCTTAATAATGACATTAAAAACCAGCAGAGCAGACACCCAGGCAAACAACACTGAATAATCAAAGGCTGCAACTATTTTAGCGTTAAACCCACTAATTAGAAAATAATGAATTAATTCAATAATTAAAACACCCGGCAAAAAATACAATAAAAATCAAGATGAAAATACTGGGGCGGCACGGTGGCACAGTGGGTAGCGCTGCTTGGGAGACCTGGGGACCTGGGTTCGCTTCCCGGGTCCTCCCTGCGTGGAGTTTGCATGTTCTCCCCGTGTCTGCGTGGGTTTCCTCTGGGCGCTCCGGTTTCCTCCCACAGTCCAAAGACATGCAGGTTAGGTGGATTGTCAATTCTAAATTGGCCCTAGCGTGTGCTTGGTGTGTTTGTGTGTGTCCTGCGGTGGGTTGGCGCCCTGACTTGGATTGGTTCCTGCCTTGTGCCCTGTGTTGGCTGGGATTGGCTCCAGCAGACCCCCGTGACTCTGTGTTCGGATTCAGCGGGTTGGAAAATGGATGGATGGATGAATGGATGAAAATACTGTTAAAAAGAAAAAAAATACATTATTCCTATATAACTGCTTGGTAAATTTTAATGTATATATTTTTTTCCTTCACCTTATACAATTTCTTGTATTAGGAATTTGTTAGTTTTTGCATACCCCTAGGGGTCAGAGCCCCTGGAGCAATTACAGGTTAAGGGTCTTGCTCAAGGGCCCAGCAGAGTAGGATCTCTTTTGGCAGTGACGGGGATTTGAACCGACAACCTTCTGGATACCAGCGCAGATCTTTAGCCTCAGAGCCACCACTATATATATATACTTAAGCAAACTTAGTTTTCTAATTTCTACATTTTTCCCAAAACACAGAATCTGGCAAATAACAGTTCACTGAAGTAGTCCAAGAGTCCAATTAAAAATAGAAGCAGGTTGGCACAAAAACCTGCAGCCACAGTGGGCCCCCAGACTGGAGTTCGACACCCCTGCCCTATACCATGGTTTTTTGAACTATGGGTCCTGGGTTGCCACATTTTGGGTTATGCAGGGTTGTGACTTGCCATTGTATTTAATAGAAAAGGGTCACGTGTGGCTTGCAAGGTATCTTGTGATGTGACTTTTCTGTAAGGGTACCCCGCCCCACTGCTATGACTGTCAGTGACAATTCTCCAAGGAGAAAGATTATGACTATCGGCAATGGTTGTCCACAGGAGAGCTCACACCGCTCTGTCAGTTGTCATGGAGCAGGTCTCGGAGACACTAAGAAGTCCAAGGTTAGGTTGTGAAAAAAACACTGCTCCACGCCCCATTACACCCCCTTCATTGTATAACCTTATGAACTGACTCATATATTCGTATATAACTGACATTCACATAAGTGCATTTTATGAGGACTAAAGGGGTATATTTGTTTTGATGAATGATGCCAAAGAAAGCTAGGAGGTTACTACAGATATTATATAAATGAATGTAAACTTTACTTAGCATTTTAATATCGGGTATATTTTATAAATAAGATGTGTAAACACAGTTATATCTCAGCCAGGCTCCCCCCCCGCCACCCCCAGCTGGGGTTCAATTTCATGTTTTAAGTCTCTTTTGTTCATTCCTGATTCTTTCATTTATGTTGCTTATATGCATCATTCTTTATTTTTGATATTCTCTATGGATATTAAGCCACCTTTTTGATGATCCATGTGTTTTGTGGATGGTTCCCCAAGGGGCAGGGCCTCCTGCCAATCACTGCCAGGAACTGTCCTCTGCCCTGTAATCTTGGGGGGTCTTCCTTCCTGGCGGTTCATTTTGAATGCCCTCTGGAGTTGCTGAGTTTACTCGTATTTTGCTGTGCTTTGTGCTTTTGTGATACTAATGGATTTTTTGACCTTCTGCTCTTCTCTTTTGACCTGTCTGTGGATTCTGTATTGGGACTTTTTGTTTTTGGAATTGCCTTTAACAGACATTGTATGCATTTTGTGCTCTTCAAAGCTTTACAGTATTATTTTATGAAGAATAATTTTTTTCTTCATTAATGATTTTACAAGGACGATTTTTGTGTCTATCAGAGATTCTGGTGGGCATTTTTGGAAGTGCTTTTGGGACTTGCGTGATTTGGGGCTCCTAGTCACGACAAACTCAAGTAGTAGATAAATTTAACAGATTTTAAATAATACTAGTAAATGGTTTAATTGATTGATAATAGCTTTATTTTACAAAGAGAATACAAGTTTAAACATTAAATATGTTTGCAGGCTTTTACAATGATAAAAATAAAAATCCCTGAAATTCAGCACTGCTTTTTTGTTGACTTCATCTTTGTGAACATTTCTTTCAAATCAACAGTTGCAGCTTACTCACTCTTCACATTCTCTGATATGAATCATAAGGACACACATACATATTATTAGCACCAACAGCAAGATATTTCATTTATATGATAGTTATTTCAAATAAGGAACACAGAAATTTCAAAGGGATGGTATTACAGTATGCTCACTTATCATGGTGCTGGAGAGTGGTGATGTTTTGCATGTTGATTAGCACTAGAAGTTGCCCCTTGTGAGGACTTGACATGTTCTCCCTGTGAATGCACAGGCTTCTCTCTGGTTTCTTCCCACAGTCCAAATACATGCAGGTTAGGTGGATTGGTGATGCTAAATGGGCTCTAGTGAATGTGTATGTGTGTGTATGTGTGTGTGTGTGTGTTCACTTTACAATGGCCCACAACCTGAGGCTTGCTGTGATAGTCTACAGCTGCCCTTAAGACGGATGGATGTGTGCTTATAGATAGATAGATAGATAGATAGATAGATAGATAGATAGATAGATAGATAGATAGATAGATAGATAGATAGATAGATAGATAGATAGATAGATAGATAGATAGATAGATAGATAGATAGATAGATAGATAGATAGATAGATAGATAGATAGATAGATAGATAGATAGATAGATTCAAGTTAATATTAAAATAGTGCGACTATGCAGATTTCTCTGCTGATAGTGGCCATGGTGAATGCCACCAAAATAACAAATGAGCTGCTAAACACTGGGACAAGTTGATCCTCACTTTGCTTTGTCCCCAGTGCACGGACTCATAAAATGATCGCCAGCATTTTTTTGTAGTGGTTTACTTTTCTCACACATGAATCATTGGGGCTCCTTGTCATCATGTCCTGACTCTGGAATCACCTGACCCCCTCGACCCTCATCGCTGTCCCATTTAACTAACCAGGGTAACAAAAACTATGGAACAACAAGATGCTTATATAGAGATATCTGTCAAACATGTGTTACCACTGCAGATACTTGACCCCACATGATTAATGAGTGCTTCAGTTTACTGGCTTCTACAATAATGCCAATATTTGTAGTAATAATATGTTTTGCACCATCTTTTGCCAATTTCAGCAGCAGATGAATAATCATTTCCTTTCTTTTCTGCTCAGCTTAAATAGTGAAGATATTAGGAGCTAGTAGGGCTTTTTGTTCAATTATTCTGTCAACATTTTGTTTAATGGTAATGTGATAACACTTATTTTACCCCAGGTGGCAATATAACATTCACACTGCGTTCATGCTGTGATTTATTGACGCTTCTTGTCAGGCCAGGACTCCTTGCTTGCCTGGAGTAGTCCTCATGTCAATGGACCAAATCTCAGCTCTACACAGGCATGCTATTACTTCCTGGTGCGTTTGATGATTTAGTAAACTGATATAACTGACAGCCAAATCAGAACTTTTCTTTAAAAATTTCTTGCTTTATAGTCATTCTGGTAGTCAACTTCATATTGATATCAAAAACAAATAGTAAGGCAACAAAAAACAGTAAAGAAAAAGACATTTTGCTTTATAATCATTATGGTGTGTGTTTAGACCAAAGTGTCTATCTATCTATCTATCTATCTATCTATCTATCTATCTATCTATCTATCTATCTATCTATCTATCTATCTATCTATCTATCTATCTATCTATCTATCTATCTATCTATCTATCTATCTATCTATTTATCTATCTAATGTAATAATTGGACAACACTCTTGTCAAGGTTTGGGGTTTCCGGCTCCGTATACTGTAAAGTTTCAGAAAAAAAAACTGTCAGATTTGCTGACTACTTGTCATAAAACACAAGCAACCATCCCTTTGCAGAGGGGAACTTAAATAACGAGGGACCGGAAACTGGTGAGTGGAATGCTGAGAGGAACCGAGGTGTCTTGTGGGTCATGACGTCATCAGGGTGAGACCAGAGGAAGGGATGGAATGCGGAAGTGACAGCGGGTGGTTGTTTAGAGTCTGGGAAGCATTAAGATGGTGGCGTTGCTTCAGCTTTTCTGCGGGAACAAGAGAAAGAAAGGTTAGTACCTCGTCTCCATCCCCTGGCATGATGCTGTATGTTGCTCGTCGGGTCTTTTCGCGGCTCCCCAAGCGCACGTGCGTGACACTATCTATCTATCTATCTATCTATCTATCTATCTATCTATCTATCTATCTATCTATCTATCTATCTATCTATCTATCTATCTATCTATCTATCTATCTATCTATCTATCTATCTATCTATCTATCCTTCTGTAAAAAGCCCCATTTTCCCCTGGGGACAAATAAAGTTGATCATTTAGCTTGCATATGTCTATGCATCTTTTTCTATGTACCATGTGTTTTGTGAATACCCCCCAGCCACCAAGAAGTGATGCCACCTGCTCATCCCCATCAAGGACTGCTCTCAGACCTATAAAGGCTGAGGAAAACTCACAGTCACTTGCGGTTCATTGAATGTGCTGGCATTGGTGAGTTTGGTTGAATTTCTGATTAACTTTGTGCTTTTGTAGATTTCTGGATTTTTGACTCCTTTGCTCTGTTTTTTTTTTTTTTTTTTTTGTGGATTTTCAGTCAGTGGGATTTTTAATGCTATTTTCATAGATTTACAGTATTTGTTTTTTATTTTTTGACTTTTAAGCAGTAAACACAATCTCCTGTTTCTCAACATTAGTAATTGTGGTGGAGTGATAGCTAGCATAAAAGTTAATAAATGCTTCCTTATGTCTTTATTTGTAAGCTAGCCAAAGTTAATGTAATTTTAGATAATATTTCAGGGTGGCATGTTTTACTTTATTGATATGAACAGCAGTGTTTTGATGTTTACCCAACCAACCCCCCAGTCTTTAGGACTGGCTCAGGGTGTGAAATTTATGGTTGGGGAGATGCAGCTTGCATCAAACCAGCTTGGCAAAGGTGATTGTGTTTGGACATACATGAGCCTATAAGCCATCCACTGCAGGAAGGCCATAAACTGATTAAACAAAGCAACAGGGAGATGAATTGTACCTGAACGCTTTCATTGGTAACTGGCCCAGGTTGAAACCAGTAAACTAATTCTATTGGTCTGAAGTATGAATTTAAATTGGAGGCAATTCTGTACTACGACCCCACATTGGTTTGTGTTTTGTGGTAAGATGGTATAAAGCTGATCACCTTGCCTTTACTTTTCTCTCTCACCATCTGGCCATAAAGAGTAGACCATGAAGATGACAACTCTATCTCAGCAGCCATATTGAGAGAGGTGGTCTGTTTCAACACTTCATTCTAAGGCAGTGTGGTAGCAAAGCAAGTTAGACTGAAGATAAGCAGAGAGCTTCCGATGGACACAAAATGCACTGCTTCTTAGGTTGTAATGGTATGGTTTGCCAATATTCACGTAGTGCTGTGCTTCCTTAATAGTTTTGGCCATTTTTATCAATAATACATTAAGTGTGTAACTTATCTCTTGCCTGTTTCTTTATTAAAGTACCTGATCACAGAGTGTAAAGTGTATAGGATTTAAGCTGTTTTATTAAGGTCTACACAATAAAGAATGTAAAGAGGGTCACCATAGGGCCATACACAACAAAACAGTCATAATATCACACCACTCAATTAAATAAACTAAAGACCACTTCATACTGCATGAACATTAAAGTGAAATTACCACAAGAAAAATAACTGCAAAAAGAAAATGAACAATACCAGGATAAAATCACAATCAATAATCTAGCTATTAATCTTAGTTAAAGCACAGTAATTTATTAAAACTATCTAAATAACTAAGAACTTGGAAAGGAACTGATTTATTTTATAACGGGAATACAAAAAGATACATTAATCTTAAAGATTTTAATATCAGTCCCAAAATACACAGGAGGAAAGGTGGCTCTTCAAGCCATAACCTCAACTGTTTGTCAGACGTTATACCATTAAGTAGTTCTTAAGGAGTTCTATTCCGTCCTTGCTATTTACAGCTGTCAACCCTTTGTGCAGCGTAGGATATGTTAAACACATTGTGGTCCTTGTTACATGATCTTCGGGCAGCATGTAAACCACAGCTCCTTTACTAACCCCGTGCTATCTTTATATCACTTAGGGGAGCTGCACCTTACTTGTGTAATTAGTGAGTTCAAACACCTTTTAGGTGCAGGTTGATAAAATTCCAATTCTTACAATAATAAAGTGCAGATAATGTAGCCATGAGGTAGTTTATAAAGTAACGAAAATGCTGTACGTTCCCTCTATGCTTATTGAGCGACACTAACAGAATTCCTTTCCTCTTAGATTCATTTCAAGATAGGTGATTTTTTTGTGTATATGTGTGTGCGTGTTTCTGTACAAATGACTTACTGTACGTGAACGTCTCCCCCAGGGGTTTGACTAACTTGTATTGGGGATCTGAGCAGTTATGAGAAAAAGGTTGAAGTAACTGCTCTCAAATTAAAATCGATACAGTAAACTAACTTGTAGTTGACATTGCACAGAACAATTCCTCATTTTAAGATAGACGAGTTCACAATGCTTTTCAATGGAAGATTTTGAAATCTCAAAACTTTATATATCGTGATCCGTTCAAAATGTCTCAATGAAAATTGAACTACTTTGACAAATTACTTTAAAGAATAAGTGTACCAGATTCCAACACAATTTGTCCACAGGGAGCCAAGTTATTTCATATGGATAGACAGATGGACATGGCTATTGCAATAGGTGCTCAGGCATTATATGTGAATGCACCTAAAAATTAGACAAATGAGTCAATGCGCGGGTAAGCAACGTCACTCCGGAGAGACGCAGTAACTGCAGGTTTTTGTTTCATCCCAGTTGATTAATTAGACACGCATTCTTGCCAATAGCAGATCTTTAATTTCATGGCTTGTAAGTATTATAACTGTGTAATATCAGGTCATTCTTATATCGCAGACTTTTTCCTTTCAAAGAATATCATTAAAATGATTTGAAGTCTAGAAAGGATGTGTAATTCTCAGGCCTTCGCTTTTTCTTTGTTTAGTTTCCTTCCAAATATTTCATTAAACCAGACAACTGATGGTGAACCCACACAGGTGTAAATGGAAACAAGTAAAATGGAGAACTAATAATAATAATATTATTAATAATAATTCATTACATTTATATAGCAATTTTTAAGTTATTCAAAGTGGTTTACGCAGTGAGTGGAGAGCCATTTCAACCATCACTAATGTGCAGCATCCTTCTGGATGATGCAATGGCAGCCAATTTGCGTCAGTATGCTCACCACACATTAGCTGTTAATTGGTGAATCGATGAGAGATACATAGTTAGCCAATCAGAGACGAGGAAATATTAGGGGGCCCTAAAGATGTTGTAAAATTTAGCCTGGACATAAGGGTACACCCTCCTCTTTACGAAGGATGCCCAAGCATCTTTAACAACCACAAAGAGTCAGGACCTTGGTTTTACATCTCACCTGAAGAACAGCAGAATTTTTACAGCACAGCATCCCCATCACTGCACTGGGATCCACATTCAGACTACAGGGCAGGCACCCCCGGCTGGCCTCACCAACACCTCTTCCAGCAGCAGCCAAGCTTTCCCTAGATGGTGTCCCATCCAAGTACTGGCTGGGCCTGAACATGTTTAGCTTCAGGTGGATGACCTGTTCTGAAGTGCATGTAGGTTGGTTGCTGGCTGAACTGCTGGTTCCTTTGTTAATTACATCTTATTGCTAATAAGGAGCCATTAAAAACAGGGAATGCAGCTGTTTAAGATGAAAATAAGCAATTAAGTTGGAAAACCTAACAATTGAGACAAGTAAAATAAAACAACATTAAAGTGTTGCTTGAGCAATAAGTGCTTCATCCGCAATAACAGGCTTCTCATTAAGCAACTGGGTTGGAACAAAAACCTGCAGCCACTGCGGCCCACCAGGACCAAAGTTATTCTGTTTGAGTCTGGTTTATGGAAGACGGTACAATCCTAAAGCAATGACTTGTGAACAGTTCAATTCACAAATAAATCAGATCAGTCCAACCCTATTGCATTGTTGAATGTTTTTAGAAAAAGGTCAGTTGTATATCAGGACACCAAAAGGAAGATGAACAGGAAATCAAGGGATAAACTAATCCACATCAGCAACCTTCCTTATGAAGTAAGACAGAAAAAAAGATGAAGAAAAGCTTTGAAAGGTGAAACCAATCAACTCCTCCATTGCTGTGGAAGTCTCACTTTGGTCTCTCTGCTAGCACTCTTCAGGGCCCTGCATTCACATGTCACAGTCAGGAGTCTGTAGCAGGTGACGGGTTCACAGTGTGGCAGCTGCCACAAAAGTATTTCAGTTATGCTCTGTTTATTCTGTGCTCCATTTCCTCTCTTTCCAACTATATTGCCATCAATTTGTCAAAAAAAAACAATAAAATTTTATCTACACTTTTGATAACGGCTCCTCGATTGCGTCACAGTGGAAGTCAGATATCATAAATGTGTGCTGGTCGGCACTGTACTCTATTTGTTTGTACCACTGTTTGTCTTTGCACTATCCTGCCACGTTTACACATGCCTGCTTGCATACATGCACTCTAAGTTGTAATGTGTAGATTTTTCTGTAGTTCTGTGTTCAATGTAGCACCGTGGTCCTGAAGGAACACTTTTTGTTTCACTGTGTACTGCGCTAACTGTATAGGGTAGAAATGACAATAAAAGCTACTTGACTTGACTTGAGAATGCCAGCCCCTAGTAATACTTTTGGAATTACTTTTTATGTACCTTTAATTTACAAGTGCCTGTAGGATTTTGCCCCTTTGATACTACAGATTTTAAGACTGCACCACGTTCCAAATTATTATGCAAATTGTATTTAAGTGTCATAAAGATTAAATATTTTGTTTTCAATTAAACTCATGGATGGTATTGTGTCTCAGGGCTCTTTTGATCACTGAAATCAATCTTGGAAACACCTGTGATAATTAGTTTGCCAGGTGAGCCCAATTAAAGGAAAAACTACTAAAGGATGTTCCACATTATTAAGCAGACCACCATTTTCAAGCAATATGGGAAAGAAAAAGGATCTCTCTGCTGCCGAAAAGCGTGAAATAGTTGAATGCCTTGGACAAGGTATGAAAACCTTAGATATTTCACGAAAACTTAAGCGTGATCATCGTACTGTTAAAAGATTTGTGGCTGACTCAGAGCACACACGGGTTCGTGCAGATAAAGACAAAATGAGGAAGGTTTCTGCCAGACAAATACATTGGATTAAGAGAGCAGCTGCTAAAATGCCATTACAAAGCAGCAAACAGGTATTTGAAGCTGCTGGTGCCTCTGGAGTCCCACGAACATCAAGGAGCAGGATCCTCCAGAGGATTGCAGTTATGCATAAACCTTCTATTTGGCTACCCCTAACCAATGCTCACAAGCAGAAACAGCTGCAGTGGGCCAAGAACTACATGAAGACTAATTTTCAAACAGTCTTGTTTACAGATGAGTGCCGTGCATCCCTGGATGGCCCAGATGGATGGAGTGGTGGATGGTTGGTGGACAACCACCATGTCCCAACAAGGCTGTGACATCAGCAAGGAGGTGGCGAAGTCATGTTTTGGGCCGGAATCATGGGGAGAGAGCTGGTGTGAAAGGTGTGAAAATGACCTCTGAAAAGTATGTGGAGTTTCTGACTGACCACTTTCTTCCATGGTACAAAAAGAAGAACCGTGCTTTCTGTAACAAAATCATCTTCATGCATGACAATGTACCATCTCATGCTGTAAGGAATTCCTCTGCATCATTGGCTGCTATCGGCATAAAAGGAGAGAAACTCATGGTGTGGTCCCCTTCCTCCCCTGACCTCAATCCTATTGAGAACTTTTGGAGCATCCTCAAGCAAAAGATCTATGAGGGTGGGAGGCAGTTTACATCCAAACAGCAGCTCTGGGAGGATATTCTGACATCCTGCAAAGAAATTCAAGCACAAACTCTCTAAAAACTCACAAGTTCAATAGATGCAAGAATTGTGAAGCTGCTATCAAATAAGGGGTCCTATGTTAATATGTAACTTGACCTGTTAAGATGTTTTTGATTGAAAAAGCTTTTGATTTCAGTAAATATGACCTCCTAATGCTGCAAATTCAACAAATGACCATTTTTAGTTCTTTACAACCTAAAAATGTTTTGAAACTCTGTTGTGCATAATAATTAACAGTGCATTTTAAGTTTTTTATTTTTGAAAAACATACCGTTATCACTGTGGTGGGTTGGCACCCTGCCCAGGATTGGTTCCCTGCCTTGTGCCCTGTGTTGGCTGGGATTGGCTCCGGCAGACCCCCGTGACCCTGTGTTCGGATTCAGCGGGTTGGAAAATGGATGGATGGATGGATACCGTTATCATTAAGAGGTTTGTTCAGTAACATTTGAATTATACTCTAATGGTTGATGACTCAAAAATTATGCTAACTGCCACTTGCATTGACTATTTATGTGACGCTGGACAAAACATTACCTGCCTTCTCCCAGTATGTGGATTGTAACACCTGGGAAAACAGGACTATTGACCTACTGTATGCAAACGTTAAAGATGCATACAGCGCAACCCTGCTGCCTGCTTCTTGGGAAAGCAGATCATAACCTGGTTCTGCTTCAGCCTCACTACAAACCAAAAGTGAGGGAGCTACCAACAACCACACGCTCATTCAGGAAGTGGTCCCCTGAGGCAGACTGAGAGACTGCTTTGGAACTACGGACTGGGATATCCTGCGGGGATCTTATAGTGAGAACATTGAGGAGGTTGTTGACTGCACTACTGACTACATCAACTTCTGTATGGACATTGTAGTTCCAGTAAGAACAGTACGCTGCTATGCTAACAACAAGCCATGGATTACAAGTGACATCAAGGGCCATTTGAACCAGAATTAAAGGGCTTTCAAAGGCGGTGATCAGCATGAGCTTAAGCGCGTGCAGAAGGAACTCCGAGTCCAGCTCAGGGCGGGGAAGAAGTAGTACAGGAAAAAGCTGGAACAGAAGTTACAGAACAACAGCATGAAGGAAGTGTGGGAGGGGATGAAGATCATCACTGGCTGCAGCTCGAAGCGGGGTGCCACCATCGAGAGAGACGTGGAGAGAGCAAACCAGATGAACAACTTCTTTAACAGGTTTGACCACCCTAACCGACTCTCACCTCGGAGTACTGCACCCTCCACCCATCCTTCTGCTGACACCAGCATAGGAGAGAGTTTCTCCCAACCCACAATTACAGCAGCCCATGTATGCAGAGAGCTGAGGAGACTTTGTGCCAGCAAAGCAGCGGGTCCAGATGGAGTATCGCCACGACTGTTGAAGGCCTGTGCGTTGGAGCTGGGGAGTCCTCTACAGCGCATCTTCAACCTTAGCCTGGAACAGGGGAGAGTCCAGAGGCTTTGGAAAACATCTTGCATCACCCCAGTCCCAAAGGTATCACGTCCTAGTGAGCTGAACGACTTCTGGCCTGTCGCTCTGACGTTACATGTGATGAAGACCATGGAGCGGCTGCTGCTTCACCACCTGAAGCCACAGGTCTGCCATGCCCTCGACCCTCTGCAGTTTGCCTACCAGGAGAAGGTGGGAGCGGAGGATGCCATCATCTATATGCTACACTGATCCCTCTCCCACTTGGACAGAGGCAGTGGTGCTGTAAGAATTATGTTTCTGGACTTCTCTAGCGCCTTCAACACCATCCAACCTATGCTCCTTAGGGACAAGCTGACAAAGATAGGAGTAGATTCATACCTAGTAGCATGGATCGTGGACTATCTTAAAGACAGACCTCAGTACGTGCATCTCGGGAACTGCAGGTCTGACATTGTGGTCAGCAACACAGGAGCACTGCAGGGGACTGTACTTTCTCCGGTCCTGTTCAGCCAATATACATCGGACTTCCAATACAACTCAGAGTCCTGCCACGTGCAAAAGTGACGACACTGCTATCATAGGCTGTATCAGGAGTGGGCAGGAGGAGGAGTATAGGAAGGATTTTGTTAAATGGTGCGACTCAAACCACCTACACCTGAACACCAGCAAAACCAAGGAGCTGGTGGTGGATTTTACGAGAACCAGGCCCCTCATGGACTCCGTGATTATCAGAGGTGACTGTGTGCAGAGGGTGCAGACCTATAAATACCTGGGAGTACAGCTTTATGATAAATTGGACTGGACTACCAATATTGATGCTCTGCGTAAGAAAGGACAGAGCCGACTATACTTCCTTAGAAGGCTGGCGGCCTTCAACATCTGCAATAAGATCTGTCTGTTATACCTGCATTGTTATCACTCTTTAATTTAATATTGTTCTTTATCAGTATGCTGCTGCTGGAGTATGTGAATTTCCCCTTGGGATTAATAAAGTATCTATTGTCAGAAAAATGACCATAAGACATCGAGAAGGTTTGGGGCAGCCACTCATATAATTGTTCCCGGCTGCAAAACTGATTAAATAACAGAGACATATTCATTCAACTGAGTCCAAAACAGAACTGATTCTCAGGAGACAAGATGACAGCTTCAAAGGCCAGTAGCGGAAGTGATGTCATCAATACCGGAACCAGAAGTAACGTCATTGGCTGCCCAGAGCCGGGCAGGATTTCCCTAGAATGGCCTGCAAAAGATCGAGAGGGAAAATTAGTGCACTTCGCCACCCCCTGGTCTGGCATGGAATCACATTTATTTAAGCCCTTTAGTTGTCTCCTAAACACACATGTGTGACACTATCTATCTATCTATCTATCTATCTATCTATCTATCTATCTATCTATCTATCTATCTATCTATCTATCTATCTATTTAGGAAAATCAGAGAAAAATATAATTTGCATAATAATTTGGAACGCGGTGTAAATATTAGCAAGAATTTATGTTGCAATATAATAACATGTAAAACAAATTCACAGCAGGTTAATTATTATTTATGGACATTGTATAGACTACTAAAAAGAGTGGAATACAAGTGATTAAGTGATTTCTTTTTACAGCATCATCACTGTTGGCATTCATAGCTATTAAGCAAAACATTTAAAAGTAGTGATTAAAATAAAAAAAAAATGAAATATCAGATGGCATATGCACAAAGTGGAAATTGAAGTGCTTGACAAGGTATAGCACTAAACTTGCTTTTAGATTAATTTCCCATCGGGATTAATAAAGTATCTATCTATCTATCTATCTATCTATCTATCTATCTATCTATCTATCTATCTATCTATCTATCTATCTATCTATCTATCTATCTATCTATCTATCTATCTATCTATCTATCTATCTATCTATCTATCTATCTATCTATCTATCTATCTATCTATCTAGATGAATACTACCGCAATGAAATTCAGTAAGCCCACCCTTAAAATACCTTTTCATGCCCATGGGCTAACACTTTCATTTATGATATATTTATATGCTATATGTATATACGTATAATATAGATGAATATATTTTTTATGCTTGAGAAATTCATTCTTGGTCAATGCAGTGCATACTATGACTGATGTGGATGATATTTTTCATAAGTCGTTGAAATCAGGGGAATTTAGTAAGGCTGATAAGTTGCCATAAGTGACTGACCCCATTATATATAACATGTGACCAGGTCAATTCTAGTAACTACAGGCCACTTGTCCTAATTAAAGATAATTTAATGGAAGTGATTATCAGTTAAAAAGTCAATGCATATTTAGATGAGGGGATTGTGTCTGACCAGTATATTAAAACTTCATATTGGAGCAACAAAAGTATTTCATAAGAGGACCATATATATAATCTCAGCGGACAAAAAATGAGTGTCCCCCACCCCACCCCCTCCTGCCTGTGTAAGAGGTGATGACTGGAAAAGTCATGTACGATTAAGGAGCTCCAGAATCATCGGGTAGAAGGGTCCTGTCATCAGATTGGCTGGCCAAGCACTGACTCAGCTGCAGATTGGCCAGTAGGGGGATGGTGGCTTGTTGGCCAAGGTCTCCAGGACTCTAACTATGTCTTACCTGACACTGAATCCTTTCTACAATCTGTTTGTGATTCTACAATTAACTGATGGGCAGATATTGTCTTTCATTTACGTTAATTGGTTTTTCCTTTATTTTTGATGTATTTGAACAAATCTGTATCTTCATATGTGATAGATCTATATTTAGTGAGTGTATTCTTGCATTTTGCCTTCAGAGTTGTCATGGCGGTGAGGAGCCTAGTGCAAGAACAAAGTAGTTTTTACAATTGTGTTGTATTTCTGAGATGGAAATGATAGACTGGCCATCTAGTTTGACAAGAGAATTGCTTGTGTTTTCTTTTGGATGTTGTATTGCAGGCCCACAACAAGTCATTTCCAAATGAACACTCAGAAGGGAATTGCATGCCATGGATATATGGAGTACAGTGTTACTGAAGAGGCCCTCGCTGTCAGCTATTCACAAAGCTGAGCGCAGAGCCACAAAAACTGAACTGTTGACACCTGGATATGTGTTATTTGGTGTGCTTGTGGTTTCTGCTTGTACTTGAATCATGCAAGGTGACGGTGTTTTGTCTTGGTAAAGTAATATATTACTCTACTTTCCCCTTTTGTATTATTAATGTGTAGCTTTTGTCAGAATGCCTCATATCTCACAGACTTACCACTGTTTATAAGGTATTGTACCATATAACGTCTCCCTACCTTCCCTTCTAGATTTTTAACCTCAGGCAATTAGGTGTAGTAACAGACAAGCAGGAGTTTAGTTACAATTTAAATAATGTATTATTGATAATATCTTCTTATATAATACGCTACAGTGGCTGTTTGTTTGTCTGTCCAGGATTTTAAATCACCTGTAGCTTGCAATCCATTTGACCTATTGACCTGAAATTTGGTACAAATATACTACATGACGTCTACTATCCGCTTTCGGGGTGATGATTGACCTCCAAGGTTATTCCTCTTTTTATTTTTATTTTATTTTATTGTAGAATCAACTCTTGGCAGCAGCCAGCAGGGCGGCCATATGGCGCATGTGTACCGGTGCCATTCTCATCCCTACCACCATCACCGTCACTTCCCCTACCTATTTATATCTTAAATCATTCTTGAGGCAGATGGAAGACTTAAATGCCATCTTAAGTGAAAAATTAAAGAAAACGCACTAAATAATTGCAATACAAACACTGACTTAATCAGTTTTAACCTGAAAAGATGCCAACAGAAGAAGAGAAGAAACAGGCCACTAGGTTGGAGAAAAGAAGAGCTGCTCAGGAAGCAGCAAGCGCATCAACCTCTGAGAAAACAAATGCTAAAAGTACAGAGAAAGAGGATGAGAACTAGGAATGCTCAAGTCAAGTGTACGTGCAGTGCGTCATTACTGGTTCATAAATAATAACAATATGCAAAGTATATTTGAATATTGGCAACCATACAACCTGATAAATGGTGATGTGTAGTTTCAGGTAGCACACAGACTTGTAGTTACTTAAAACGTCTCTAGTTAAGGCACCATTTGTGGTCAGCTTTCTTCAGAACAGGCCGCATACCTGTCTCAATATGGCTGCCGGGCTGGGCTCTCCATTGCGTTGTCCTTTTCAGTTCATGGTGTCTGAGATGCTCCTTTATCAATTGGTAAGAGAGACAGAGAGGGGTAAAGCAAGCAAATGTATAGATTTTCTGACCAACCCCTGCAGCCAATAGGGCGGCATGGTACTTAAAGGCTTCTGCAGAGAAACATGTTTGAGGTACTTCTCCCAACCCTGTCATAAAATTCACTATCCTGACTTAGTCCTAGGGGGTAAACATGAATGCTTCTCACTAACGAAATACTAATATTACATTGCTTTGGCTAAGTTACAAATAAAAACATACAAAATATTTATCAACTTGTATGCAAAATTTCACACCACAACAGAAAGATACGTCATAAGCTGCATGAAGACTTCCATGAGGAATGTGTATATTGTGCAATTTAAACAGAAGACAGTTCTCTGATGTTTCAGTGGTGTTTCAGTTACAAGAAAATTGGTAATTTGGTTGACCGACAACGCACTTGTATCAGAAGGGTTACATTGGGATTGTGGGCGGCTATGTGTTACCTTTTGTGCTTCATTTACAGAACACAGAATGGCTACCACAGTCTTTCAAAATGACAGTTGTCCAAAAGAACATTCCGAAGGATTCTCACATCTTGACTAGCTCACAAAATCCCCAGATTTAAATTTATGGAACTATTTGGAACAATGAGTGAAATGCTATCCAACCAATCTGGCCAAACAGAGGGATTTGGTGCTGGAAAAGTGGACAAAAATTAATGTAGCCAACATAAACACTATCCTTTAACGAGGAATAATTCATCCTCATTCTAACATGTTGTGTAAAGTTTCATGCCAACACACCTGAGTTCACTCTTCATTTTAGGAAGTGGGATAATTGTTCAGATACATTTTATTCATTCTAATGAGTGTGGCGGTGCAGGTTGGCTCCACACTCCCTCCCTACATGCGGGAGCATCTTGAATCCAATAACGTAACTGGGACGCACCAGGCAGACGAGGACACATACACACCCACAATAAGGGGTAGGTGAAAAAGGTACAAGTGCTTTTATTAAAACCAAGTCAAAAACAAAGTGTACAAACATGTAGTGCATCATAAATCAATCAATAAAAAATCTGTTCAAACAGTGGTTATCTGTCAAATAAAATCAGAGTTAAAACGAGAGTAAAACACAACCATCTGATCCTTAATGTTCCGTTTATGAGCCCAACCCAATTCCTTGTTTCTCTTGCAGCTCACCCATGACTCGCTCAGCCCATGGAAACTCAGCAGCCATGTCCTGACTGCCTGGCCCCTATCTTGGCTGCCTCATGCAGCTTCTGCCAGACTGCTCGGGGTCGGTTGTCCTCCCATCTTCTTTCAAACTCTTGCAGTCATGCCTCGGATCCCTGGGGAGGACTCCACCATGCTCACACCCACTCCACACAAATAATCAATGGGATGAACGAGCTCCTAGAGTCCCAATCCATCACTCTTTTGTGGGGCTCATGACCATGCTGCCTTTCCTCATTAGCTGGCTGGCTCGTCCTGCCCAATACAGCTCTCACGTGTCTTCACTTATGCTCTTGATTCTTTCTTCCCCCCCCCCCCCCATTTCTGTGTAGTGCTCCCGTTTTATACACTGGGGAGGGCTGCAGGTGTGATTGACACTTCGGGATTATAACAAGACAATCAGACTGGCTGCATGCACCAAAAAGGCAATGCATGGTCAGCTGACTGCCTTGTACCAACCCAGAGACAAGCCACATTTTCTGCAAATCACCTGCATGGGCTCCACTCCCTAGCACAAGCACATCAGTTATTTATCTTCTTAAAAGATGCCAACAAATCACAGACCTCTCATACCACACTGAGTCATGGTCATATAGGACTTTATCCAAACGTGAGGTTGCGATTCAAACTCTAGTAGAGAATTAGACCAATGTATACCAACAAAGGACTTCAGGGGGTCACAACTGTTCCAATTACCTATCATATACAAACATGGATAGTTCATTTCCATGACAGTATCTGTATCCTTCTTGATGAAGACCCTATCTAAGTCCAAAGATGATGTTTTTCAGGGCTGTAGGGAAGATTACAGAACCAAGAAGAATAATTATAAGCAGAATTTATACACAGAAAAACTCTTATTTTTATTTAAACCTCTTTTGGTTTTCATTTTGGATTGGGCATGACTAATGATTACAACATAAAAAAAATAAAAAAGACAAGGTGCCAAGTGTTTGACAGAATGGAGATGAAAGTTCATCTTAAACTGTTACCTGCTGACAGTGGCTTTGGGAGATGAGACGAAGTCCAATGATATGCAAGGATATCATAATTTTTATAACTTTATAAGTCAAGCACTTCCATCTTTAGAACATTAAAACATTCTAAACAGTTTGTCAAGACCTGCCTTTCCTCTTCATTTATAGATCAAGATGTGGTCTTGCTGAAGCTGGTTGTATTTGAATGAATTTTGCTTAAAAGAAGGTGGGAACAGTTAGACGCCTCACTGAGTGTCACATTTCTAAACCAATCCAGCACCTCATGAAGGCAGCACTTGATTTTGAACTGCAAAGAGCATTGGTGCTCTTGTTAAACTGGTCCGACAGACAGCAAGCTTCTGATTATGATGAACAGTCGCGAAGTCTCCTAAACAAACCCCATTAAACGTATAAATGTGTGTCATGTGTACAGAGAGCGCATTGCACATATAAAAAATTAACATAGCAAATGAAAAAACATTCTGTAGCATCACATCCATATTACTAACCGAGAATGCTAAACCGGAGGATGGACGCAGGCACATCCGGCAATGGGCCGTAGCTGCAAAAAGACGTACTGCGCAGGCGCAAAAAGAGTCCACGAGAGTCGGCTGAGGAGCCGAGAAAGGCGGACAAAAGAGGGCGAGAGAGGCGGATGAGGGTCCGCGAGAGGCGCAGGCGCAAAAAGAGTCCGCGAGAGTCGGAGAAAGGCGGACAAAAGAGGGCGACAAAGGCGGATGAGGGGCCGCGAGAGGCGGACAAGACCACAGAAAATAGGAATGAGCACATACAAAAAGTAGTCACAGAAATGAGGCACAACAAGCACCAAAAAAAGGAAAAGGCACATAAAAGAGTAGTCAAACGCGGGCAAAGCACGAAACACATTGCACACGAAACTAAACACACCAAAAAAAAAGAACAGACGAGCGCACAACAGCAGGGCACGACCACAATACCCCCCACCCCCCCCCCCCCACCCCCCCACCCTACAGGCACTGGACGGGATGGGACGGGACACACACCAAGAGGGGGATTCATCAAGCCCATGGAAGACAAAAAAAAAGAACACAAAACCACCCCACAGACCCTACAAGCAAGGGACGGGACACACACAAAGAGGGGGATTCAAACAAGACACAGGAACACAAAAAGAAAGAAGACGCTCGTGCAACAACAATCCCCCCCACACATCCATAAGAAGTGACACCCAAAGCCACATATTCTAAAGTGAACGTCAACACCTTCACAATAGGCAGCATAGGTGTCAGCATAGGTGGATGTCCTTTCAATAAAGCACTATTTAACCGTTCAACTGCAGAAAAGGATACATATTAACAGTGAATGCGATCCTCCTTATTACTTATCCATATTTCGCATGCTGAGAAAGAAACAAGTCATGAATACACGGTCACGGGTACAAAACGATTTGCGTGTCAAAGTGCTGCATCGAAAGAAGCACGATTTCAAACCGAAAGAGCTCGCGTATCAGACATACAAAAAAGGGAGCGAAGAGACAGAATAAATGAACGGAGACGTGTGCAAAGCGCAAATGAACTGACAGAAAAAAAAAGCAAGACGTGAAAAGCACAAACCTCAAATGACCGACATACAAAAACGGACAAGGCTCGATACAAACAATGCACGGCGTAGACTGAAACGGACTTTGCACAAAGCGGAGGCGAAGAAAAAAAAAAGAAAAAAATAGCGCGCCACAAATAATGGACATGCAACAAAAAGGCAATCAAACGCAAAAAGCAAAACATGCCCGTCGCGGACATCAACGCCACACACCTGTTAAACGCTTACGCCAAATGGCTGAAAACGCCTTCAATAAGGAATCCACTATTGAGGAAAATTCATTGGGATTAATGAATGTCATTTGCAATCATTGTCATTCACTTAACTTCACAGAAGAAACAACTGGCAATACAACTAATGAATTTACACGTTGTTATCAAAAAGGTCAGATTAGACTGCCTCCTTTACATTCATATCCTGAATATCTAAAGAGGCTTCTAACTAACGATGTGCCTGAAAGTAAAAACTTTATGAACTGCATTACATCCTACAATAGTTCATTTGCTTTTGCATCTACCGGAGTAAATATCAGGCCACCAAAAGGCAATGGCCCATACTGCTTTCGCATATGTGGACAAATATTGCATCGCATTGGAACAGTGCACCCTGAAACAAATCAACAACACAAATATGCACAAATCTACATCCTAGATATCAACGCATGAACCTTCCTGAAAACAAACAATGCACGGAGCCTATAATGAGAAACGTCACTCATGTCATAAACAATCACCCATTAGCTAAGTCTATAAAAATGCTACATGAAGTTGAAAAGGAGGCAAATACAAAAGCAAATGCAGAAGTTATAGCGGCAACTACAATTGCTTTGGTCTTGATAAAGGACAAAGAACAAGATCCAAGACGATACAATCTGCCCGTCGTTAATGAAGTGGCAATTGTCTTTCAAAGTAAAGATGGTGAGCCTCCATTTCACAGAGATATTGTTCTACATTTACGTCCTGATAAAAACAACACACCTACATTCCAACGCATAGACATTTGCTTTCCGCTTCTTGATACTTTAACATACCCCATATTATTTCCAACTGGACAGGAATGATGGAGTGCTACAATTTCAAGAATTAAAAAACAGCAGGCACAGAGACGATCACGTGTATCCATGAAAGAATATTTCTCCTACACATTCTCAGTAAGGGACGACTTTAATCCATTACCCAATGCAGGAAAGCTGACTCAACAATACATCGTTGACGTTTATGTTCGAGCGGAATCAAATGATCTGCAGTGGATAAAAAAAAAACAGCCTTCACTTAGAGCCGATAAATACAAATCGCTGCTGGACTACATTAATCGGGATGCTGACATCATGGAGCACATTCCAATAAAACATTAATATATGCCAAACACTCTATTTGTTATTTCTATGCGCATCATCCAAAGCTGCACACTATTCTATATCTAATTCATACATCTCACTCTTTGTCATGTCCCAACGCCAGGGGTTGGCGAGCGAAGCGAGCAGGGGGCGGAGCCCCCTAGTTATACAGATTAGACACCAATGGGCAAGTGGTAAACATGAATGACGCATTGTCAAAGGTGCTGTGTGTGCTCTCTGTTGTTCACTGTGTGGCGAGCGGCTGGGGGCAGTACCCAGCTGGGACGCCTGGAAGGACCGGAGCAGGGATTCCGCCTCCTCCAGATCACGAAGGGGGCGACTGCCCTGGTGGCGATCGGGACCACGGGAAAGGAGCATGGAAGCTCAACCCAATAGGGGCTCGTGGTCACCGCTAGGGGGCACCCGGATGCCTGAGGAGCCCTGGCCCTCAGCACTTCCGCCACACCCGGAAGAGCTGGGGGGACGAAGACCAGGGACACCCGGAGTGCTTCCGGGTGCACAGCCGGCACTTCCGCCACACCAGGAAGTGCCGGCAGTAGCTCATTTTTCAGGCACCTGGAGCACGTCCGGGTGAACATAAAAGGGGCCACCTCCCTCCATTCGATGCCTGGAGTCAGGTGGAAGAAGGACAGAGCTCGGAGGAGAGTAGTGAAGGCGGACCTGAAGAGAGAGGCATTGGATAAGAGGCCTGGACTGTGTGGGTGAATAATACAGGAGTACTGGATTATGTGCTGTCACTATAAATAATAATGTACAATAAATGTGTGTGGTTTCAAACCTCCGGTGTCCGTCTGTCTGTGTCCGGGCCGTCTTCCACAACTGTTACCATAATAATGTTGGAGTTGAGGTGAGTTTGAAAGAGCTGGCAGCTATGCTTGTGAAAATATGAACTGCAAAATATGCATTTAATGTGTTGACGATGTGTCACACCCTATCAAAAGGACTGCCGTTAAGAGAGCTGATAAAGAAAAGCAACAGGAGATGCAGATTTCAGTGCTCAAAACACCTGATTGAACAAATGACACCAGCAGATGAACACATGAGGCTGCACAATGTCCACTTTCTGACTGCACATCTAAATGAGAAACTAAAAGAAGTTAACATTATTGTCTAATTGGAAAAGCAAACAATTTGTGACAAAATAGCTGCTGCATTTGAACACATTTTATATACCTAAACCACAATGCTTCTCTGAACTCAATTTGCTGTTGTTATGTCATATACTGATGCAACAGTACAAATGACAGAAAGATATCATAGCAGACAGAGGCACTTCTCAAATGCGTGTAGTTTTGGTGGTCTCTGTGTGTGTGTGTGTGTATGTGTCCTCTGTCATTACAATGTACAAATAAATCATTACATTTCATTTACCTTGTGCTATGGACCCCTGAATGGATAACGGCAGTTTTAGCTTTTCATTTCTTTTTCACCTTTTTGTGCTCTATTCTTGAAACCCCTGATGGACTACAGGAATCAGGGGCAGGTGTTTAGCCTTTGCAGCGCCAGATTTCACTGTTACTCACTACAGACATTTTAATTGGTTCTCCTCAGGTGTGTATTCTCGTTTGAGAATCACAAGACGAGTCCTGTCTTTCATTTTGTGGACTTAATTATTTAATGATATTTTAGCAAAAATTACTTGCCCATTGTGATCATACAAATGAATGACTTGACATGTATAGTAGATGACACAACATGAGTAACGTGATTTTTTTTATGGATATTTATAATATTGTTTGCTGTTATCCAGCATTGGTCACCATATCAGAAACTTTACTATGTTCTTTCTCCACAAAAATACAAAGTTTAAATTTTTTTCTTTGCCATTGGTACAAACAAACTACACAGGGCATGTAACATTTAAAAAAATGTAATGTTTGGGTGGAGTATTCCTTTAAGAAATAAATGTGGGAGAAAAATAAATCAGGTTTATTGCCTATTGGTTAACATGTTTCATTAAAACTTTAGGTACTGCAAAACTGCATCTATTACTCATTTACTCTTATGTGACATACACTTGTTTAGGTCTTCATAACACTTACAAAGAATCCTTAAAGTGTTTATTCATTTCTGCAATATGACCTGCTAACAACACTTCACCTTGGAGGGGTCCCCACTGCACAAAGATGAATAACGGATCAACTGATGTTTTTTAAGGGTTATGAATACCAAAAGGAGCCTTTGTTAGGGTCTTGTCACATATGAGCAAATGTGCAGAATCATAAACTAAAGTGTTACCCATATTTCCTTCTGGAGTGGTGGCTCTGTGGCTAAGGATCTGTGTTGGTATCTGGAAGGTTGCTGATTCAAATCTCGATACTGCCAGAAAGGATGCCTACTCCATTGAGCCCTTGTGCAAGGATCTTAACCTGAAAAATGCTCCAGGTTTGCTGTTCAATGCACTCAAACCCCCAAACGTCATGTGGAAAGACAATTTCCCCTGGAGGATTAATAAAATATATTAAATCAAATATGCTTTTGCATATACAGTGGAACCTCGGGTCACGAATGTCTCGGAACACGTACAAATTGGGTTACGACCAAAAAGTTTGCCAGACTTTTGCATCTGTTCACGACCACACACTCGGGTGACGAACAAGCCAGCTTCCCTTCCGGTTCGTACGCACCGGTGATTTACGCACGTGTTCAGTCAGTCTCTCCCTGTACAGTACATTGTTCCCGGTCAGACGTGCATCGCTCAGAGGGACTTTGTGATATAGCGGGTCCACAGCTCACGTCAAGAGGCCAGTTTTAAATAAATAATAGCCGTGCTTACAGCTTAGCGAGGGGCCGTGGTGGTTGAGTGGCTGAATCAGTTCCAGGGGAATTCATGGTGTGGGCGTTTCTCACCTAAGTGCACAGGTGGGAAACCGTCCACATCCATAATTGGTCCCAGGGCTGCTGATTGCTACAGATGCCACGTCCTCTTCATAAATAGAAGAGCGAGGCGGCTAAAGGGAGGAAAAAGAAAAGAAAGACGGAGGTTGTGGAGTGAGGAAGTAAGCAGGAAGCAGTGTGGAAAGAACCGGTGTGAGTGAGCAAGTGAGCACGGGCTCGCAGGCAGGCAGGCAGCTGGACAGTGAGCCCAAGCAGTGGTA
Organism: Erpetoichthys calabaricus; assembly: GCF_900747795.2. NCBI lineage: Eukaryota > Metazoa > Chordata > Cladistia > Polypteriformes > Polypteridae > Erpetoichthys > Erpetoichthys calabaricus. The sequence goes on from NC_041394.2 coordinate 36,137,804, forward strand.
TTTGGCCGACACTCGGTGGGGCAGAAGGAAGCGGTTGCTCCATCTGAGCGATCAAGGAGCTGGAGTGACCAGAAGAAGGACGGCAGGCCGCGTAAGGTCGAGAAGGCAGTGGGAGTCATGAGGCTTGGGCTGTGAATTCCTTGACGTGGGTGTCCTGGTCGCCAGGGAAGCCAAGTCTAGGTCTGGAGAGTGAGCGACCAAAGCCAGGGATCGGGAGGCCTCCAGACCAGAAGGAAGAAGGAAGGACAGCTGCAGGTAGAGTGGCTCTCCTGTTGCGAAGCCTGGATAGGGAGAAGCAGGGGGGTCACCAGTTAAAGAATGAACCGGGCTTGTTTTTAAAGAGACTGCTTCCAGCATTGTTTTAACCTCGTATTTAATGAAGACTTTTTTCTATTGGATTTTAACCTCCACTTCACTTCTGTTTTTATGGGATTATTCATTTATTGAAGGATTCTGAAAGCACTGCACTTTATTTAATTTAGACTTTGTTTTTGATTGTTGTTTTGTTGATTTTCATAAAAGCACTTGGCACATTTTGCACCATCCCCTTGTTCCATTGTAGTGCCTCACTGTCGTACTCATCGGTAACATTACCGACGGTGTTGGGTTTAAGGGCTCCCAGAAGCGAGATGGGAGCATGCAGCGAACCCGCCTTGTCGCAGACTTTACCTCAAAACTGTAATCTCCTCTCCACCCAGTTCCTCCTCACTTCCTTCAGGCCAGAACTCGACTCATGCAAGGTTAGTTTTCTTGGTTGTTTATGGTTAGTTTTTGCATAAATTAAGGATTTTCAAATGTTCATTTTATCCCTGTGCTTAAAACTCATTAAAAAAAAAAGTGTTTATAGCGAGCGGTTCGTAAGGCTATAGCATGAACTCTTGCAATGTTAGTTTTCTCTGTTCAAGGTTTTCTCAGTGTTATTCAATGTTTTTGCATTTAGTTTACTATTACACTGTGCATTCTATGGTATAATTAACTATTTTTGTGCTTAAAAATCTTTAAAAATATATATATTTACATACAGTTTGTATGGTCCAGAACGGATTCATTGTATTTACATACAATCCTATGGGGGAAATTCCTTCGGGTCACGACCAAATCGGGTTGCAACCAGAGTTTTGGAATGAATTATGGTCATGACCCGAGGTTCTACTGTACTATTTCAAAATTTGATAATCAGTCTTTTTAAGAAGAATGAATTCTTTATCATCCAAATTCTGATCTAAAATCTAATTGGACAGTTTTGATGAGACCAGGCCATTCTGTTTAACAAAGCCCACCAATCCTATCCACTGAGTTTCTAAAAAAGAACATCAAGTCGAGTTTTGAATGTCCCTAACGTCCAACTCTCTGCCTTCTTGCTGGCTTGCATTTGTTTACAGGTCTGCTGGATATCTGCTGGGTTTATTTTGTACTTTCAAAAATACAATTAAGCATTTGGTATTGTGGGATAAGAACAGGCATACAAACCAGGGAGCAGCATGGTTTATTACCTGGACAGGAGGTCTGAGAGGAATGATAGATGGATTGGCTGGCTGGACGAAAATATAACTTTATGCCCAGCCAATATTAAATAATGGAGAGACCAGTGGAAGCTTGAAATTGGGAGTGGTTCCATTCCCCCATTCGCTAGATGGCATTGGCCCCCACATGATAACCCAGTCGGGACATCCACTGGGGAGATGGAGTCTGGAAGTGCAGCCCTGTACATTAATAGAGGGTGCTTTCGGGGGTAGACCACCCTACTTCATCTATGGCCCGGAAGTGCTTCCTCATAGAGACAGAAAGGCACCAGAAGCATTCCCTTGTCTGGCTTAAAAAGTAGTTGCCACAAATGGAGTCAGATTTGGGAGGCAGCGGGCAACATTCAACTGGAGGACGGAATGAGAAAGAATTGGTGATTATTGTATTGATTTATTATATAACTAGTCATTTAGCCTGTTATAATGGGCGCTAGAACAGTAGTGCATAAACATTAGTAGGAACAGTCTATATTAAATGACAACGGACTTTGACCTCATTCTTTTTGTTGGTCGTATTTTTCTTTCTTTCAGCCTTTCTTTTGTTGATGTTTACTTGCTGAGCTGACCGTTCTTCGTGGGCTGCCGCTGTGTATTGTGTGTCTTTAATTTTCTGAGACAGTAATACTGTCTTGTAAGTCTGCTGGCTTGTACGTCCGTAATATACCTTTAATTTTCTCTGGCGGTAATACAGGCGTGCGCGTCGGTAATATGCCTTTAATCTCCTCTGACAGTAATACTGGCTTGTATGTGGCTGTAATATGAGTCACTGTATTGTGTACCTTTAATTTCCTCTCGCAGTAAAACTGGTTTGTATTTCCGTAAAATGCTTGTAACTTTCTCTGACAGTAATATCGCGCATCGCACCATGCCCCGCGCATGCGCACTTCACCAGAAGACACACACACGGACACCTCGACGCACACAGAGATTTTATTAAAGAGGATTGTGGCACATTGCTGGAAAGAGGTTTGTAAAGGCTGTCTGTGGAATAAATTTCCTTTATTTTATTTTTTTTGTTTTTTATTTCGCCTTATACAATTTCTTGTTTAAGGGCTCTTGTATTAGGAATTTGTTAGTTTTCGCATACCCCATGGGGTCAGAGCGCAGGGTCAGCCATTGTACAGCGCCCCTGGAGCAATTGAAGGTTAAGGGCCTTGCTCAAGGGCCCAGCAGTGTAGGATCTCTTTTGGCAGTGACGGAGATTCGAACCGGCAACCTTTGGGATACCAGCGCAGATCCTTAGCCTCAGAGCCACCAACATTATTGATATAATGTTTGGTGGTATACTGTGTCTATGGTTTTAGGCTCTCTGGTGCCTGCTTGTGGTCACAGTACATTTGCAAAGAGCCGTGAATAAACAGGTAAAATGAAACATGGCCTTCTATAGTGTTTTAGAGGTATCAACAATACAGTGCCTATAGAAAGTGGTCACATTTTATTGTTGCATTAGCCACACTACCTGTGGGAGACAAGTAATAGAATAGTGTAAAAATATTTGCTATCTCTTTCCCTATGTGCACTTTCAGCTACTTTCCTCAGTATTGACGAGTGTGTTTGAATATTTCTGCACTGGCGCTCCATCTCTTGAGCATGTTACCATAAAGCATACTTCGCAGATTCTGTCATTATTTTCAAGGTGATTTTCTCATATCCTGTCCACTTTTATACTTGCCCTCTTGGAAGGTGACTCTCCGCAAGCCTTCCATTCCGTTTCTCCTCCTAGCGTGTCTCACCAAACCCAAACTGACCAATCACACCAAAGCTAAACTGACTAATTAGATTATTTTGAGGGACTGGACATCCAAACATTAATGTTTTGTTAAATAGTAAACAGCAATCATACACAATGGTTTTAATTTGGCTTTTTTAAAAATGATCAACAGATAAAAGGACTCTCTGGTGTCAAAGTGAATACAGATCTCTGCAAATTCCTAATACAAGAAATTGTATAAGGCGAAATAAAGAGAAAAAAAAAATGGTCTGAAAGAATTATAAATATATAATTAATTGATTGCTTAAGTATTCATTGTGGAAGAACTATAATTATAAAATAATATTTGATGTAAAATTGTGGATAAGTGGCCTTTGGTCTTTGAGGTTTTCTGTAAGATGGTAATATAAATTTAAACCCATGACACAAGGAAAGTGTCTGTTAGGATATTTCAGCCTTTTAATGTGTCAATATTTATTCAAAGAGTTATTACAACTTCTGAAGGGATGTGACTGCAATATAATTTTAACTGCTTGATATAAAAATACAGATATGCGTCTCTATAAAATGTTCACTTTTGGCAAAGGTGTTTGAGTCACGGTGGACTGTGCAACAGTGTACTGTACTGCCTGACTTCCAAAACATTCTGATTAAAATATAAACTTGGTCCAAGTGAGTACTGTTAAATCTCAACTTTTAAAAGAATCTGAAAGATCCCAAATTTACTGGGGAATCTACACACCTGAATCATCCCTGGTGCCGCCAGACGTTACTGGAAGTCACAGAATTATTTCAATGGAGATCACCGGTTGATTGCCAAGGGGGTTTTAGTTGCTTGTAGTAATGGAGAGACTGCGTCTCCAGGGATAATTGTGAAAAAGAATAGTAAGAGCAGGAGATACAACACCAGGCACAAACTGTAATGTGGGACAAGCTAGAGTCAGAAATATGATGACAGTTGAAAATCAGCAGCTAAACCATGAGAGCAAACATGAGAAAAAAAATCAGAAGCAGAATGAATTCCTTTACTGCTTAGGTAACATGAAGGAAGGACAGGTACTCTAACCGGGATAAAGGAGGGATTCCTGCTCAGCCAGGAGGATATAATGGATGGACTGGGTGAAAGGGCAAAGGAACAGTTCATTAAATATTGTGTAAGTTTGAGAGGGTAGAAAAAGGTGTGCATCATGTGGAGGTGCAACATATAAAAGCTTCACTAACTTAAAGTGCTTCCTGCATTTGGTTTCATATTCTGAGTGATTGATGGACAAATGGAGTATTAGTATAGTAATGATAGTTTGTATTTACTTGGGCACAGAGCAGGTTATATAAAAAGTCCAACAAGATTTTATTTCTATTGCAGACCCAGCTTGTGTATATTTATCAATTAGTGTCACTGTCCAGGTCTCTATAGCTTTTGTATTTGCTGCCCAGTAATAAAAAGTGAAAGTTAGGTAGTGCCATGCCCCCTTCTGCTTTAGGTCATTGTAGAGTCTGTGAACCCTGAATACAAAGAGGACTGATTGTGAGGTCATTTATGTTAGGTAAAATGCCTAGAGGGGGCTGGGTGGTCTTGTGGCCTTGGAACCCCTGCAGATTTTATTTTTTTCTCCAGCCATCTGAAGTTTTTTTTTTTTGGTTTGTTTTTTCTGTCCTCCCCGGCCATTGGACCTTACTTTCACTCTATGTTAATTAGTTTCTTAATTCTATTTTCTAATTTATTTGGTCTTTTTTCTCTTTCTTCATTATGTAAAGCATTTTGAGCCACATCATTTGTATGAAAATGTGCTCTATAAATAAATGTTGTTGTTGTAGAGTCACCCTTTGGATGTGTAGCTGTTTTGAATTCCAAATAAATGAAGTAATAATTGAGACTAATTTTTAATGAATAATTTGTTAATTAATTTGGGAATGCTCTTAAATAAAAAAAGAAATTTGGGAAGGATGTTCATCTTGACAGTATTAATTCTCACTGCTAATATAAGATGGAGGATAGACCATCTGTTGACATCTTGTTTATTTATTTTTTCCTGCAGCTAGCAAAAGTTTGTTGAAAAAGATCTTTATGTTTACTTGTGATGTTTACCCCAAGTTATTTAAAATGGTCTGCTAAAATAAATGAGAAGGTGTCCATCTAATCTTGTGTGCCAGAGAGTTCACTGGAAAAAGCACACTTTTATTCAAATTAATTTTGAGTCCAGATATCTTTTGAAATTCTGCTAGTGCATTAAGGACTACTGGGTCTGATATACAGTATGCAGTACAGTATCATCTGCATATAATGATATTTTCTGTTCAAGTTCTTCTTTGGTAATCCCCTTTATCCTTGATGCTTTTTGAAAGTGAATGGCTCAATGTCTAGTGGCAAAGAAAATGATGATAGGGGGCATCCTTGTCGAGGACCATGTTCTAGTTTGAAGTAGTTTGAAATAATGTTATTAATACAAACAAAGGCTTCTGAACTAGATAAAGTAGTTTGATCCATGCACATATCTTTGGGCCAAACCAAAATTTGTGCAATGTGGTGCATAGGAATTCCCATGGGTGGAAGAATATATGCTCAATTTGTATGTGTCTATTCAGGGATTGTATTCTGCTCTGTGAACTTTAAAATCTTATCACTAGGAAAACATATGTTGTTGTTTAACTTTAAGTAATTAGCTGGGTTTCACATATGTTAAATAGTTTCTTACTACTGTAGTTATTTTCTTTAAGTTGTAACCAAATCTGTATGTTTATAGGTACTTATGAAGTATACCATACCAATAAAATATTTCCACAGGCGGTCAGTAGAGGTAAGTGAAGGTAAAAGAGTCTCAAGGACAGACACTTACTGATTTAATGATTAATGATATCTGTAAGCAATAACTCTGATAAATGTTTGCTAACCAAGGGTCAACAAACATGGCTTACCTCTTGTTGGCATGAATTAAGCCAGCTGATGTTGATTTATGGAATGGTAAGAGTGGGGGATGATTTTTAAGGTATAAGTGCAGACTGCTTTAGCGATGGTATTCAGGACTTTAATGTGTTCTGGATCAGTATTAATGCTAATAAAGACCTGCTTCTGTTAAATTAAAATATTGTGACTTATTTTCTTCCAAAGAACCAACCCTGTCAAATTCTTTTTCTACATCCAAAGATAATAAGATACCTGGTGTGTTAGATTTTATGGGTGAGTATATTACATTAAAAAATGTCAAGCATTAGAAGGTAAGTGTCTACATTTGGTCTTGTAATATTACAGAGAGAAGTATGTGAATGTACCTCGAACCCCGTCCAGTTGCCACCCTAAATCGGCCATTTATAGATTATGCTAATCAATCTCAAACATATGCAGTCACAATGCTGCAGAACTTCATTGGTTAACATGCGCAGCATTATAGTGTCCCTCTTCTGCGCTCTGGGGGTCAGTGAAAAGTGTAAGGCAACAGAGTCTGAGTGGGTAGCCAATATCTCCGGGCTCATGTAATAACATGACTGCCATTACATTGAAAAGTACAGGCCATGTTAAAAATTGAGGGTTCAGCCAATTACATTACCAATGAGCAGCCACCTTGTACAGCACCTTCACATCTGGCAAAGCTACTTTGTCTCAAAATAAACAAATCATGGGTTAACCCAGGCCCCTGAAACTCAACGTTTGTCAGTCTCATCTTAGTGGCACAGATGAGTTGTGTATTAAAGGAGTTTAACCACTTAAAGTTAATAAAAACATTTTCATTCTTGCTCTTATAGGCTTATAGGATGGATCAGTGTACTGTGTTAAAGTCTTAGACTACTCAAGAAAAAAGAAAACTAGTCATCTGGGTTATGTTGACAGACATGTTTTTTGCTAATGAAAACATTCTATAACATTAGAATACAAAGAAATAAACATTGGTAAAGTAAAAGTAGCATGAATTTTTTGAGTTTCACAAAAACGTATTTGCATCTTGTGGGATTGCTAAAACAATGTACATGATAAATTAGACTGGACTGCCAATACTGATGCGCTGTGCAAGAAAGGACAGAGCCGGTTATACTACCTTAGAAGTCTGGCGTCCTTCAACATCTGCAATAAGATGCTGCAGATGTTCTATCAGACAGTAGTGGCAAGCGCCCTCTTCTACGCAGTGGTGTGCTGGGGAGGCAGCATTAAGAGGAAAGACGCCTCACGTCTGGACAAACTGGTGAGGAAGGCAAGCTCTATTGTTGGCATGGAGCTGGACAGTTTAACATCTGTGGCAGAGCGAAGGGCGCTCAGCAGGCTCCTATCAATTATGGAGAATCCACTGCATCCACTTAATAGTATCATCTCCAGACAGAAGAGCAGCTTCAGCGACAGACTGCTGTCAATGTCCTGCTCCTCTGACAGATTGAGGAGATCGTTCCTCCCCCAAACTATGCGACTCTTTAATTCCATCCGGGGGGGTAAACGTTAACATTTAACATTATACAAAGTTATTGTCTGTTTTTCACCTGCATTATTATCATTCTTTAATTTAATATTATTTATTGTATCAGTATGCTGCTGCTGAAGAATGTGAATTTCCCATTGGGATTAATAAAGTATCTATCTATCTATCTATCTATCTATCTATCTATCTATCTATCTATCTATCTATCTATCTATCTATCTATCTATCTATCTATCTATCTATCTATCTATCTATCTATCTATTGTGATGGACGACCGGCTATGGACTCCGGTCGCCACCCCCAGGCCGCTAGGAGGAGCCCTCCGGACAGCATGATGGTGCCCCGACTTCCAGCAGGGCCTCATGGACTCTGTAGTTTATACACCCAGCCCTGCTGGATACCTTGGGGGCCACCGGGAGTCGCTGTAGGGGGGCTAGTGGGCTCTTGCGTGCCCTATAACCCGGGAGTGCGTCACAGTCACGTGACTGGAGGAAGCAACGTGCTCCCGGGATGAAGAAGAGGACTGTTTGCCCTGACCCGGAAGGAAAACGGACTTGTGGGTTTGGCTTGGAACCACTTCCGGGTCAGGAGCTATAAAAGGACTATGGAAAGCCCAGAACACTGAGCTGAGCTGGGAGGTAGGGTGGCAAAGTGTCTGGGCGAGGAGGATTGGTTTATTGAATAGTTTATTGATTTATGAATAGTGTGGTGGAAAGGGTGCTTGGTGCACTGTATAATAATAATAAAAATATTAGTTATACTTTTACGTCGTGTTCAGAGTGGTACCTGAGGGTTCAAGAGGTGGACAAAAGCCTTATCTGCTACACTATCTATCTATCTATCTATCTATTACATACAGTAAGGTGGCTAAGCGTCTCCTCAATGCACCCCACCCATTTCATGCATTTATTAAATTTCACAATCGGTACCTCTACTTGAAGTTAATGAACAAGGTGTGCTAAGTGGTGCAATTTAACAAATCAATCTGCGTGTTGGATTGTAACCACAAATATGGGGCGTCTCAAGAAGAGTGAATAGAAATGGCTAAGCTAACTATCTTTGAGAGACGTTTAATCAGTTTTGGATATCAAGGCTATAATTAATGAGCAAGAGCACACTGAACCAGCTTTCCAACTTTGTTAAAGATAATTACATTTGATTAATATTACTCTTCCGGCTGGCACTTAGTTGTCTGCAATTGCCTATTGTAGACTACTTTCAGCCACTGAAATTAAGTAAAAGTATGCTTACATTACAACTGATAAAACTAAGTAGCTGTTTCAGTAACACTCCATTTATCAGGGGTTGGCTGCTTGGGTAAAGAGTAAATATTAGGTAGGCTAATATGTGTTTTCTGTTCAATGAAAAGAAGTTGTGCATGTTAATACATTCTTGCTTATCATGGCGCAGGAGAGTGGTGATGTGTTGTATGGCCTGACATGCAAATAAGAATTTTTCTGCATCGTGCATGGATGCCAGATTGAGTGGTTTCATGCTCAATTAGGCTGTTGTTAACTTTGTCGTGTCAAGAAGAAAAATAAATTGTTTGGGTGTTTTTCTTGAAATGGTGTGTGATTTGTCTTTTTGTTTTTTGGCATTTCCATGTTCCTCTAGTCTATGAAACTGGCTCTTTATTCCAGTCTTTCACAGTGAAATGTCACACAACTCCATTAATTTAGAATCTTGAAACCTGTCTATTTCACAGATAGTTTCAGCTTATTGAACCAATGAGCTTCTAGGCATCACTACTGCTACCCAATTATTGATAAAATTGGGCATTGCATTAGGTATCTGTGAGGCTTACCAGGAACGTTTATTAAGTTTATCTACTCTCGTCCTTGAAGATTAACACATACACAGAGTTTACACATACACATACACATAGCGATACTCTCCAGATAAATTCTTGAGTGGTGCCAACTCCCAGTCACTCTGTAGTATTCCACATATGACAGAGCTACATATGCATACACATAGATCCTATCCAGACAAGTGTCCTGTGGCTCCTATATAGGGATTCACTATCACCAGCTCTAACAAGCATGCAGATGTCATAGTAACATACAGAAAAGCACAACTCTTTTGGTTAAATGCTACTTATTAACCAAACAATATCTTACATTTACCACAGTTGTGCTAAATATCGAGGAGTAACCACAATAGCTTTGATAAATCCTGTGAATAGGACAGTAGCCATCAAACTCACACTTGGTGCATATTTATTATTTCAATGAATCTATAGATAAAAGATCTTCTTCCTCTTTCAGCTGCTCCCGTTAGGGGTTGCCACAGTGGATCATCTTCTTCCATATCTTTCTGTCCTCTGCATCTTGCTCTGTTACACCCATCACCTGCATGTCCTCTCTCACCACATCCATAAACCTTCGCTTAGGCCTTCCTCTTTTCCTCTTCCCTGGCAGCTCTATCCTTAGCATCCTTCTCCCAATATACTCAGCATCTCTCCTCTGCACGTGCCCAAACCAACGCAATCTCACCTCTCTGACTTTGTCTCTCAACCGTCCAACTTGAGCTAACCCTCTAATGTCCTCATTTCTAATCCTATCCATTCAAGTCACACCCAATGCAAATCTTAGCATCTTTAGCTCTGCTACCTCCAGCTCTGTCTCCTGCTTTCTGGTCAGTGCCACCGTCTCCAACCTATATAACATAGCTGGTCTCACTACCGTCCTGTAGACCTTTCCTTTCACTCTTGCTGATATCCGTCTGTTACAGATCACTCCTGACACTCTTCTCCCCCCATTCCACCCTGCCTGCACTCTCTTTTTCACCTCTCTTCCACAATCCCCATTACTCTGTACTGTTGATCCCAAGTATTTAAACTCATCCACCTTCACCAACTCTACTCCCTGCATCCTCACCATTCCACTGACCTACCTCTCATTTACACACATGTATTCTGTCTTGTTCCTACAGATCTTCATTCCTCTCCTCTCTAGAACATCTCTCCACCTATCTAGGGTCTCCTCAACCTGCTCCCTACTATCTCTAAAGATCACAATGTCATCAGCAAACAACATAGTCCACGGGGACTCCTGTCTAATCTCATCTGTCAACCTGTCCATCACCATTGCAAATAAGAAAGGGCTCAGAGCCGATCCCTGATGTAATCCCACCTCCAACCTGAATGCATCCATCACTCCTATGACAGACCTCACCACTGTCACACTTCCCTTGTACATATCCTGTACAACTCTTACTTACTTCTCTGCCACTCCCAACTTCATGCTGTGGCTCATCAATTATATTCCCCTGTAGTTACTGCAGTCCTGTACATCCCCCTTATTCTTAAATATCGGCACCAGTACACTTCTTCTCCATTCCTCAGGCATCCTCTCACTTTCCAAGATTCCATTAAACAATCTGGTTAAAAAATCCACTGCCATCTCTCCTAAACACCTCCATGCTTCTATAGGTATGTCATCTGGACCAACAGCCTTTCCATTTTTCTTACTCTTCATAGCTGTCCTTACTTCCTCCTTGCTAATCCTTTGCACTTCCTGATTCACTATCTCCACATCATCCAACCTCTTCTCTCTCTCGTTCTCTTCATTCATCAGCCTCTCTAAGTACTCTTTCCATCTGCTCAACACACTCTCCTTGCTTGTGAGTACGTTTCGATCTTTATCCTTTATCACCCTAACCTGCTGCACATCTTTCCCAGCTTGGTCCCTCTGTCGAGCCAATTGGCACAGGTCCTTTTCTCCCTCCTTAGTGTCCAACCTCTCATACAACTCATCATACGCCTTTTCTTTAGCCTTCGCCACCTCTCTCTTCACCTTGCGCCTTATATCCTTGTACTCTTGTCTACTTTCTGCATCTCTCTGACTATCCCACTTCTTCTTTGCCATCCTCTTCCTCTGTATACTCTCCTGTTTTTCCTCATTCCACCACCAGGTTTCCTTTTCCTCCTTCCTCTTTCCAGATGTCACGCCAAGCACCCTTCTTGCTGTCACCCTTACTACATCTGCTGTAGTTTCCCAGCTGTCTGGTAACTCTTCACTGCCACCCAGTGCCTGTCTCACCTCTTTCCTAAACTCAACCTTGCAGTCTTCCTTTTTCAACTTCCACCATTTGATCCTTGGCTCTGCCCTCACTCTCTTCCTCTTCTTGATCTGCAACGTCATTCTACAGACCACCATCCTATGCTGCTTAACTACACTTTCCCCTGCCACCACTTTGCAGTCTTCAACCTCCTTCAGATCAACTCTTCTGCATAGGATATAATCTACCTTTGTGCATCTTCCTCCACTCTTGTACGTAACCCTATGTTCCTCCCTCTTTTTAAAATACATATTAACCACAGCCATGTCCATCCTTTTGGCAAAATCCACTATCCTCTGACCTTCTTCATTTCTCTCCTTGACACCATACCTACCCATCACTTCCTCATCTCCTCTGTTCCCTTCACCAACATGCCCATTGAAATCCGCTCCAATCACCACTTTCTGTCCCTTGGGTACACTGTTCATCACTTCGTCAACTCACTCCAAAAATCTTCTTAATCACCCATTGCACACCCAACTTGCGGTGCATATGCACTAACAACATTCATTATCACACCTCCAATTTCCAGCTTCATTATCATTACTCTGCCTGACACTCTTTTCGCCTCCAAAACACTCTTGACATACTGTTCCTTCAGAATAACTCCTACGCCATTTCTCCTCCCATCCACACCATGATGAACAATTTGAATCCACCTCCAATCCACCTGGCCTTACTCCCCTTCCATTTAGCCTCTTGCACGCACAATATATCAACCTTCCTTCTCTCCATCATATCTGCTAACTCTCTCCTTACTAGTCATACTGCCAGTGTTCAAAGTTCCTACCCTCAGTTCCACTCTCTTTACTTTCCTCCTCTCCTTCTGCCTCCGGACATGTCTCCACCCTCTTTTTCTTCTTCAGCCAACAGTAGCCAAATTTCCGCCAGCACTCTGTTGGCTAACAGTACTGGTGGCAGTCGTTGTTAACCCAGGGCTCGACCGATCCGGTATGGAAATTTGTCCGCATATTGATTTGGCAAAATTTTACACCGGATGCCCTTTCTGACGTAACCCTCCCTATTTATCCAGGTTTGGGACCGGCATGTAGAAACACTGGTTTGTGTATCTCCTGTGGCTGGGTTTGATAAAAGATAAAGTATAGGAAATATAAAAACAACATTGTATTCATTACATATAACAATACCAAATGGAAGAAAATATAACAGAGAATAAAATAGTTGTCAAAAAGCTTACTGAATATCAGAAATGACAAGGAAGGGTTGTATTGGGCAGTTTTTGGTTTAGGGATCGGCGTTTAGTCAATTACGTTTTCTGATGTCCAATCAGATGATCTCACATCTCTTCAGTTGTTGTTTTTTCTTCCTCTTCTTTTCCCTCTCTCTTGGTCCACTAGGTAAGCCGTATTTCATTTAAAATGCAGACATGGAGTTTTGGGACATGTGACATTGCATACATTTCATTGGGTAAGTTGTCCTGATGATGAATAACTTTGAAGTATCTCCACACTCCTTCCTTTCCCAAGCTGTAAAGTAATTTGGCAATTTCCAGTCCTACATCATGTATCCATTTACAGGTCATAAATTAAATAAAATAGGTTTGATGACATCTGTACTTATTTCACAATCCCAGGTAATAAGGTAATAAGGTAATTGAAAAAGAATTTGACTGAAACAAAAGCATAAATTACTAGTATAATGATAGATGATGTTGATCTGTGAACTTGAAAGCTAATAGTGATGTCTCAGTTAATTTACATACAGGAAGCTGTAGCAGCAATTAGAGTGTTTACAGAAGCCGTTGTACATGGTGTGTCTACAGTGGATCAAATAAAGAGTTACTCTTTTCCAAAGAACATGTTGCTGAGTTATTAGTACCCACAATAAAAACAATACAACCAGTATAATACAAAAGGATGCTTACAATGTCTGTAAGTCCTGTAAATTCAGTTCATCCTGGTTCATTTGAGCAAAACAATAAAAATTTAATATAAATAGTTTGTTGTTGAAAAATTGTATATTTTTTGCACACAGGAAAGAGGTATCAGCCATTTATGAATGATAGAACAGAAAATCACAAATGGGTGTCCAAAACAGGAATGCAGAGATGAGATAACTGCAGCACAGAAAATACTGTCAGACTACATCTTGTAAACATGAAGGGAAAATATAAAAATACTTTTAAAAAATAGAAAAAAAAATATGTATTGGAAGATATGAGAAAATAATCCTAATCTAAAACATTTGTTTCTGTTCATTTAAAAGCTATAGAATAGTTGGCATTTAATCCTTTGTTATTTAAATGACACATTTATAACAAAACATTGAACAATAGCAGCGTATTTTTTAAAAGGATGTTTCAAATGTGAACAAAATGTTTTGTATTTCATTGTGATGGTTGTTTTTCTGACCCTTGGGTTTAGCAGTGTCATACATTTCTCTTAAGGAAAAAAAATGTAAAGGTTATTTCGACATTGAAGATGAAAGAAGTTAAGAGACACAACATGTAAGCTGTCACTGGAATAACCTGATATATATAAATAAATAAATAAAAGCCCACGCTTTTATTTTATGAGTGATGTATGAGAGACTTATTTTTTACTTTTTAGTACACTTTTAACTTAATATAAGCATGTTTTTTAAAAAAGTATTTTATATATATATATGTTACGGCCAAAACCCGAAGTTCAGCCAGTTCCCGAATTGACCGGCCATTTCGCATTTTAGCCGCGAGGTGTGGCCAAAGACCGAAGTACTAGAAATGACCAGCGTATATGCTACTTTGGCCAGCCATTTCGCGAAGTGGCGAGAACTCCCTGGTCAAAATCCGATGTGCTGATGTAAGACTGTCTGCTCAAGGTGCGAAGATGCTTAAAAATTTTCAGATGCAGATTCAGAAGTGAGTTTTCCATTCTGCACGAGAAACTGCTCAAGGCGGGTCTTGTTCAGCAAAGCGGACGCCACTTGAGACGGCCTTCCCCTTGCCCAAATACTAACCTTAAGGTCAATAAAATAGGTCCCTGATGTTAAGTCACTATTTTATTGCTAAAATGATAACAGAAATGTGAAATCTACTTATATACCTGATCTTAATTATTGTGAAACAACCAAGTGGAGTCCGCTTTCTGAACATGAGCCACCAAGGCTACACTCAACGCAATTGCACTACTAAGTGCGCAACAAATTGCTGCTCATGCCTTTTTCCTTCTGACTTTGGCCAATCGCCCCATGCCATCTCGCAAACTGGCTGGCCAAATCCCGAAATCGAGGAAAATATTGGACATTGACCGGTCAATTTACAGTGACATTGGCCATTTCCCGATTTGGCCGGACATTTCCCGCTTTGGCCAATTTCGGGTTTTGGCCGTAACATATATATATATATATATATATATATATATATATATATATATATATATATAATATATAGTGGAACGAGCCCTGGACACAGACAGGTTTGTCACCCAACACACACATTTTATTATGTACACTATTTACAGTTTGGTGCACAACCCAGTGCCTCCAGCACCAATCCCCCAAAGTCCAGGCCTCTTTTTCCAGTGCCTTCCTTTTTCCAGCCACCGCCACTCCTCACCTCCAAGACTTAACGTCCACTTCCGCCCGACTCCAGTCACTGTTTGGAGGGAGGCGGCCCCTTTTATACAACCCCGGATGGGCTCCAGGTGCTCTCTGACACTCCTCCACCGACACTCCCCTGTGTGGCGGAAGTGTCAGCTGTGCACCAGGAAGGACTCCGAGTGTCCCCTTTCTTCTTCCCCCCAGCACTTCCGGGTGTGGCTGTAGTGCTGAGGTCCAGGGTTCTCTAGGCACTGGGGTGCCTCCTGGCGCTGACCACGGGCCCCTACAGGGTTAGGCTTCCAAGCCCTGCACCCTGGTCCCCAACATAACCAGGGCGGTCGCCCCCTCGTGGTCTGGAGGAGGCACAAGCCCTCCTCCGGTCCTCCTGGGTGTCCTGGCCGGGTTGCCACCCCAGCCATCTCTGACAATATATATATATATACAGTAATCACTCCTCGATCGCGGGGGTTGCGTTCCAGAACCCCCCGCGAAAGGTGAAAATCTGCGAAGTAGAAACCATATGTTTATATGGTTATGTTTATATTGTCATGCTTGGGTCCCAGATTTGCACAGAAACACAGGAGGTTGTAGAGAGACAGGAACTTTATTCAAACACTGCAAACAAACATTTGTCTCTTTTTCAAAAGTTTAACTATGCTCCATGACAAGACAGAGATGACAGTTCCGTCTCACAATTAAAAGAATGCAAACATATCTTCCTCTTCAAAGGATTGCACGTCAGGAGCAGAGAATGTCAGAAAGAGAGAGAAAAGCAAACAATCAAAAATCAATAGGGCTGTTTGGCTTTTAAGTATGCAAAGCACCGCTGTATAAAGCAGCTGCAAGGAAGAGAGCAATGTGAAAGTAGTCTTTCAGCATTTTTTACAGGAGCGTCCGTATCCTCTAGGCCAGTGTGTGAACAGCCCCCCTGCTCACACCCCCTCCGTCAGGAGCAGAGAATGTCAGAGAGAGAGAGAGAGAGACAGAGATAAACAAACAATCAAAAATCAATACGTGCCCTTCAAGCTTTGAAGTATGCGAAGCACCATGCAGGAAGCATGTCGCTTGACAAAGCCGGAAGGGAGCAATGTGAAGATAATCTTTCAGCATTTTTAGACAAGCGTCCGTATCGTCTAGGGGTGCGAACAGCCTCTCTGCTCACACCCCCTCCGTCAGGAGCAGAGAATGTCAGAGAAAGAGAGAGAGAAAAGTAAACAATCAAAAATCAATACGTGCTGTTTGATCTTTTAAGTATGTGAAGCACAGTGCGGGAAGCATATCGCTTGACAAAGCAGCCACATGTAAGCCCAGCAAGGATGGCAGCAATGTGAAGGTAATCTTTCAGCGTTTTTTGAGGAGCAGCCTTATCCTCTAGGGGTGCGAACAGCCCCCGTGCTCACAATATATTTCAGGAGTTTTATTTAATATGTAATACGCGCTCTGGTTGGGTAGCTTCTCAGCCATCTGCCAATAGCGTCCCTTGTATGAAATCAACAGGGCAAACCAACTGAGGAAGCATGTACCAGAAATTAAAAGACCCATTGTCCTCAAAAACCCGCGAAGCAGCGAAAAATCCGCGATATATATTTAAATATGCTTACATATAAAATCCGCGATAGAGTGAAGCCGCGAAAGTCGATATATATATATATTATTTTCAACTTTTTAGTCTTGGGTTTGTTTAAGTATAATTTTGTAATCAATATTTTAACACTTCCTTTAATATTTCTATCCGTTACTAGCGTCATCTATTGGTGAAATCTTTAACTATTCTTCATATGAAAATTACATTTCTTAATTAATGTGGATTAATTAATCAATTAGTGAAACTGATTATTGGTTCATGTATTGTCATTGGAAGTGAGTAAGTGTGCAAAATTTCGAGTCATTTGGACAATAGGAAGTGGGTTAAATATCAATTACGAGATTTGTATTAGACAACAAACAGGTGAATTTAAAAGAAGCGTGGTAATGGACACAGCCCTTCACTAACTTTGTTATAAGGTTTAACCTGAAAGAAAAAAAGCAACAGATAGAGCCAGATGAGCTCTCATTATAATTATTCTTTTTCTTCTATTCATCGCATTTATTTAAAGGTTTTGCTCTGTAGGTTGTACCTTCTGGTTGACTTCAGCCATTTGAAAAAAAAGTTCTCTTGAAATTTAACCTAGTATCCACACCCACTTATGCAAATTAGATACCAATTTGCCAATTAGAAGAGTGATGTTCATGGATTTTTGCAGTTTGGGGGGAACTGAAGGGTATTTGGGAGGCAGTTTGCTGGCTTGAAATGGACTAATCAATATTGGACAGGATGTGGACTGTGATTGTGCTGTAAAGTTCCTGACAAATCTGTAAACCTGGTAATGTGTACTGCTGCACTACTACCTATAAATTACTCATAAAGGAGAAAAAGACAGCAAGCATGGAAATACAGTTTCATATATCAGCACCCTTAATGGGGTGACCTTTTAATTGGAAGTGTGTTCCTTATAGAAATAACTGAAAAAATGGTTAATTACATCTGTTCTGCAGTAATCAACAAAGTTAAGCGGTTTATGACCCAATTGTTGATTTGCTTGTTTGCACCTTGCTGTTGTTCTTGGCTACTAATGAAGATGTATCTTGCATCAGGTTAATTTATTACATTTTCCTTTACAAATAAGAAGACTTTTTGAATTATTGAAAAAGTACAGTTGTTTTATTATCAAGCTGGTAATTATCTCAACTAACATGTTTTTTAATCATACAGAACTTCTGCCTGGTTTTACTTGATAATGAAATATTGACAATGCTCTAATTGCATATGCTAATGATTTCTTTTATACCAAATTGTATGCCCAGTTCAAACTTGCTTCAGACGTTTTCTTTGGAGGTTCTAGCTCAGAAACATGGATCTCTTCATTGAGTTGCACAACACCAGCCGGTCTGTTCTCTTTTTGCAGAGTTTACTCAGCCTCTAAATGCCTTAAACATAATAGGAGGTGTGGGCAACAGTCTCTTCCCGTAAGTCAAGTGCAAATTTTCTGTGCACACCCTTGAGATGTCTCACCTTGTTTTTTAATTGAAATTTACAGTACTAGGGTGTTGTACCATGTTAGCCATTATGAATGTAGAGAAAAGCCAAGCAAAATGACACCTTTTATGACCAAACACTGAAAAATGTATTTCCTGAACCTCACCTCCTGGCATACAGACAACCACCAAACCTTCAACAACTAATTGTCCGAGGCTCCCTAAGTGAACCAACAGAAAATGGCACATCTCCATGCCTACAGAAAAGATGCAAAACATGTGCCCACATCTATGATACAGACCGTATAGTTATACCACACTGCCGACTTGAACATCACATAGAGGGATCATTTTCCTGCAGATCATCTAATGTAGTCTACCTAATTTTCTGCATGAAATGTCCTGACACTGCACTCTATGTGGGAGAAACTGGACAAACACTCCGCCAGAGAATGAACTTACACAGGTTCCACATTAAACATGGCAACACAGATGTTCCTGTGGCGGCCCACTTCAACAGCCATGGACACTGTGAGAAGGACTTTAAAGTCACAGTGCTTATGGGCAACTTCAAAACACTGCAAGAGAGAAAAGAATGGAAAGTTAAACTCATGCTAAAATGTAATACTTTACAACATGGATTGAATAAAGACGAGAGTTTTATGGCCAGATATGAGGATTGTTTACATCTCTCAGAATGACAGACAACCTGTCTACAGACCCACATTGTTTTGAAAAAACTCATTACAAACTTCAAAAGACTTTGTTGGACAGTTATCTTATCCAGAGATCTTGACCATACATTGTTCTTTTCTCTCCTGTTAAATTAACCCTAGCCTGAATGAATCTATTAATTTTTTACATTTAAAATTTCTCATTTAAATATTTACCAATGTTGTATCTGTCCTGGTGTGTATATAAACATAGCGAACTCCAGTTTCTGTATTACATTTTGCCTGAAGATTGGGCCTGAGTTGCCTCGAAAGCTTGCATATTGTAATCTTTTTAGTTAGCCAATAAAAGGTGTCATTTTGCTTGGCTTTTCTCTACAATTGAAATTTATATAATGTTCGTTTATAGCCTGCTTCTTATCATCATCCATCTGGTTTTTTTTCTTCACTTTATACTTCCTATTATTAGTTGTATGCCAACTGCAGAAAATCAACATGCATTGGACACATTTGACCGAAGCTGTTCAGTACATTCACCGCAATGTACTGGAGTGTAAAACTATCGCAGCTGCTACCTCACAAACTGTCCTTATTCCGTGGATATCCCTGACCCCATCAGATTCAAATTTGCCTTTTACTTTTACATGCAGACAATTTCCTGTTAGATTGGCCTTTGCAATGACAATTAATAAGGCACAGGGACAAACTTTCAAAACGATATGCCTGTATCTGCCAAAACCAGTGTTCAGTCACGGACAATTGTATGTTGCTCTCTCCAGAGTTCCATCCTTTCATTCACTCACAGTCGTATCCTCAAACTCACCCCATCTGGACAACTGTGTCTTTCAGGAAGTGTTCACCGATTAATAAATAATTATGCGGCGTATGCTACGCTGCGGGTTGGCTAGTATACCATAATACCTTATAAACAGTGGTAAGTCTGTGAGATTAGGCATTTTGACAAAGGCTACTTATTAATAATACAATAGGGGAAAGTAGAGCAACATATTACTCTACCAAGACAAAACAACATGGAGGACGAGGAGGAGAATGTGTAAACCCTATGCAGTCAGTGCCCACGTCAGGATTCACCCTCAAAACTCTGGAACTGTAAGCCAGCATGTAATCCACACCAGAATTTATTTATTAATATAGCATCTATAGATTCCACCCTCAGAAATTTTTTGTTCCAACTCTGATTTGAGACCCATCATCCAGTATACTTTCTACTGTACGTAAAAAAACCCAGGGACTAAAAACAATTTATTATCAACTCTCCTCATTCCTTTCAGAAAATGACCTGTAAATCAACTACTGAGGTCACCCTATTGAAAACCTTATATAATTCTTTATCAGATGTTCCTGCCATAGCTCACTCTATCTACATGTTCTGTTCACATCCTTCTCAACCTTCCATAGCCTTTGTGGTTTAAGATCTTTCAATGTGATCTGTTCATCTTTGTGTCATGGTTTGTCTCTTCATCCTTTCCACAGACATAAATTAAAGCTCAATATGATCCAGAGTGCTAGAATTTCTCAAACAGTACCCTGCCTGCTCCAGTTAGCATTTCAAAGGAACAATTAGAAGGACAGTTAATGTTGAAAATTAGCAGCAGTAGAACAATTAACAGTTGCTGAGAAAAGAGACAAATAAGGAATTGCTAAACATGTAGAAACTCTAGAAAGGTTATAAGGTCAATGGCCTGCGACAACAAAAACCAAAATGACAATTAGAAAGACAACTTGAGTAGAAAGATTTAAATAGCGTAAGAATCGGTTTTATACGACACTTTCTCTGGTTAGTGTTATGTCAGAGTAATGACTAAATTTGAGAACAGACGGGTGACAGAAAAGAATCAAAACCAGGAGATCAAAGACACAAGAGGCAAAGCCAAAATAAGAGACAAAAATCATGGTCAAAAGTGTAAGACAAAAAGGTCAGAACTATTCAAACATACCAAAACTTTTAGAAACAGAACTACAAAAAAGTAACTTGGAAAAGGAAGGTGATTCCTTGGCGACTTTACCTTCATCACATCATTACTTCCGAGGACACACAGTGCATGAAGAGGTCCTGATGATGGGAACAGAATATAGCAGATTTTTGGATTGTTGATCTGATTATTGAACATTCATGACAACTTTAGCATTAAATGTCAGTAGGATCAATGTTTTTCATTTAAAATACTAAAAACTATATGTTACAAATTAGTTTTTGGGTTTTAGAACCAGTGACGTCTCTAGCTTTAGCACTTATTAGCCCATCCCACCCCCTGGTAATTCTGCCCATCGAATGGTGGTGGTTGGTGGAGGATGCCCCTTAGAGTATTTCAAAATGTCCTGCCGGGGAACTGGGGGGCTGCTGGTCAGTAGCTGCACACCAGAGATCATGAGTAGTTAAAACCAGCATGTTAACATGAAAATAGCGATGTTATGATTGTTTTAGTTTTGATAAGCACCATGTTGAATGGGCCCTATTGTCTCTCCTAAATAAAAGAAGTCTGAACTTCTGAAGTCTGCCTTGTTTTTTGAGTAATGCCAACTCCATGTGATCCTAAAAAACAGTTAAAGTTGATTTTTTAAATGGAACCATGATTAATATTATAATATTAATAACTATATAATATAACTAATAATATAATAATATAATGATTATATTATTATAATTAATTTATTAAACCATGATAAATATAATAAGGATTCAAACCTGATCAGTCTACCTGGACACTCTATAAACACACAAATGATGCACAAACAACTGATAGATACAGTCATATGAAAAAGTTTGTGAACCCCTGTCAGCCTGCATAATAATTTACTCTACTTTCAACAAAAAAGATAACAGTGGTATGTCTTTCATTTCCTAGGAACATCTGAGTACTGGGGTGTTTTCCGAACAAAGATTTTTAGTGAAGCAGTATTTAGTTGTATGAAATGAAATCAAATGTGAAAAACTGGCTGTGCAAAAATGTGGGTCCCCTTGTAATTTTGCTGATTTGAATGCCTGTCACTGCTCAATGCTGATTACCTGCAACACCAAATTGGTTGGATTAGCTCGTTAAGCCTTGAACTTCATAGACAGTTGTGTCCAATCATGAGAAAAGGTATTTAAGGTGGTCAATTACAAGTTGTGTTTCCCTTTGACTCTCCTCTGAAGAGTGACAGCATGGGATCCTCAAAGCAACTCTCAAAAGATCTGAAAACAAAGACTGTTCAGTCTCATGGTTTAGGGGAAGGCTACAAAAAGCTATCTCAGAAGTTTAAACTGTCAGTTTCAACTGTAAGGAATGTCATCAGGAAATGGAAGGCCACAGGCACAGTTGCTGTTAAACCCAGGTCTGACCGGCCAAGAAAAATACAGAAGCGGCACATGTGCAGGATTGTGAGAATGGTTACAGACAACCCACAGATCACCTCCAAAGACCTGCAAGAATATCTTGCTGCAGACGGTGTATCTGTACATTGTTCTACAATTCAGTGCAATTTGCACAAAGAACATGTGTATGGCAGGGTGATGAGTAAGAAGCCCTTTCTGCACTCACGCCACAAACAGAGTCGCTTGTTGTATGCAAATGCTCATTTAGACAAGCCAGATTCATTTTGGAACAAAGTGCTTTGGACTGATGAGACAAAAACTGAGTTATTTCGTCATAACAAAAAGCGCTTTGCATGGCGGAAGAGAACACCACATTCCAAGAAAAACACCTGCTACCTCCTGTCAAATTTGGTGGAGGTTCCATCATGCTGTGGGGCTGTGTGGCTAGTTCAGGGACTGGGGCCCTTGTTAAAGTCGAGAGTCAGATGAATTAAACCTAATATCAACAAATTATTCAGGTTAATGTTCAAGCATCAGTCACAAAGTTGAAGTTACGCAAGGGTTGGATATTCCAACAAGACAATGAACCAAAACACACTTCAAAATCTTCAAAGGCATTCATGCAGAGGGAGAAGTACAATGTTCTGAAATGGTCGTCACAGTCCCCTGACTTGAATATCATCGAAAATCTATGGGATGATTTAAAGCAGGCTGTCCATGCTTGGTAGCCATCAAATTTAACTGAACTGGAGATATTTTGTATGGAAGAATGGTCAAAAATACCTCCATCCAGAATCCAGACACTCATCAAAGGCTATAGGAGGCATCTAGAGGCTGTTAGATTTGCAAACAGAGGCTCAACTAAGTATTGATGGAATATCTCTGTTGGGGTGCCCATATGTATGCTCCTGTCTAATTTTGTTATGATGCATATTGCATATTTTCTGTTAATCTGATAAACTTAATTTTACTGCTGAAATACTACTACTGTATTTCCATAAGGCATGTCATATATTAAAAGGAAGTTGCTACTTTGAAAGCTCAGCCAATGATAAACAAAAATCCAAAGAATTAAGAGGGGTTCCCAAACTTTTTCACATGACTGTATTAGCTAATGAGCCCTGTAAGGGTGAATCCAGTCACATCGGGTCACCAGATGTAGTCAAGCCAAAGCAGCCACCTACCTGCCAGTTACCTTAAGGATAACATTCTTCTAGCATGGAGAAGCAAATAAAAAAGGTAATAACTATTTGACTAATTAAGGATTAAGGAGGCATTTTGGTGTCTTAACAACAGCCTCAGATTTAAACCTAACCTTATCAGCTACATAAATTAAGATGAACACAAAATGTCTTATTATACAAGTTACAAAACATGCAATTCTCTGACTGGATATGCTTTTTTTGCAGTGTTAGCAAAGTCCATTCCACACAGCAGACACCTCTGTGCTTTCAAGTACCAGAGGCAACTACAACACCACAAAAGGGAAGTGACCTTGTCAAAGCACACAGTAGGTTTTCATAATTATCTATTTTTTTTTTTCACCTAATTTCTAAATCCAGATGATATACTACAGAGACGTGATTCTCAAAAATAACAAACACCTTTGTCACAGTGCCAGTCCCCAGATGCCACTGTCACACTTCTGGCAGAAATAAATTAAATCCTTCTCAAAATCCAGCTGCTAAATAAGGAATGTGTGGCATGCAGGCTTTACTGGTCCTTGGAACTGGCAGATGTTTTTAAAATAATTTTAGGCTGCAAGGTTACAGTATCATGGGATCTTCTCTATGCTGCCAGAGCAGCTGTCTTTATTTGTACAGATGTTCCATTAGCATATATTATTTCCCTGAAATGCTCATTTTTTTCATTGTCTTTGTTCAATTTTCTTCTGAAAATTTCTCTCAAACCATTTCACAAAGTTATAATAAATGATAGTTCATCCATTCATTTTTGGATATGGTCAATTCAGTTCAGGTTTATAAGATTTTGGATAAGTAGCACTGTGCACAAGGCAGAAACAAGAGCCAGATTTTAATTTAATTTCAAGTCTGAATTGTCTGTTTAATAAGTCAATGAACTTTCCTAATGTTACAGTAGTTGTAGTTATTTCATGTAAGGTATGTTTATCTTGCATTAACAATTATAAAAATTTGTTGACATTAACATCTATGAATCTGTTAAGGAAGATTAATGTTGGAGGAAGTCAAAGATCCAACCAAATCATGGACGTACATAAAGGTCAGGCTACTGTGGCCAGGTTCCTGTCCCTTTCTCCTCACTGGCCTAAGTGACAACTTCTCCTGTTAGGACCCAAGTAATTGCTTCTGAGCACAAGCATGTGCTTACGTGTTGTAAGAAACAGAGTAAAAAACAGTGATAAGCAACGTATCTTGTTAAAGGCAGGTAGGCAGCTGTTTACTGCCCCATCTGGAAATACACTGTATGACTAAAAGTATGTGGACACCCCTCCAAATGATTGGGCTCAGGTGTTTCATTGTTAACAGGTGCATAAACTCAAGCACTTAGCCCTGGCATCTCCACTGACAAATATTGGTAGTAGAATGGGTCAAACTGTAGAGCTCAGTGACTTCAAACTTGGCACTGTCATAAATGACACCTTTGCCCCAAGTCAGAACATACAGTTGTGGCCAAATGTTTTGAGAATGACACAAATATTCATTTTCACAAAGTTCGCTGCTTCAATTTTTATTATGGCAATTTTCATATACTGTACTCCAGAATGTTATGAAGAGTGATCAGATGAATTGAAATTAATTGCAAAGTTACTCATTGCCATGCAAATGTACTTATTTAAAAAAAAAACAATTCCACTGCTGTTATGAAGAAGGCTTCAGGGCACCCAAGAAAGTCCAGCAAGTGTCAGGACCATCGCCTAACATTGACTCAGCTGCAGGATTGGGGCACCAGCAGTGCAGAGCTTGCTCAGGAATGGCAGCAGGCAGGTGTAAGTGCATCTGCACACACAGTAAGGGAGGCGAAGACTTTTGGAGGATGGTCTGGTTTCAAGAAGGGCAGCAAAGAAGCCACATCTCTCCAAGAAAAACATCAGGGTCAGACTGATATTCTGCAAAAGATACAGGGATTGGACTGCTGAGGACTGCTGGGGTAAAGTCATTTTCTCTGATGAATCCCTTTTCCTATTGTTTGGGGCATCTGGAAAAAAGATTTGTCTGGAGAAGAAAAGGTGAATGCTACCATCAGTCCTGTGTCATGCCAACAGTAAAGTATCCTGAGACCATTCATGTGTGGAGTTGCTTCTCAGCCAAGGGACTGGGGCTCACTCACAATTTTGCCTAAGAACACAGCCACTAATAAAGAATGGTACCAAAACACAGCAACTTCTCCCAACCATCCAAGAACAGTTTGGTGATACACAATGCCTTTTCCAGCATGATGGAGCACCGGGCCTTAAGGTAAAAGTGATAACTAAGTGGCTCGTGGAACAAAACATTGAAATTTGGATCCATGGTCAGGAAACTCCCCAGACCTTAATCCCATTGACGACTTGTGGTCAATCCTCAAGAGGCAGGTGGACAAACAAAAACCCACAAATTCTAACAAACTCCAAGCATTGATTATACAAGAATCGACTGCCATCAGTCAGGATTTGGCCCAGAGGTTGATTGACAGACAGCATGCCAGGGTGAATTGCAGAGGTTTTAAAAAAGAAGGGCAAACTCTGTTAATATTGACTCTTTGCATGAACTTAATGTAATGGTCAATAAAAGCCTTTGAAACTTATGAGATGCTTGTAATTATACTTCAGTATACCATAGAAACATCTGACCAAAAGACCTAAAAACGCTGAAGCAAACCAATATTTGTGTCATTCTCATAATTTTTGGCCATGACTGTACAATTTCTGCTCTATTAGATCTGCTGTTATTGTGAAGAGGAAAGGCCGAGGACCAACAAAATCTTAGCCACAAAGTGGTAGACCATGCACACTCAAAGACTGAAACCACCGTGTACTGAAATGCATACAGCATAATAATCATCTGTCATAACTGCGTTTCAATCTGACATCAGAGTAAGAACTATGTGTTGGGAGCTTCATGAAGTGGATTTCCACAGATGAGCAGCTGCACACAAGCCTAAGATCACTAGGTGTGATGCCAAGCATTGGCTGTAGTGATGTAAAGCACACTGCCATTTGCTTCTGGAGCAGTAGAAAGATGCTCTTGGGACTGATGATTCATGCCTCACTAACTGGCAGTCTGATGGATGAGTTGGGGTTTGGCGAATGCCAGAAGAACACTACCTTCTGGCCTGCATAGTGCTACTGTAGTTCATGGTTTGGGCTATCCCCCTTGGTTCCAGTGAAAGGTTTTTTAATGCTCTAGAATACAAAGTAACTTTAGATAATTGTGCACTTCCAATTTTGTGACAATAGTTTGGGGAAGGCCCTTTTCTACTTCAGTATGACTGTGCCACTGTTCATGAACTCCACTATTACATGGAGGAATCTGAGTGGCATGCACAGAGCTCTAACCTCAACCCCATTGAACACACCACTTAAGAAAACTGGGGCTTTCCTGGACCCTCATCAATCTACATACAGAGCAAAGAGGGGTGTGGAGGATGCCACAGCAACACTTTTGAATTTATTGTATGAGCACTTGAAAGGACCAAAAAACCATGCAAGATTGCTGTTTATAGACTTTTCATTAGCTTTTAACATGATCCAGCCCCACATTTTAGTTGAGAAACTGATCGATCAGTTCTGTTTGAACCATAACTTGGTGGAGTGGATTCTGGACTTTTTAACAAACAGAACAGAAACAGTGAGTGTTAATCGCTGTTTCTCTGAAAGAACAAAGAACATCTGAGGTCACTCAGCAAGGTTGTTGTTTATCTCCACTTTTGTTTATCCTGTATACAAATGACTGCAGAAGTTTAACCAAGGATGGACATATCCTGAAATTTGCAGATGACTCTGTCATTGTGAGTTTTCAAGAAGGTAAGGAAGACAGCTATGACAAGCCAAGAAGTAGAAGTTCAAGTTCAAGCACTTTATTGTCATTGTGTAACACAACGAAATTACTTTTTGTGACAGCCCCGAGGTGCATTTAAAGAAAAGTCAAATAATTCCAAATATGTCATATACAGTGTTAAGTGATCAAGTAACCAGAGCAAATTATTATTATTGCTCAAAGTACAGCAGCATAAATTGTTATTGCACTTGTTAATGAATAGTACATTACATATTCTACAGTATATTAGCTTCCTGAGAAAATAGAGGCATTGTTGTGCTTTGCCTATTATAGCCAAGTTGTTGTCAGCCCAGGACAGGTCCTTTGAGATGGTGACTCCTAGAAACTTAAAGCTGGAAACTCTCTCCACAGCATCTGCATTAATTGTTATCGGACTGTGATTGGTCTTTTTAGTGGTCCTAAAGTCCAGAATAACTTCTTTGGTCTTTTTGGTATTTAAGACCAGGTTGTTGGTGTTGCACCATTCTGTCAGATTCTGAACCTCTTCCCTATATGCAGCTTCACTGTTGTCTGTTACAAGCCCGATGACAGTTGTATCATCCGCAGATTTAACAATAATGTTTGATTGGTGGGTGGGTTGACAGTCATGGGTGAAGAGTGCATAGAGAAGGAGATTTAGTACACATCCTTGCGGCACACCAGTGCTCAGGGTTAGGGTGGAGGATATGTGTTTGCCCATCCTGACAGACTGGGGGCGGTTGGTGAGAAAATCCAGTAACCAGTTGCATATGGACGGAGCAAGTCCTAGTGCATAGAGTTTTTGGATCAGCTGGTTAGGTATGATGGTATTAAATGCAGAGCTGTCTGTAGCCAATGAAGAGCATCCTAACATAGGTGTTGGGCTTTTCCAGGTGCGAGAGGGCAGCATGTAGAGCCACACAGATGGTGTCCTCAGCTGATCTGTTTGACCGATAGGCAAACTGGTGTTGGTCTAGATCAGCTGGGATGGAGGCTTTGATGTGGGTGATTACCAGTTGTTCAAAGCACTTTGCGATGACAGGGGTGAGAGCAACTGGTCGATAGTCATTAAGACAGGTTATCCTCGGTTTTTTTGGGAACAGGTACAATGGTTGTGGATTTCAGGCACAAGGGGACTACACCTGAGGAGAGAGAAAGATTGAATATGTGTGTAAATACCTCCGCTAATTGGTCAGCGCAGGCCTGGAGCACATGTCCTTGCACATTATCAGGACCTGCTGCTTTCCTTGTATTGATGTTTTCGAGTGCCCGCCGCACATCATGTATGTGTACGGCCAAAGGCTGTGAGTCTCCGTTTAGCTCGAAGCTGACTGGAGGCTGGTTATTGTCCTTGTCAAACCGTGCAAAGAAACTATTAAGTTCCTCAGCTAGGTTGGCATTGTTATTGGCCAGTGTGTCTTGTATGTCATTTTTCTTTTTGTAATCCGTGATTAATCGGATGCCTTGCCACATCCACTGTGAGTTTGAGTTACTGTCAAAGTCCTCAATCCATTGTTTGTACATTAGAAGGGGCCTTGAAAGCTTGCATATTGTAATCTTTTTAGTTAGCCAATAAAAGGTGTCATTTTGCTTGACTTTTCACTACATTCATAATGGCTAACATGGTACAACACCCTTGTACTATTGAACATAATTATTTTTCTTTGTATTGATCTTGAGTGCGTGTTTATGCAATAACATTGATTGACAAATGTTGTGTCTTTGTTTATCTGTTGGACCTCTGTAACAATGTATTGTTTTTGTACTTTCCTGCTGCAAACAAATTTCCCTCTGAGAATAATAACATCTACCTAACCTAACCTAACCGAACACTTGAGATGAACTGAAACAGCAATTATGAGTCAGGTCTTCTTTTCCAACATTAGAACTTAACCCCGCAGATGCTCTTTTGGCTGAATGGACACAACTATCCTACAGATACCCTCCAAAAATTTGTGGAAAGCTTTCCCAGAGGAGTGGAGACTAGTATAGTTGGAAGGTAGGTGGCAACTCCATATTAAGGTACAAGGCTTTGTAATGGAATGTCCAAAAAGCTCATATAAGTGTGATATCATGTGTCACACAAACTTTACATATAGTGTAAAGTAAGGTGTATGATCATTTTTGTTATACAAAAAATGTGTAATAAATACTTGTGTGTTGGTCGTATTGTTTTGTATGACGCCATGACCTTGAAGGTAACTATGATGTCTTTGCACAGGTTCACTCTGCCTTTAACGTCAATTTCCTTATTTGAATGGTTAAAATTTGCAGCCATCCTCTACTTTCAGAGAGTATTAGAGATTTATAGAATAACTGTTTTTCACAGCAAACAGCATTTTCTGCCTATCATCTCAAGCACCATGCAATAGAGTTTTCAACAACAACAACAACAACATTTATTTATATAGCACATTTTCATACAAATAATGATGCTCAAAGTGCTTTACATGATGAAGAAAGAGAAAAAAGACAAAATAAGAATTAAAATAAGAGAACACTAATTAACATAGAATAAAAGTAAGGTCCGATGGCCAGGGAGGACAGAAAACACAAATAAAACTCCAGACGGCTGGAGAAAAAAAAAATGAAATCTGCAGAGGTTCCAGGCCATGAGACAGCCCAGCCCCCTCTAGGCATTCTACCTAACATAAATGATCAATCATTATTGTATTCAGGGTTTTCATGGAAGGACTTGATGATGACGGTCACATGGACTTCTGGCTTTTAATCCATCAATGTGGGGACATCATGGTGCTTTGATTAGGTGGTGGTGGCGCAGGTCACCACCACAGAAAACTGGAAAAAGAACAGAAGAGAAAGTAGGGGTTAGTACGGATTTTGGAGCCACCATGAACAGTAATGATAATTAATTGAATATGCAGAGCATCAGGATTAAATTAAAATGAAGTTATGAGAAAGCCATGTTAAAGTAATGTGTTTTTAGCAGTTTTTTAAAGTGCTCCACCATATCAGCCTGGTGAATTCCTTTTGGCAGGCTATTCCAGATTTTAGGTGCATAACAGCAGAAGGCCGCCTCACCATTTCTTTTAAGTTTAGCTCTTGGAATTCTAAGCAGACACTCATTTGAAGATCTAAGGTTACGATTTGGAATATAAGATGTCAGACATTCCGATATATAAGATGGAGCGAGATTATTTAAGGCTTTATAAACTATAAACAGCATTTTAAAGTCAATTCTGTATGACACAGGTAACCAGTGTAGTGACATCAAAACTGGAGAAATGTGCTCGGATTTTCTTTTCCTAGTTAGGATTCTAGCAGCTGCGTTCTGCACTAGTTGCAAATGATTTATGTCTTTTTTGGGTAGTCCTGAGAGGAGTGTGTTGCAGTAATCTAGTCAACTGAAAACAAAAGCGTCAACTAATTTTTCAGAATCTTTCAGTGATATAAGAGGTATAACTTTTGCTATATTTCTTAAGTGAAAAAATGCTGTCCTAGTGATCTGATTAATATGCGATTTAAAATTCAGGTTACAGTCAACAGTTACCCCCTAAGCTTTTTACCTCCGTGTTGACTTTTAATCCTAATGCATCAAGTTTATTTCTAATAACCTCATTATATCCATTATTGCCTATCACTAAAATTTCAGTTTTCTCTTTATTTAGCTTGAGAAAATTATTACTCATCCACTCAGAAACATAAGTAAGACATTGTGTTAGTGAAACAACAGAGTCGGGGTCATCAGGCGCTATTGATAAATACAGCTGCATGTCATCAGCATAGCTGTGGTAGCTCACATTATGCCCTGATATAATCTGACCTAACGGAAGCATGTAGATCGAAAAGAGCAGTGGACCCAGGATAGAGCCTCGTGGAACACCATATAGAATATCATGTGTCTCTGAAGCATAATTACCACAACTAACAAAGAATTTTCTACCTGCCAGGTAGGATTCAAACCAATTTAAGACACTGCCAGAGAGGCCCACCCACTGACTAAGGCGATTTCTAAGAATATTGTGATCAATGGTATCAATAGTGGAACTCAGATCTAAGAGGATGAGAACAGATAAATGGCCTCTGTCTGCATTTACCCGCAAGTCATTTACTACTTTAACGAGTGCAGTTTCTGTACTGTGATTTGTTCTAAAACCTGACTGAAACTTATCAAGAATAGCAGGTTTATTGAGGTGCTCATTTAGCTGCATAATGACTGCCTTCTCTAGAATTTTACTTAAGAAAGACAGGTTAGAAATACTGTAGGTCTAAAATTTTCAAAAGCAGTGGAGTTGCGATTATTTTTCTTGAGTAGGGGTTTAACTACAGCAGTCTTAAGACAGTCTGGAAAGACCCCCGTATCTAATGACGAGTTTACTATGTCAAGAATACTATCAATTAGCACGCCCGATACTTCTTTGAAAAAACTTGCTGGTATTGGGTCAAGGACACAGGTGGAGGGTCTCAGTTGAGAATTTATTTTATATAAATCAGGTAAATCTATCCTGGTGAAAGAATTTAATTTGTTTATAACGGAGTACTGGGGCTTAAGAGGATGCACAGTGTTGGGAAGATATACTATATTATTTCTAATATCAACAGGAGCAAGTGAAAGATTTGCTGTTAGAGAGACCAAGAAACCATAGCGGTGGAAAATGTAATGTTTACGATATGCATTTTTAAATAAAAATATGCTAGAAAGGATGTAGTTTTTTATAATCTCTTTAAAATGCTTGCAGTCATGTTACTGTGAGACTGTGTGAGGTGCTCTGTCTTTTCAGGTTGACGTGACTGCAACTAAGTGCTACTCTTATGTTGAAAGGTGGAAAATTATGGTGTCCAGGAGCTGGTAAATATGAAAAACTTCT
The DNA here is from genome assembly GCF_900747795.2 of Erpetoichthys calabaricus. Classification (NCBI taxonomy): domain Eukaryota; kingdom Metazoa; phylum Chordata; class Cladistia; order Polypteriformes; family Polypteridae; genus Erpetoichthys; species Erpetoichthys calabaricus. The sequence goes on from NC_041394.2 coordinate 36,169,848, forward strand.
GTCTATCATTTGACAGAAACTACAGTAAAACATCTAAAACGGGGTACAACTATTTTGTGGATTTTGCATTGGACAAGGCTGACTTTGTTAAGTGCACTCAATGTAACGCAGTTTTAAATGGGTTAGAAGGCCCGACACCATAATAGATGTATGGCAAAATTGTCAGTCAGAATTAAGTTTTTTAGAAGACACCATCAACCAACCATTGAACTGTCGGTAAAATAAGAGATGGGAAGTCAAGGCTATAAAGTTGTACCAGAAACAGAAAGCAAAAGAATGTGTTTTAATTTTAATGAAAGTGTAACATCAGTTAAATTATTGACATATACAGTATATTGTAATTAAACTTATGTTTCTAATCATCACTAAACATTGACATCTTTACAAATTCCTCTAATTTCTTTATGGTTACACAAAGCTTGATATGCACATCTCCACAAACATGGCTGTATTCTCCTATGGAAAGCAAAACTTTGAGTCTTCACAGTCAACTGAAGTAAACCAAAATGTCCTCACTATAGAGCCACTAGCTGCAAATTTATGATGAGTCTTGTAAATTGAAAAATCTCTGTGACCAGAAGGAGGCGATGCAGCACCCCAAACCCCAGGCTCAACCACCATGACACAAGTCCTGGATTCAATTAAAAATGTTTATTTGTACAAATACTTTACAAAAGGCTTCTTGTAATCATAATCACAGGCACACTTCTCGTCTTCTCTCTTTTCATTTCTTCTCCTCCCCACATTCTCCACACTACTCTGAACTTTGTCTATCCTCCACACCTGACTTCAACTCTCCAGATTCTTTTATCTTAGACCCAGGAGTCCTTCTGGTGCTGGGGCATAGCCTGTTGGAAGCCCCACTAGGTAGAGATTTTGGATCCTGGCAGCATCCCCTTGCAGCACCCATGGGATCCGACAATGCTGCCCCATGGGACTACAGCTCTCAGCATGCCTTGCGGGTATCTGTACAGGTAGCATTGCCCAGGGATGCTGCCACCTAGCATTGTCAGGGGAGCATGTAATCCTGACAAGTTGTCTCCTCTTGTCCTTCCATCACACTGGCCTCCCAGCTGGTTATTATTCCTTGGTCCTACCCTGCCAGGACTCAAGCGTACCCACTTTTGAAGTGGTATCTCATGCCTATTTCCTGGTTGAGGCAGAACAATCCTCTGAAGGGCTGGCCTCCTGTCCAGGTAAGGAACCTTGGCCCATCCTGGCCAAGACACCTGACCACGTGTGGCATCTATCACATCCCTTTTATTGTATTTCAGCCCTCGTTGCAATTCATTCACTGTGGTGAATAGCTTCCCTGATGAAAAGTCAGCACTGATCTTTTGAATTTAGATCACCCCATCGTGTGATGATTTCTTTATGACAGGACTGTTGCTCAACCTCATTCTGGTCTTCAGTCTGATTACTTTTATAGTTGCATTTGCATATAATGCATGAAGCTGCTATTGCAATAGCCCATGTCTGTCTGTCCATCTGCATGGAACAGCTCAGCCCCCTGTGGACGAATTTTGTTGAAATGTGGCACACTTATTCTTCAAGCAAATATCATTTTCATTGGGATATCTTGAATAGATCGTACTGCACGTAGCTTAAAAATGTCAAAATCTCCCAATGAAAAGCATTGCAAACTTGTCAATCTTAAAATGAAGAAACATTCTGTGCTACTTCAACAACAAATTAGTTTACTGTTTCAAGTTTATCTTGGGCGGCACGGTGGCGCAGTGGGTAGTGCTGCTGCCTCGCAGTTGGGAGACCTGGGGACCCGGGTTCGCTTCCCGGGTCCTCCCTGCGTGGAGTTTGCATGTTCTCCCCGTGTCTGCGTGGGTTTCCTCCGGGCGCTCCGGTTTCCTCCCACAGTCCAAAGACATGCAGGTTAGGTGGATTGGCGATCCTAAATTGGCCCTAGTGTATGCATGGTGTGTGGGTGTGTTTGTGTGTGTCCTGCGGTGGGTTGGCACCCTGCCCGGGATTGGTCCCTGCCCTGTGTTGGCTGGGATTGGCTCCAGCAGACCCCCGTGACCCTGTGTTCGGATTCAGCGGGTTGGAAAATGGATGGATGGATGGAAGTTTATCTTGAGAGCGGTCAAGCCAGCTTGTATATTTTGTTTTACTCTTTTTGACATCTGATATCTGCTGCTGATGTCAATCCAAGTTAATGGAACACCTGCAGACTGCGTGTGCGGGCAGGAAGTTCCTTGTGTCACGAGCTGCTTGAGCGTTGTGAGAGCTGGCAGGCAGGCATCCAATCCTCTGTTTGGTAAGTCCAGTGAGGCATGTTCAGAAACATCCATACCAGCAAATTGTTTCTGCTTTATAAAGTCTTTCCTGTGGCTTGAGCGCAAGCAAAAGAGAACAAAGTGCGTCAGCACCTTAGTCTTCCTCATACTTTAAGTTGTAACAGGTAAGTGAAATGATCTTCCTGTCCATATAAGTTGTGACAGTTTAAGGTCACCGTGACTCCTTGAACCCTTAGACTAGACGTCAGACACCAGATAAAAGTCCAAATAATGGTTTATTATAAAAATAAATGTGCACAAAGCACCACTATTCCACACTACTCTAATAAACAATAATCAATACAATAAACAATACTCAATCCTCCACTCCCAGACGCTTAGCCACCCTGCCTCCCAACTCAGCTCAACGTCTGGGCTTTCCCATGGTCCTTTTATATTCCCCGACCCGGAAGTGGTTCCAATCCTACAGTCCATGATTCCTTATCACTTCCGGGTCAGATTAAAAGTCCTTTTCTTCAACCCGGAAGCACGTCGTTTCTTCTGGTCATGTGATCATGATGCACTTCTGGGTTATAGGGCATGTAGCACTCTGTAAGCCTCCCTACAGCGGCTCCTGGTGGTCCCCATGGTATCCAGCAGGGTTGTTTATAAAAACTACACCGTCCATAATGCCCTGCTGGAATTTGGGGACTTTCCATGCTGCTGGGAGGACTCCATCTAGCGGCCTGGAGGTGTGGACCGGAATATTCGGCCAGCCATCCCTCACAAAGTATAAAACGCAAGCAAGGAAAACAAAAGGTTACCTAGCCATAAATGATTTACTATTTGACGTTATGCACAAGAGTAAATAAATGTTTACTATGTATTAACCTCAAACTAAACAAACTTCACAGCACCATTATCTACACTTTACAATGATTCACTATCTGACTGAAGAATATCAAAATGTCCAGGTTTTAACCGACTGCCCATTTAACAAAATGTTGCTCTGTCTACTCAAACACCCTCATAATAAATTTAGAAAAGGGCATGCGAAACTGCAAGGGGGATGTCCACCAATGTGTTAAACATAATGTGGGGGAAATGTTGATTAAGAACTCATGTTTAATGTACAGTTTCATTGTGTTTAAAACAATAGCAGTGCTTTAAAAAAAAGTGAATAAAGTGAAATCTTTTTTAATAGCTTTTCTTTCCACATTTCAAATGTAGTGGAAACATTAGACATTCAATTCCAAATCAAAGCATTAACACATTTTATCAAGTTTGCCTTATTCTTTTACAGGAAGCAAAGAAAATGAATATTAATCTGTTCAAAAAAATAGCAGTGCCAACATTTTTCTCTTCAAATTCAAGTTCTCTTTGTTCCTTTGAATTTTTGGGTTTTGCTTCAGAAACTGCATTTTTAATGTCTCAGTTAGGGAACCGAGAAGATCACAGCATCATCAGCAAAGTCAAGATCCGTGAACCTATCTTCACCAACAGATGCCCCACAGCCGCTAGACCCCACGACCTTGCCCAACACCCAGTCCATGCAACCATTGAAGAGAGTAGGAGCAAAAACACACCCCTGACAAACCCCAGAATCAACTGGGAAAAACGCAGAGGTCCTGCCTCCACTCTGCACAGCACTCACAGTGCCAGTGTACTGCCGGCCATGGTATCCAGCAACCTCAAAGGCATCCCACGAATCCTCAGTATGTCCCACAGGGCAGCTCGATCAACTGATTCAAACGCTTTGCGAAAGTCGACAAAGGGTGCAAAGAAACAAAGATAGGTTCATAGATCTTGACTTTGCTGACGATGCTGTGATCTTCATGGAGTCAATGGAGGCTCTGATCGGAACACTCGAGAGACTGAGCGAGGAGTCTGAGTGTCTGGGCTTGCGAGTGTCCTGGATAAAAAACAAAATCCAGGCCTTTAATGACCTCTTGGGCACAGCCATCAGCAGTGTATCTGTTTGCGAAATGAGTGCTGACCTTGTTGAGAGGTTTACTTACCTTGGCAGTGACATTCATGTCTCGGGTGACTATTCCTATGAAGTATGTAGATGGATTGGGAGAGCATGGGGGGTTATGAGGTCGCTGGAAAGGGGTGTGTGGCGCTCCCAATATCTATGCAAAAGGACAAAGGTCCAAGTCTTTAGAGTCCTGGGGCCTCATGTATAAACAGTGCGTACGCACAGAAATGTTGCATTCTCCCGTTTCCACGCTCAAATCGCGATGTATAAAACCTAAACTTGGCGTAAAGCCACGCACATTTCCACGGTAACTCATACCTTGGCGTACGCAATTTCTCCGCTCAGTTTTGCAGACTGGCGGCACCCAGCGACAAAGCAGTGCTACTGTTCCTGCGTGGTCACCCTTTCTTTCTTAGCTCCGCATTCCTGATGCGGCTTTATAAATACACTGAAACTAACTGCATATTGTTTATTAGTGTAATGCATCTGATTGTAATTAACCTGCAGTAATAAATATAATGGTCCAGGGAATAGCCATAGTATTCCAAATACCATAACTGCTTTAGCGTTGTAACTCTCACTTCATCTTCTTCTTCTTTCAGCTGCTCCCGTTAAGGGTTGCCACAGCAGATCATCTTTTTCCATATTACTCTCACTGCACCACTCGGAGTATTTATATCACTGTATCTGAGTGGGGAATCACAGCAGCAGCTGATCGGAAAGAGAATTATCGGTATACAGCATGAAGCTGATGCTGACTCAGCCACGGCAAAACGCTTTAGAGACTTCCCAGTACGGACTTCGCTGTTTAGAAAAAGTTTCATCCCAAGAACTCTAAACGCACTCAATCAGTCCATCAAGTGCTCCTTGTAGAACTGTTTACTTATAAGTACAATTACCTCACTGTAAACTTGCACTACAGTTATAATATTGCACAACCTGCGCCACTTTATAAAGTACGTATTTACATATGATGACGGTATTCATTTTTAAGATGAAATGCAGCAAAATATGTTGATTATATTATACAGATAAAACTTTAACTTCATTTAAATAATCTGTATTGTTAATAATTAAACGTGAGGACACGGTGCCGCAGTGCTAGCTAGTTCAGGGATTGTTCCTGCATTGCGTTGTATTCTTGCTGGTGCTGACGCGACACTGGAAGGATAGACGGATAGAATAATTAAACATGTACTACGAAGATATTTCAATGTTCCTTAAAAGTTTTGAAGAATCGGCGTTCTAAGCTTAGAAATGGCTTCACGTCTATTACATAGCTGATTGTGTGGCGATTGGGTATTTGGAAAAAGAAAAGTAAGGACAGGAATTGGAGGTTAATACATTTGAAAGAGACAGTACTGCTGTGATAAATTATTTCATTGAAGGTCGCGCATGGCGCAGCAAGCCTCTTGCGTGAGATATGAACAACCACTGCGCCACCGTGTTCCCATGTTTAATAACATGCTTTCATTCCTATCATCATGAAAAAGATATCACGTATACATCTCAGTATTTTAATTATTCAGAGAGCTGTAATATCACGAATGTAATGGATTATGTGTCCTGTTGGAGAAAGAGAAAGCCCGTTTAAGAAGCAGGTAGTGATTCACACACAGAGCACAAAGAAGATCAAATACAGAACAAAGCATTTAACATCCTTTAGTTACAATGGGATTTGAGAAACTAGTAAATTAAACGATTTTAAGATGAAGTTTATGATGCTCTACTTTAATGGCAAAATAAACTACGTGATTAAAGTGGAAATTTCAAGATTAAAGTTGACATTTCATGCTTTTTTCCCCACTGTGTGCCTATTTTTTTGTCTGTACCCTAATAAGCTTTCATATGACTCTCAGACGGTGGGCTACAACTCACCTTTTCACGGCGACTTTGATATGTGATTTCTTTTTTATTTCGGGCACTGTGCGACTTTTTGAACTTGAGCTTTCGAGTTTCTCCGACACTCTGTCACTCGATCAACTTCCTTTTGTTGTTTATACCACTGTTTAAACCAACAAATAGTACGTTTTTCCTTTGCATCCACTTGGTATTCGCTGAAATTCTTATATTTTCCCCTGTGCTTTTCCCATTGTCTTTTCACAGAAGGCTATTTATATTGATTTGCATATTCAAAGAGGCGTAATTCTGGGAGGAGTTGGGGCAGGACAGAAGGCGCGTGCACGTGCGTTACTTTTCACGCTGATCGGGATTTATGTAGTGGAAGAACGTGAAAGTTTGCGTACGTACAGATTCCTGCATCTGGATTTTTCTGTGCATACGCACAATCCCGCTTTTGTGCTTACGCCATGTTATAGTGTGAGTTCTACGCACGGCATTATACATGAGGGCCCTGGTGCTTCCTGTCTTGCTATATGGTTGCGAGACATGGACGTTAACCAGTGACCTGAGACAAAGACTGGACTCCTTTGGTACTGTGTCTCTCTGGAAAATCCTTGGGTACTGTTGGTTTGACTTTGTGTCGAATGAGCGGTTGCTCATGGAGTCCCAAATGAGGCACATTACCTGCATTGTGAGGGAGCATCAGTTACGGCACTACGGCCATGTGGCGCGTTTTCCCGAGGGTGATCCAACTCGTAAGATCCTCATTGTTGGGGCTGGACCAGACCAAGGGGTCACACACATAACACCTGGCTGCGGCAGATAGAGGGTCATTTCCAGAGGGTGGGACTTGACCGCGTGTCTGCCTGGGGAGTTGCAAACCGGGATCCCGAGTTGTTTCATCGTGTAGTGGGTGCGGCAACACACTGTACTAGTGCATGCTCCCCAACTTGACTTGACTTGAGTTAGGAAACTGAGATGGCCACACCATTATCTTAATCCTTTTAGCCAGGAACCAAGATGTTGCTCACTTACTTATGTGTTTGGGGTCATTGTCTTGTTGAAGCACCCATTTCAGGGGCATTTCCTCTTTGGCATACAGCAACATAATCTCATCAGGTATTTTGATGTATTCACACTGATCCATGATCCCTGGTGTACAATAAATAGGCCCAATGCCTTAGTATGAAAAACATCCATGCCATGATTTTTGTGCCGCCATGCTTCACTGTTTTCACAGTGTACGGTGGCTTGAATTCAGTACTCAGTCTGATGTACTGTCAATGACCACTAGACCCGAAAAAAACAATTTTACTCTTATCAATCCACAGAACTTTGCAGGGGCTTCTTGCTAATAGCTTAGCTTCAATCAGACATCTTCTGACTGTAACAGTACTTACAGGTCATTTTAGATCATCTTTGATCCTTCTGGAAGTGAAGAAGGCCATTCTGACTATTCTTGAATCTGTTTTAACAATAGTTACATGTGTTTCAGGATTTTATTGCCATTTTAAAGCAGGAATTTATCATAAAAGTTTTTTTAGGTTATGTTAATCAACTGTGGGGTGTATGTGTGAGTGAGAGTGCTCCCCTTGATGGACTACAGTCCTCTCCAGGCCCACTTTCAGCCTGTTGCCCAATCTTGGTGAGATAGCCAGCCTATGGATACTGAAACTGTGAAATGGATCGAGAAGGTTCTAGAACCTAAATACTGAACCCTGTCCATTGGGAGCTACAGTGCCTGCATAGTCCTCAAACATAACCCCAATGTTACACCATGCATTTTCTAACTTGTTTATCCTGGCAAAACACCATTTTAGACATGGATCTGTTTCTTTTTTGACTTTATGGTGCAATACCTTAACCTGTCCTCCTTTTATGTTATCTTCCATATCCTGTGGTTTCTGCAGTTAAAATGCTCTCTACTTATTTCTGTATATTATTCACTAACAACCACAAATAGCTACAAATTCACAAACATAGTAATAAGTAGTTTATCACCACACCAAGAAAAAACAACAATATATCCAAAATCAACTAAGGTGTATTATGGCACTCTTACAACATTTTTGACCCTCAAGACAGCAATAATAACTACAGTAAGATTGTATATGAATCCAAAAAACCAGGCCCTGTGCTGCTGAGATTCTGACACTGGAGAATGACTTTTGATTGCATAGGTTTAAGACACCACAGCCATCTATTGTTGTTCCTATGACATGCAGTGATTGATTCATTTGCCCCTCATTAGTATGCCTTAGAGACAAGATGAGCTTGTAATTATATGAAAGGACAGACAGAACACCTTCCAAGTGCTACCACAAGGATATCTTCCCAGACCTACACTTTGTCATGACCTCATGACTCACAGCTTGGTGGCTTGTCTGGCCTTGAACAAGAAACATTAATTTCATTATCTGATGATATTATATTGCCAGCTGATAAACAGATGATGAAGGATCATTCTATTCTCTAATAACACACATGGAGAACATGGGATGGGTTGTGAATAAAGAGTTGCAAGGTTGCAAAGTTGCCTGAGAACTGACATATGAAGTAATGATGTGACACAGGCTGAAAAAACATGTTCCATAGAATGTCAGTGACTTCAACCAAGAACCAAGTGAACCACGTCCTTAGATAGAAAGCCAAACAGTGGCCAAGCGCCTGTCACTGCCCTCGCCGGTTTAGAGATCAAATACAAAACCGAGAATACTCAATAGTGGCCAAGGGTCTTTTACTGCTCCTGGGCACATCCACACTTCAGAGTACCTTAGCAAAAGACAAGACCTGCTTCAAGAGCTGCACTCCTGTTGGGACTCCTTTGAAAGGGTTGCACAAATCAAACAGAGTGATATGACTGAGGCTGGCTACCTCACCTTTAATACCTTAGGAAGAGTCAGAAGCTAACGGCCTCTTCTTTACCCCTGAAAGGACTGCACAATTCTAACAGAATCAGCACAGCCTGCACCTGAATGCAAGACAAACTCCAACAAGGCCAGGATGTTCTCCTGTCAGGTTAACTTTATCCTTCGGTTTTCCTTTGTCACTGCCTCTGAAGAAGGTAAACAAATAACAGATCTCTTGAACAAAGACACTGGGGCCCATGACATCAAAAAACAAGGCAAGTTTCAGAGAGCTAACATTCAAACTTTAATTCAATCATTGCTTAGGTTTATTTGCAGAGAAACCAGGTATCAAATACTAGAAGGTAGAAGAAAAGATATAACCTCAGCAATTCAGATCATTGTTCTTGGAGAGAGATGTCCATCTGCAATTAGCTCTGTATTCCATGAACCCCTGGAACATCTGTGTACACCTTAAAAGTAGGGAAGGTTCAAAAAGGCAGGCAAAGACTCAAAGGACATTTGATAAATAGAGCTTGGCAGAAGATAAGGAGGAATCGCTGGAAGAGACATGGCACACAACACTGGAAGATGATTGGGAACAGTGCAGAGTGAATGCAACTTCAGTAACAGTGCAGAAATAGTAATGGTGAGTTTCAGTATAACTGTTACTGTGTGAAGTGTTCCCCATGCCCACAACAGTGGGAAGGTGATTCTTCTGAAAGTATCTAAAAGTTCTTCTGTGAGTCATTCATTAAATAAATGTGCCTGATATCGAGCATAACTCTCATTTATAGTGTGTGTGTGTCTTGGTCTTTCCATCTCGGTGCGCATTGTATTATTATTCATTATGTTGTAAAGTGGCAACAATTGTGTGCACCTTAGTGCAATATCCCACCTTGTTATGTTTTCCTTCTTCTCTTTCTGCTTTGAATATTAGTATTATTACATGAGTGGTGAAGCTGCAGCATTAATATCAGAAAATAACAAAATGGGTTAATTTGTGGCATGGGGTACCATAAAAGCAGGATGTCATTATTCCTCAGACATGGCCTCTTTATCCTCACTGGGACCGGGACTACGATGCTTTTTAAAATTCTTTTCGTGGCCTACTCGGAGGTAGGACAAATTCTAATACTAGTCAGAATTTTAGTGCAATTCCTTGGAGAAATTCTGAGACACCTGATAAATCCATTAGGCCCTTTTTCTAAAGTGGCCTCAAATTTGGCCCACAATGCCTTCTAAAATGTTTACTCCTCTCACCAGTCTTTAACCTTGTCTTCATTCACAACTCAACCTATGAAGGTTCTCTGCGCATCTCTGGCTGTCCCTGTCAGGACTTCCTATCCTGTTGTCAACTTTCTGCTAAATTCTTGTTTAAATACTCACAATCAAAATTAATGCTAGTTTTCTCATTTGCGTTCTGTAACATAGTCATAGTCTTGGTTCACACATTTTATTCAACAACAACAACAACAACAACATTTATTTATATAGCACATTTTCATACAAAAAGTAGCTCAAAGTGCTTTACATAATGAAGAAAAGAAGAATAAAAGACAAATAAGAAATTAAAATAAGACAACATTAGTTAACATAGAAAGGAGTAAGGTCCGATGGCCAGGGTGGACAGAAAAAACAAAAAAAAACTCCAGAAGGCTGGAGAAAAAAATAAAATCTGTAGGGGTTCCAGGCCACGAGACCTCCCAGTCCCCTTTGGGCATTCTACCTAACATAAATGAAATAGTCCTCTTTGTAGTTAGGGTTCTCACGGAGTCACTTGATGCTGATGGTTATACAGACTTCTGGCTTTTAATCCATCCATCATTGTTGGAACATCATGGTGCTTTGGGTAGATGGTGGTGGCACAAGCCACCACCAATAGGACACCGGAAAAGAAAACAGAAGAGAGAGTAGGGGTTAGTACAAATTTTGAATGAATAGTTATTATAATGAATTGGATATACAGAGTGTCAGGATTAAATTACAGTGAAGTTATGAGAAGGCCATGTTAAAATAATGTGTTTTCAGTAGTTTTTTAAAGTGCTCCACTGTATTAGCCTGGCGAATTCCTACTGGCAGGCTATTCCAGATTTTAGGTGCATAACAGCAGAAGGGCCGCCTCACCACTTCTTTTAAGTTTTGCTCTTGGAATTCTAAGGAGACACTCAGTTGAGGATCTGAGGTTGCGATTTGGAATATAAGGTGTCAGACATTCCGATATATAAGACGGGGCGAGATTATTTAAAGCTTTATAAACCATAAGCAGAATTTTAAAGTCAATTCTGAATGACACAGGTAACCAGTGTAGTGACATCAAAACTGGAGAAATGTGTTCGGATTTTCTTTTCCTGGTAAGGATTCTAGCAGCTGCATTCTGCACTAACTGCAAACGATTGATGTCTTTTTTGGGTAGTCCTGAGAGGAGTGCATTACAGTAATCTAGCCGACTGAAAACAAACGCATGAACTAATTTCTCTGCATCTTTCGATGATATAAGAGGTCTAACTTTTGCTATGTTCCTTAGGTGAAAAAATGCTGTCCTAGTGATTTTATTAATATGCGATTTAAAATTCAGATTACAATCAACGGTTACCCCTAAGCTTTTTACCTCCGATTTGACTTTTAATCCTAATGCATCCAGTTTATTTCTAATAGCCTCATTGTATCCATTATTGCCAATCACTAAGATTTCGGTTTTTTCTTTATTTAATTTGAGAAAGTTACTATTCATCCATTCTGAGATACAGGTTAGACATTGTGTTAGCGAATCAAGAGATTTGGGGTCATCAGGTGCTATTGATAAATACAGCTGTGTGTCATCAGCATAGCTGTGTGTAGCTCACGTTATGTAATGTCTAAATACTCCTAAAATAATCTAAATACTCCTAAAATAAAACAAACAAATATGAGTCTTATTTCATAAACTGAAAAAAATCAAATCTTTATCTCCATTACACATGGTGATTAGCACATGCAAATTAGAATTTCAATGTACTTTGTACACATGACAATACAGTAATCGCTCCTCGATCGTGGGGGTTGCGTTCCAGAACCCCCCGCGAAAGGTGAAAATCCGCGAAGTAGAAACCTATATGTTTATATGGTTATTTTTATATTGTCATGCTTGGGTAACAGATTTGCACAGAAACACAGGAGGTTGTAGAGAGACAGGAATGTTATTCAAACACTGCAAACAAGCATTTGTCCCTTTTTCAAAAGTTTAAACTGTGCTCCATGACAAGACAGAGATGACAGTTCCATCTCACAATTAAAAGAATGCAAACATATCTTCCTCTTCAAAGGAGTGCGCGTCAGGCGCAGAGAATGTCAGAGAGAGAGAGAAAAAAGCAAACAGTCAAAAATCAATAGGGCTGTTTGGCTTTTAAGTATGCGAAGCACCGCCGGACAAAGTAGCTGCAAGGAAGGGAGCAAGCATTTTTCAGCATTTTTTAGAGGAGCGTCCGTATCCTCTAGGCCAGTGTGCGAACAGCCCCTCTGATCACACCCCCTCCGTCAGGAGCAGACAATGTCAGAGCAAGAGAGAGCGAGAGAGAGGAAAGCAAACAATCAAAAATCAATACATGCTGTTTTCCTCTTTCAAGAATGCGAAGCATCGTGCGGGAATCATAACGCTTGCAAAGCAGCCACATGTAAGCCCAGCAAAGAAGGGAGCACTGTGAAAGTAATCTTTCAGCGTTTTTTGAGGAGTGGCCGTGTCCTCTAGGGGAGCGAACAGCCCCCGTGCTCACAATATATTTGAGGAGTTTTATTTAATACATAATACGTGCTGTGGTTGGGTAGCTTCTCAGCCATCTGCCAATAGCGTCTCTTGTATGAAATCAACTGGGCAAACCAACTGAGGAAGCGTGTATCAGAAATTAAAAGACCCATTGTCCGCAGAAATCCGCGAACCAGCAAAAAATCCGCGATATATATTTAAATATGCTTACATATAAAATCGCGATAGAGAGAAGTCGTGAAAGTCGAAGTGCGATATAGCGAGGGATTACTGTAATGACCCTGGAAACCTTTATCATGTGATACTGAGAAAGGCCCATTTTGATTGGTGTGATAAACAGCAAGCATTGCTTGAAGGAGCTAACAGACTTTGGCCCAACACCAGGGTCTATGTCCTCTGAAATTAGCCTTTGATTTAAAATGGGAATGGCTAAGGAGAAGAACATAGCTGCTTAAAGCGAATGACAAGGTACAGCAATAGAAACGTTTCAATAGAATTGTAGAGATGACCTGTACATGAACCACTTATGCAATGAAAGACAAACAAGTATATACTCCAATAAAATGTTTTATAGTACCATTTTATTCATTTTGCTAAAGATCTATTTCTCTTTCATTTGCATTCTATTTATTAATAGTGGTTGACAGGAATAGCAATTAAAAATTTATAGAAAACTGTAATATACCGAGTACCTTACTATTCATATCCATCATCCCCTACAAACATCAATGCCTTCCCATGCAGTCATTAAACCCGTATAACTAAATTGAAAATTCTAATTCTGTCATACAGCTGTCGAGATCTAGCAATGTAGGAGGTGAAGAAGAAATCAAAGTAAATACAGAGAGAGTAATAGAATAAGGATAGGTTTAGGCAAACTGTCGTCACACCCAGAGATTGACGGATCTCATGCAGGTGGCAGAGAACTCCAAAAAGACTAGGATACAGAAAGACTGTCCATCAACTCTGGTGCTTTCTATCCTCATCTTATCTCACTTGTCTTTCCAGAGTTTTTAAAATTTTAATATTTTGATATATATACTCTATATACTGTGTATATATATATATATATATATATATATATATATATATATATATATATATATATATATATATATATATATATATACATATATTGTGATATTGGCGCTCAGTTGGTGCTGACCTGACACAGACTGACATCAGAGGCACGGGAAAAATAAACAAAAAGTCTTTATTTTCTTCAGCCGTGGGACACGTCTTCCCCATGTCCCACTGGCCCTACACAGTCCCGAAACACAAATAAAACACCCCAAATCACACTCTTTTTTCCATTCTCCTCCCAGGGCAGCTTTGTCCTCCTCCTCCCGACTCTGGCGCCCTGAGTAGTGGCTGCAGACTCCCTTTATAGCCCACCCGGAAGTGCTTCTGGTGATAATTAACCTCAATTTGGCTGCACTTCCGGGTGTGGCTGTGTTGCCATCCACATGGGCTCAGGAAGCCTTACAGCTCCCCCTGGTGGTGGCCACAGAGACCAACCAAAATGAGCTCCTTTGTTCCATATTCTTGGCCCTGATACAACCCAGGGGGCCTGCCACCAAGTGTACCGGGGGAACTTGGGCTGCATCCCATGGCTGCTCCCCTGGATCCATCAGCCACACATAGGCTTGGTGTAACATGGAAACATCCTTCTATCAGCAAAAGAATTAAGGACATGGGATTCTACTAACAGTAACACTGACTTTCCATAAAAACATAGTGGTGAATAGTGAAGATGTGGCACTTCACATTTTCTACCAAGTCTCATAATTCTCTGCCAACTCTCATTGCCAATGTGCCAGCTGAAAAATGTAACTTGATTCTATCCATTACATGGTACTTTCTGAAGTGGAAGATTTCAGGATGGAAAACAATTTTGGATGCAATGGATGTGATGTGGTGGTTTTTGCTCATTGCTGAAGCAAATATCTGGATGCTTGCATAGATAAAATAATGATGTTTTATTCACACATAATGACACCTTTATATAAGCCTTTTATTAATTTGTGTTTTACCTTCTCTTTTGCCTCAGAGTAAATTAATCCATTTAGGTGTGCCCTATGATCTCTGTGAATTCATCATAGGTGATGAATTCACTGTGAAAAGTGAATTTTGAGTGTCCTGACAGGTAGGAAACAGTTTGTTAGACTGGGCCCTTATATGTCAATGTCCTATGTCTTAAATGATCCAATGTCAATTAGCACCTGCTCCCCCCAAGGCTGCGTTCTTTCACCCTTCCTGTTTTCACTTTATACAAATGACTGTAGATTGACGGACATATCTGTAAAAATCTTAAAAATTGCAAATGACACAACTGTAGTGGGTCTCATTTCTGATAATGACATGTCTTCCTATGAAAGAGAGGCGGGATGTATGTGGAATGGTGTTCTTCTAACAACATGGTTAGCTCAGTGCTATTAAGACAGTAGAAATGAAGATTAATTTCTGCCGACAAGTCACTAACTGTCTACATTTGCAAATTATTGGCTATACTGTGTCTGTGGTTCAGTTGTTTAAATTCCTAGGTATTACTTTCACTAATACTGTACTTTAAAATGGGACAAGCACATCACCTTCGTCATCTAGAAAAACAGGCAGAAATTGATATCCTTTGCTAGCTTCAGAAGCTAGGCATATCAAGGTGTGTATTGTTAAATTTTTGCTCAGCCATCATTGAGAGTATTGTGACCTCTTTCATCACCATTTGGTTTCCTTCTACCTCCTCCCTTTCTAAGACTCGGTTGCAGCAGGTGATTTGTTCAGCTGAGAAAATCATTGGCCGTTGCCTCCCAACATTAAAAGATCTCCAGAGCGTAAAAGAGAGCAGGAAAGATTGCAGCTAACTCCACCCACCCCAGCAGCCATCTGTTCATTACATTTCCATCACAGAGGAGGTGCAGGTCTGTTGCAAACTACATGCCATCTTCTTCCCTCAAATTATTCAGATCCTAAATAAACCTACATATGGTTACTTCTAATTGTTTTTGCAACATATACAGTAACTAATAACTGTGCTGTTTGTCTATTCATAAATATTCATACTTTCTCAACTTGTACTATTTTATAGCTGTATTATTTTGTATAGTTGTTCTATATATTTCAGTTAAGTACTGATGTTTGTAATTGTTTCGTTCAAGAAACTGTTGTATTTGCATAGTTGTTTGCACAGTGTCAGGTTAATAATGGGAGTTTTTCCTTGTCTTCTTAGA
Organism: Erpetoichthys calabaricus; assembly: GCF_900747795.2. Taxonomy (NCBI): domain Eukaryota; kingdom Metazoa; phylum Chordata; class Cladistia; order Polypteriformes; family Polypteridae; genus Erpetoichthys; species Erpetoichthys calabaricus. The sequence goes on from NC_041394.2 coordinate 36,185,714, forward strand.
GAGTCAAGTCGTCTGGGGGGCCTGTCAATAGGCAGGACCTGTTAAAGCCCATTGTGGCACTTGTTGTGTGATTTTGGGCTACACAAAAATAAATTGTGTTGTATTCTATTGTATCTCATGTTTGGCACTTAAGCAAAGTCAATTCTGGTATATTTCACATTCTAGCAATGTAGAGAAAAGCCAAGCAAAATGACACCTTTTATTGGCTAACTAGAAAGATTACAATATGCAAGCTTTCGAGGCAACTCAGGCCCCTTCTTCAGGCAAGATTACCTTGCCTGAAGAAAGGGCCTGAGTTGCCTCGAAAGCTTGCATATTGTAATCTTTCTAGTTAGCCAATAAAAGGTGTCATTTTGCTTGGCTTTTCTCTACATTCATAATGGCTAACACGGTACAACACCCTAGTACTACATTCTAGCAATAAAATGATTCTGATTCTGATATATAGCTTCCCCATTTCACTTTTTCCAGTCATGAAATACCGTCTTACTCTTACTTCTCAGATGACTGTTTGCAGTGGTCATTTGCACCCAATAATAAAATTGAAGCGGGGTGGGTTAGGTGGTTGCCTAACTTTCCCAGAGCACTACTAGAGAAACGTCCCACCAACCACCCATCCATTTTCTGTCCATTATGGGTCAAGGTCTCTGGGGCAGTAGTCTAGGCAAAGATGCCCAGACATCCCTTTTTAAATTGGGAGTTACCAAGGTGTTCCCAGGACAGTGAAGAAATATATTCTCTCCAGCACATACTAGGTCTGCCCTGAGGTCTACTCCTGGTTGAACATGCCCAAAACAGATGTCTAATTAGATGTCTGAACCACCTCCACTGGTTCCTTTCGATGCGGAGCACCAGCAGCTCTACTTTGAGCCCCTGCCAAATGTCTCTTCTCCTCACACTATCTGTAAGGCTGATCTCATACACCTAGTGAAGGAAACTCATTTCTGCTGTTGGTATCCACAATCTATGTCTGTCAGTCATTACACACAGCCTGTTACCATAGGTGAGGTTAGGAACGTAGACTGACAAGTAAACCAAGAGATTAGGTTTTCGGCTCAGCTCCCTCTTCCCCATAACTGACTGGTACAATGTCCACATGACGGTGAATATTGCCCCGATCTGCCTGTCAATTTCCTGTTCTCTTCTTCCCCCACTTGTGATCAAGAATCCAAGATACTAAAACTCCTCCACGTGAGGCAGCACCTCATTCCCAACCCAGAAAAGGTATTCCTCACTTTTCTGGCTTCTTCCCAGTCACTGCCTATTCTCACAGCATGATGAAGCCAGCAGGACCACATCATCCACAAAAATCAGAGATGCGATCCTGAGGCAATTAAACTGAACACCCGCCACTCCTTTGCTGAGCCTAGATATTCTGTCCATAAAAAATATGAACAGAATTTGTAATAAAAGGCAGCTCTGGCGGAGTCCTACACCCAGGGACTCAATAGCCCACAACAGCTGACCTGGTATCCCATACACTGAAAGTGCAAGACACCCTAAAGGACACAGTTGTATGCCTTTTCAAAATCCAGAAACAACATGTAGACTGGTTTGGTCATACTCCCATGAACCCTCCAGTGTTCCATGCCTAGGACAAAATACACATTATTCCTCCTGAGTTCGAGCCTCAACCAACAGCCAGATGTTCCTTTTCAGAATCCTGGAATAAACTTTCTGAGGGAGGCAGAGGAGTGTGATCCTCCTAATGTTGTAGCACACTCAAAGTTTCCTTTCTTAAGGATGGGGACCATCACAACAGTTTTCTGATCCAAAGGCACCATCATGAACTGCACACAATGCTAAAGAGGAGTGTCAACCTAGACAGCCCAACAACATCCAGAGCCATTAGGAAAATTGTGTGAACATCATCTACTTCAGCTAGAGTGTTAGAAAAAAGTCAAGCTGAGTTAATAGCCAGAAGCCTTGAGTCCTTATATCGCTCCAGGCTACTGATAAAATTGGAGTCAACTTGCTGGTAGCCTTAACTTACAAAAGAACAACTCTTAAGTATAAAAATATTAGGTCCCTAAAATAATCTGATTAGCTCAATATAATTACAAAATTTTATGCTATCAAAATTTAAGAATTGTCTTTAAACACTGAACATAATTCATGTTTATTATAGCCAAGCAGCAGGGGAGGATGCATAACACCTTTCACTCCACATACAGTAGAAGCTTGTGATCACTAATGTTATGAAGATAATTAAAAACTTTTCATACCTGATTTGTAGTATCAGGGTGTTATACTGTGTTAGCCATTAAGGATGGGATGAGAAGTCAAGCAAAATTACACCTTTTATTGGTTAACTGAAAAGATTACAATATTTAAAATTTCTGTGAGTCACATTTTTGTATTGGGAGAATCAATAAAAAAAATAACTAATTAATTGCAATTAACCACATCTAACGTAAAAAAAAAAAACCTGCAATCATAAAATAAATACATAAATTATGAAGTAAATAAACTTAAACAATAATTTGAAACCTGACCTTTTAACAAAATACTACTTGAGCAAGTATAACATGAATTTGAATGCCTTCCTAAATGGCAAATGAAAAATAAGCCAATAAGAAAACAAGGTCAATGTATTAATTCTCAAATTGGCATAGCATATGAGACAAAGACATGTCAAAGTAAAAATTAAACGATCAAAACGACTGTTGACTTTGAATGCACTGCTAAAGGCTGACTTAACTGAAATAAGCATCTCTTAAATGGGCACACCTCTGTAGCTACTATCTCGCTTAAAAAACTAACACTGTGCTATACTTGGGTGGTTAAGTTGCTTTCTTTACATAATTTACCAAAGATACTGCATACTGGAATAATGGGTAGAGATCATCATTACACTTCTCTTTCGTAGAATTTTGTCATTATATAAGAGCAGTCTGCACTGTAAGCTACCTGGCAGACTGGCAAGTTAATTATAGAGGTAATAGAGGCTTATTTTAGTTTTAGTGCCACTCAAAGAAAACATATTTTGCAGATATGTGATATGACATTGATTCTGTCTTCTTACAGAAACACAACATGACAAAAAAAGAGAGACGGTAAAATTTTACCTTTGCTTCTTTTCTATAGTATCACACCAGGACTAACATAAACCCCCTTCTTCCCACTACCCTACACCCATGTCTGTATGTATAAATCAAGGACATGAAAACCAGTACCACGTACTGACATGTGCCAAGGCGTTGGGAAATGTGTAATGTGAAACTTTTAAATAAAATTTTGTTTCTTGAATTTTTTAAAGGTAGTATATAAATATGGTACTAGATGCATATGCAATTCTTTATGTTCACACTTAACATTTTTGTATTATTGTTTCGTAATGTAAAAAAAAAGACATGAAAATGCCCCTCTGACCAAAGCACATGTTAAACAGGCCATATTAATCGCGAAAATTAGCGTGTTAACTTTTTTAACTTTCCCTAGCCTAAACGGTATCAAAGCCTAAAGCAGAATTGCCTCATAAATTGTGGACTTGAATTAATGTCTGCCAGCAAAAAATAGTAAACGTTGCTGATTATTTCTACTCACTCAAACATTCCATTCACAAAGTTCTTTCTCTCAACCATATCTTCAAAGTGTGACTCAGCATGTGCTATTAACAAATCGGTAACTCATTTATGATGCTTGGAGGGTTACATCAGGAAGGGCATCCGGTGTAAAATTTCGCCAAATCAATATGCGGACAACAATACAAATTTCCATACCGGATCAGTTGAGCCCCGGGTTAACAACGACCGCCACCAGTACTGTTAGCCAACAGGGTGCTGGCGGAAATTGAGCTACTGTTGGGCGAAGAAGAAGAAGGAGAAGAAGAGGGAGAGACGTGTTCGGAGGCAGGAGGAGAGGAGGAAGGTAAAGAGAGTGGAACTGAGGGTAGGAACTTTGAATGTTGGCAGTATGACTGGTAAGGGGAGAGAGTTAGCAGATATGATGGAGGGAAGGAAGGTTGATATATTGTGCGTGCAAGAGACTAAATGAAAGGGGACTAAGGTCAGATTGATTGGTGGTGGATTCAAATTGTTCTATCATGGTGTGGATGGGAGGAGAAATGGTGTAGGAGTTATTCTGAAGGAACAGTATGTCAAGAGTGTTTTGGAGATGAAAAGAGTGTCAGACAGAGTAATGATTATGAAGCTGGAAATTGGAGGTGTGATGATGAATGTTGTTAGTGCATATGCACCACAAGTTGGGTGTGAAATAGGTGAGAAAGAAGATTTTTGGAGTGAGTTAGATGAAGTGATGAACAGTGTACCCAAGGGACAGAAAGTGGTGATTGGAGCGGATTTCAATGGGCATGTTGGTGAAGGGAACAGAGGAGATGAGGAAGTGATGGGTAGGTATGGTGTCAAGGAGAGAAATGAAGAAGGTCAGAGGATAGTGGATTTTGCCAAAAGGATGGGCATGGGTGTGGTGAATACTGTACAAGAGTGGAGGAAGATGCATACAGGTAGATTACATCCTATGCAGAAGAGTTGATCTGAAGGAGATTGAAGACTGCAAAGTGGTGGCAGAGGAAAGTGTAGTTAAGCAGCTTAGGATGGTGGTCTGTAGGATGACGTTGGAGATCAAGAAGAGGAAGAGAATGAGGGCAGAGCCAAGGATCAAATGGTGGAAGTTGAAAAAGGAAGACTGCAAGGTTGAGTTTAGAAAGGCGGTGAGACAGGCACTGGGTGGCAGTGAAGAGTTACCAGACAGCTGGGAAACTACAGCAGATGTAGTAAGGGTGACAGCAAGAAGGGTGCTTGGCGTGACATCTGGAAAGAGGAAGGAGGAAAAGGAAACCTGGTGGTGGAATGAGGAAGTACAGGAGAGTATACAGAGGAAGAGGATGGCAAAGAAGAAGTGGGATAGTCAGAGAGATGCAGAAAGTAGACAAGAGTACAAGGAGATAAGGTGAAGACAAGGTGAAGAGAGAGGTGGCGAAGGCTAAAGAAAAGGCGCATGATGAGTTGTATGAGAGGTTGGACACTAAGGAGGGAGAAAAGGACCTGTACCGATTGGCTATACAGAGGGACCGAGCTGAGTTAGATGTGCAGCAGGTTAAGGGTGATAAAGGATAAAGATGGAAACGTACTCACAAGCGAGGAGAGTGTGTTGAGCAGATGCCAAGAGTACTTTGAGAGGCTGATGAATGAAGAGAACAAGAGAGAAGAGGTCGGATGATGTGGAGATAGTGAATCAGGAAGTGCAATGGATTAGCAAGGAGGAAGTAAGGACAGCTATGAAGAGGATGAAAAATGGAAAGGGTGTTGGTCCAGATGACATACCTGTGGAAGCATGGAGGTGTTTAGGAGAGATGGCAGTGGAGTTTTTAACCAGATTGTTTAATGGAATCTTGGAAAGTGAGAGGATGCCAGAGGAGTGGAGAAGAAGTGTACTGGTGCCGATATTTAAGAATAAGGGGGATGTGCAGGTCTGCAGTAACTACAGGGGAATAAAATTGATGAGCCACAGCATGAAGTTATGGGAAAGAGTAGTGGAAGGTAGGTTAAGAAGTGAAGTGATGATAAGTGAACAGCAGCATGGTTTCATGCCAAGAAAGAGCAGTAAAGATGCAATGTTTGCTCTGAGGATGTTGATGGAGAAGTTTAGAGAAGGCCAGAAGGAGTTGCATTGCGTCCTTCTTGACCTGGAGAAAGCATATGACAGGGTACCTCAAGAGGAGCTATGGTATTGTATGAGGAAGTCAGGAGTGGTAGAGAAGTACGTAAGAGTTGTACAAGATATGTACAAGGGAAGTGTGACAGTAGTAAGGTCTGCAGTAGGAGTGACGGATGCACTCAAGGTGGAGGTGAGATTACATCATGGATCGGCTCTGAGCCCTTTCATATTTGCAATGATGATGGACAGGTTGACAGATAAGATTAGACAGGAGTCCCCGTGGACTATGATGTTTGCTGATGACATTGTGATCTGTAGCAACAGTAGGGAGCAGGTTGAGGAATCCCTGGAGAGGTGGAGATATGCTCTAGAGAGGAGAGGAATGAAGGTCAGTAGGAACAAGACAGAATACATGTGTGTAAATGAGAGGGAGGTCAGTGGAATGGTGAGGATGCAGGGAGTAGAGTTGGTGAAGGTGGATGAGTTTAAATACTTGGGATCAACAGTACAGAGTAATGGGGATTGTGGAAGAGAGGTGAAAAAGAGAGTGCAGGCAGGGTGGAATGGGTGGAGAAGAGTGTCAGGAGTAATTTGTGACAGATGGGTATCAGAAAGAGTGAAAGGGAAGGTCTACAGGATGGTAGTGAGACCAGCTATGGGTTGGAGACGGTGGCACTGACCAGAAAGCAGGAGACCGAGCTGGAGGTGGGAGAGTTAAAGATGCTAAGATTTGCAATGGGTGTGACAAGAATGGATAGGATTATAAATGGTTATATTAGAGAGTCAGCTCAGGTTGGACGGTTGGGACACAAAGTCAGAGAGGCAAGATTGCGTTGGTTTGGACATGTGCAGAGGAGAGATGCTGGGTATATTGGGAGAAGGATGCTAAGGATAGGGAACAGGAAAAGAGGAAGGCCTAAGAGAAGGTTTATGGATGTGGTGAGAGAGGACGTGCAGGTGATGGGTGTAACAGAACAAGATGCAGAGGACAGAAAGATATGGAAGAAGATGATCCGCTGTGGCAACCACTAACGGGAGCAGCCAAAAGAAGAAGACCCATGACTTAGGTATATCACATAATTTGCACTTTTTTCTTTTATTTTCCCTTCCTCAGCCCACAGAATGTGCGTCAGGGTGACTGTTGATTGGTTTTGTACACTATTTGACTACAGACAGGTGGTAAATGGTGCTGGCCCTTTCAAAAATCAAAGTTTTGGATTTGACAGAAATGTAATGCAGATTTATTGTCATGTGTATGCCATACAACGAAATTGCTTATTAAATGTTAGACCAACACATATAAAATACACTGATTCCTAACTCTGTTAATCTCATTCCGTAGGTTATGTAAATTTTAACAACACTGAATGCAACAGGGGGCGGCACAATGGCACTGTTGCTTTGCAATAAGAAGACCAGGATTCATGTCCAGGGTCATCCCTGAATTCATCTTACATGTTCTCCCCTTGTCTGCGTTAGTTTCCTCCAGTTTCCTTTCACAGTCCAAAGACATGCAAGTTAGGTGAATCAGTGATGCTAAAATGATGCCCTGTCCAGGGTATGCTTCTGCCTTGTACCCACTGTGAACCAAGTCTGGACTAAACTGGTTATTAAATGACATGACATGAATACAACAGGTCACAGGTAGCCTGGGCCTGTCAATGCCACCTATTTCTACAGTCCAAGGTCCATGCCAGTGTATGCAGAGAACCCAGAATCATGACTATAGCAAATATTATAGCAAGCCAGGAAAAATTATGAGTAGTGTCATCTATGAAGTTATAGAAAGTAGTTAAAAATGGAAGATGATATTTGCCAAATTTTATTGCACATTTTAATGAACGCCCACTTTAGAGATGCTAATGTGTTCCTTTGAATTAAACCAGTGTTTAAGAATGCATGTAAATCCCAGAGTTATCATTAGTTTGTGTTGTTCATTGTTTTGTTTTATTTCTCTATGTTTGTATCTCCTTTGCTATTCCAGTTGGAAGATTAGTATTTATTATTGTTATTGAAATCATTGTTTTCTGTTATGAAAAATGAATGAATCAGATTATGCAGGATTCCCCACTAACGTGTGGTGTGGATTTTTGCCAAGCCACTTGTTTTCATTTTCTAATACAAACACCCCTCTAATTTCACGCGTCACCTCATAGTTTGTGCACTCCACTTGTTTGGATTTTGCACACGTCACCTCTTTTTGCACGCATCCACTTGCTTTAATTTTCTGCCGCTTGCACTTCGGGGTCACCATATTAAACCCTAATGGAGGAACACACAAATTAATTTTAGGGAAGAACAAAAGGGATTATGGATTTTATATAGCTGTTTTGTCACCACATTCTCATAGTACACTGCAACAGCTCATTTGAAGTGTGAAGTATATGATTAATTACTATACTTTTTAGATCATTTCAATTTCAGGATCATTTTACAGTGCAAGGCACCCAGGAAAAAAGTATTTTGCTTTTTCCGTTAGTAAGATTTTACTTCATTCACTACTAGTCGTGTAACTTGATATGGTGCTTCTTTCACCCAGAAATTACCAATATCTTCCAAAGTTTCTAGTATGTGACTAATTAGTAAACCAATACGTTTGCCTTAGAAAGTTTTTTTTTTTATCTGCTAGGAGTTATGATCTCACCTTTAAAAGCACTCAGCGTCTGCATTTTCTTGGAATAAAGTTATCCCTTTAACCTCTACTTTACAGCTGTGTTAATGGCTCCCTCTAGTGCTTACATAATGCAAATATTAGCCCTCTTTGCAGTGAAGGTACATTTTCTGATGAATTCTTTTACCCACATGGCACTACCACCTAGGAACAGTATCAGCTGAACTCCAACATCCAGGCTCTTATTGATTGGGCTGAGACACCTCTTCTCGATGGATTGAATTGAAGCTCTCAATTATGTTATATGGGTTGGAGATGGTGGCAATGACCAAAAAACAGGAGACAGAGCCGGAGGTGGCAGAGTTAAAGATGTTAAGATTTGTATTGAGTGTGAAGAGGATGGACAGGATTAGAAATGAGTACATTAGAGGATCAGCTCAAGTTGGATGGTTTGGAGACAAAGTTAGAGAGGCGAGATTGTATTGATTTTAACATGTACAGAAGAGAGATGATGAGTATATTGGGAGAAGGATGCTAAGGACAGAGCTACCAGGCAAGAGGAAGAGAAGAAGGCCTAAGAGAAGGTTTATGGATGTGGTGAGAGAGGACATGCAAGTGATGGGTGTGACAGAGCAAGATGTAGAGGACAGGAAGACATGGAAGCAAGATGATCAACCCCTAATGGGAGCAGGAGAAAGAAGAAGATGAAGAAGGACAAGAAGGATAGATCAAAACAGATTAAATTTAGAAATGAGGAACAACAATTTTTAAAAGTGATGGAGCGATGTTTCTTTTGGAGAGCAGTGGCTTCCTCCTTAGTGTTATGCCTTGAATGCCATGCCTGGTCAATGTTTTGCGTATAGTAGACTCATAGACAGAGATGTTCACCTGTTCTAATAATTTCCTTCAAACATTTAACTGCTATTTTATGGCTCTTTTTTACCTCATTCAGCTTTCTGCCTTGTACCTTTTGAATCATCTTGGCTGTCGCCCACTTCTGTGGAGAACGGCCACAGTACTAAACCGTCTCAATTTATACATAATTTGTCTAGCTGTGCACTGATGAATATCTAAAGTATTTAAAATGACTTTGTAACCCTTTCCAGCTTCATGCAAATCAACAGTTCTTCACAACAGATTTTCTGGGATCTCTTTTTGTAAGGCATGCTTCACATCAGCAGATACGTCTTCTAAATAGGAAACAAAATGGAGATGCTATGAAATGATATCAAGAGAGCCAGGAATATGGCTGAGCTGAAACAGGTCTGTGAGGAAGAATGGTCCAAAATTTCTCCTGAACGTTGCACAGGCTTGATCTGCAGCTACTAGAAGTGCTTGTTAGAGGTTACTGCTGCCGAAAGAGGTTCACCCAGTTATTAAATCCCTTATTTTTTCCACAGCATACTGTGAATGTTTTACGGGTGTGTTCAATAAAGACATGAAAGATTATAATTGTGTATTATTAGCATAAGCATAATTTTTTTATGCTTATGACTTAGATGAAGACCAGATCGCACTCTATGACCAGTTAATCCAGGTAATTCTAAAGGATTCACACAGTTTTTCGTGCTACTGAAATTGTCTAACTACAATTAACTATTTAGAATATTTTGTATAGGTTGTTTGTATAAGGGATTTTACTGTTCAAAGTGGATTTTTTGTTGTTATTTTCTTCATGTAAATTAGCATTTATTTGAAACTAGCTGTCCCCAGCAGCTCCACCAACGTAGTAGTGAAATAAGACAAACTTTAAAAATAAATAAAAAAATTAAAAGTGTAATTCTGGCAGAGCAGAAGGTAGGTATGCTCCAATGTCAAACGCTGGAACTATATCTGATCGTGTTCAGCTCTGATGGGAGAGTATCCCCTGCGTGGGGAGAAAAGCCTGTGACCTTGGTATCTCTGGCAATCAGCAGCTACCCTGTAAAACACACATAGCTCTGATCTCTGTCTCAAAAATGTCAAACGTTATTCCTTAATAATCTGTAGATGATAATGTCTGTTGAACAAACAGATATTGCTAGCTAAGCGGAGGCAAAGTATGCTCTAGCACATGGCAAGAGGTAGACTGACTCGAACGGAGGCTGGCGCGTGACTTGAGGAGGGCCCCTACCCCCTGCCCTTGGCTCTCAGTCTGTCTCTCGGATTTGAACAAATGAATCGGTACCGCAAGCGAACCATGATACTTAGCATGATGAGAAAAGTCGCAAAATCAACTGGAATATTCAAACAAATTATAGAAAAAACCCCAATCTAAATCCGTTAAGTAGTTCTCTTGTGAAAAGCGAACAGACAGACATACAGACAGACCGACTGACAGACAGACAGACAGACAGACAGACAGACAGACAGACAGACGTTGGATTTTATATATCTTATATATATATATCAAATCCTAAGCCTAAAAGTGCAATGATTTTGTGCAACAATTTTATGTGACTTTTATTGTCACATTTTTTGTCACGCTTTAAATCAGGCTTATTTTAAAACTTACATATATATGTTTGGTATCATTCTTTTCAGAATTTATCAAAATTTAATATAATGCTGTTAGATTTTCAGATTCTTATTCCGTTTTTAAATTATAAACTAAAAAATATCAAGAACTCACATCCCACGAGACGAGACTTTGTGCCAAAATATTTAACCATGCCCGGGGCCGGAAATAAAAGACAAAGGGTAGGATAGCTGCTGTACAGGCCTTTAAATGTTCAAAGCACCACACAAGATGCAGATCACATGGCACAGCATTAGCAGCAAGAAAACCAGCAGCTGATCTAGCAAAGAAGAGGTAAAAAAAAAACTGTATTTGTTTCCCATTGTATCATAGTTTAAGAGGGGGTTTTGGAGGTGAGACCGCACCTTATTGGGGTGTGTTCAGCCCCCCTCTTCACAACGCGAGCGGCAGAGACGTGAAGTGGCTGCTGCATAGTGCAGGCTGGGGGGGTTGGCGAGCGAAGCAAGTAGGGGGGAACCCCCTAGTATATATATATTTCAGGTGGTGGAGGTGACTAAGTCCGTATGATCAAAAGGGGGGGGGGGGGGTTATCGTTAAATTAAAGTGCATATGTCCTTCTTAAGTTGGCATATGCTGGGTTTATGTCCAAGTGTCTGTTGATGGCATTTTCATCTGATAGCCAAGACTCGGCCAACTCTCTGGCGCTTTTTGTACTGGCCTTAAATTTTACTTTCACGTTGTCCCAGTTGAATGTGTGTCCTGTCGATTTAGTATGTGCATATATCAAAGATAGTGCGTCCTTTCTTCTGACAGCGTTGCGATGTTCCTGTACACGTGTTGAAATTCTTTTTGACGTTTGCCCTATGTATACAGCTGAGCAAGAATTGCATGGAATACTATAAACTGCGTTTCGTGTTTCGGCTGTCGATTTCTTGTTTTTAGCATTAAACAGGACCATGCGCAGATTGTTGGTGGGTTTATGTGCTATTTTGATGCCCCACTTGGTCAGGGTGCGTGCCGTGCCTTCTGACACATTATGGTGGTATGGGAGTGAATGCCAGGTGGGGTGGGGGTTCTGATGTACGTCGCTTGTATGCTGATTCCTTTGGCGCCTGCTGTGTAGACTCCGATTAATGAATGATTTTGAGTATCCGTTCGAGGTGAAAAGTTGAAACAGATAGCGTCTCTCATTAATTTTTGTTTCCTTGGTATTACAATGCGTGTGAACTCGTTTAAATAGGGTTTTCACGCAGCTCCGTTTATGAGATACCGGGTGATTGCTGGCGAAGTGTAGAATCTTGTCTGCGTGGCATTGTTTGCGGTAAACACTTGTGGTCAGGGTGGCATCACTATTTCTTTTGATGTAAATGTCCAGGAAATTGATGTGTCGATTATTTTCTTTTTCCATTGTGAACTGGATTGCACGGAATATTGTGTTAATATGATTGAAGAATTCATTCAGCTGGTTCTTTCTTAATATGACGAATGTGTCGTCTACATAGCGTATCCAAATTTTGGGTGTAATCTGGGATAAAGCTATGTTTTCAAATCGTTGCATTACCAGTTCAGCTAGGAGTCCCGATAACGGCGATCCCATCGGCATGCCTTCTTTCTGTGTGTAATACTTGCCGTTGAAATGAAAGTGCGTTTTTTGGCAAAGTGATATTAGGTGCATTAAGTCTTTGATGGACAGTTTGGTTCTTGTCTCTATGGTGGGGTCACTATCCAGTTTCATTAATAATGTTTCTGTGGCCAGTTGGGTCGGGATCATGGTGTATAGCGATATAACATCAAACGAGACCATGATCTCGTCCTCGGCGATGGATACGTCATTCAAGCGCTGTAATGCCGACTCCGCGCTGTTGACAGAATAATCCGAGTCGTCCGTTAAATGTTTAAGTAGTTGGAAAAGTCTTTTTGACAAGTTGTATGATGGTCCGCCTATTAGGCTAACCACTGGTCTGTATTTTAGTGGTGATTTGTGTATTTTTGGGAGTCCATAAAATTCCGGGCAGTTAGCATCATTGGATTTCATTTTGTGAAAGTTCTGTACATCCAGGCGGTTACCATTTCGGAGTTTTGTCAGAGTATAGTTTATTTTATTCTGTGTGGTTTTTGTTGGGTCGTTATTCACTCCCATACCACCATAATGTGTCAGAAGGCACGGCACACACCCTGACCAAGTGGGGCATCAAAATAGCACATAAACCCACCAACAATCTGCGCATGGTCCTGTTTAATGCTAAAAACAAGAAATCGACAGCCGAAACACGAAACGCAGTTTATAGTATTCCATGCAATTCTTGCTCAGCTGTATACATAGGACAAACGTCAAAAAGAATTTCAACACGTGTACAGGAACATCGCAACGCTGTCAGAAGAAAGGACGCACTATCTTTGATATATGCACATACTAAATCGACAGGACACACATTCAACTGGGACAACGTGAAAGTAAAATTTAAGGCCAGTACAAAAAGCGCCAGAGAGTTGGCCGAGTCTTGGCTATCAGATGAAAATGCCATCAACAGACACTTGGACATAAACCCAGCATATGCCAACTTAAGAAGGACATATGCACTTTAATTTAACGAAACCCCCCCCCCCCCTTTTGATCATATGGACTTAGTCACCTCCACCCCCCCCCCCACCCCCCGAATGTGTTGCTATATATTGCCTTTGATTCTTGTAAGTCTAAGCATTATCCTCTGATGAAGACCCCTGATAGGGGTTGAAAGCTCAGGAATAAAACTATTTTATGATACGTGATTTGTTTTTTCTCCCTTTGTGGATCTTCAACTGCAAATATGCAAACCGTATCACAGACCTTCTCTTCCATTCATATATATATATATATATATATATATATATATATTCACGGCATTCGTAGTCTGTGTCACAATCTGATTGTATGGGTGGTTACCTACCAGGTAACGCTTGTGGTTGGCCAGCAAGTCTGCTAACATCTGCCACAGTGCCCTCAGTTGTGAGAAGCAGATCATAGAATGGTTGAAATAGTTTACTGTCAAATAATGCAAAGAGTATGCGACACGTGTTTCGCCCTAATTCTGGGCTCATCAGGCGTAGACACTCTACTGCACTCCCTCTCGGGAATCGAACCTCGGACGTCAGCGCCAGAGGCGAAGCCCCTAACATTGCGCCACGGCGTGTTGTTCGTTTATTTGACAGCATGTAGATCGGGGTAATTACATTCACGGCATTCGTAGTCTGTGTCACAATCTGATTGTATGGGTGGTTACCTACCAGGTAACGCTTGTGGTTGGCCAGCAAGTCAGCTAACATCTGCCACGGTGCCTTCAGTTGTGAGAAGCAGATCATAGAATGGTTGAAATAGTTTACTGTCAAACAATGCAAAGAGTACGCGACACGTGTTTCGCCCTAATTCTGGGCTCATCAGGCGTACACACTCTACTGACCCAGAATTAGGGCGAAACACGTGTCGCGTACTCTTTGCATTATTTGACAGTAAACTATTTCAACCATATATATATATATATATATATATATTGTGACAGATTAAGGTCTCCGTGACCCCTTGAACCCTCAGACTAGACGTCAGACACCAGATAAAAGTCCAAATAATAGTTTATTATTAATAAAATAATAGTTGAAATAGTTTACTGTCAAATAATGCAAAGAGTACGCGACACGTGTTTCGCCCTAATTCTGGGTCAGTAGAGTGTGTACGCCTGATGAGCCCAGAATTAGGGCGAAACACGTGTCGCGTACTCTTTGCATTATTTGACAGTAAACTATTTCAACCATTCTATGATCTGCTTCTCACAACTGAGGGCACCGTGGCGGATGTTAGCAGACTTGCTGGGCAACCACAAGCGTTACCTGGTAGGTAACCACCCATACAATCAGATTGTGACACAGACTATGAATGCCGTGAATGTAATTTCCCCGATCTACATGCTGTCAAATAAACGAACCACACGCCGTGGCGCAACGTTAGGGGCTTCGCCGCTGACGTTTGAGGTTCGATTCCCGAGAAGGAGTGCACTAGAGTGTGTACGCCTGATGAGCCCAGAATTAGGGCGAAACACATGTCGCGTACTCTTTGCATTATTTGACAGTAAACTATTTCAACCATATATATATATATATATTGTGACAGATTAAGGTCTCCGTGACCCCTTGAACCCTCAGACTAAACGTCAGACACCAAATGAAAGTCCAAATAATAGTTTATTATTAATAATAATAATAATAATAATAATAAATGTGCACAAAGCACCCTCCACTCCACAATACTCAAATAATAATAATTCCAATAAACAATAACCAATCCTCCACTCCCAGACGCGTTGCCACCCTTCCCATCGTCCTTTTATATTCCCTGACTCGGAAGTGTTTCCCATCATTCCCTACAGTCCATGTGATTTCTTATCACTTCCGGGTCAGATAAAAAGTCCTTTTCTTCAACCCAGAACTTGCCTACGACGAACTTCCGGGTTATAGGGCACAAACAACTCTCTGGGCTTCCCTGCAGCGTCATCTGTTGGCCCCTGTGATATCCAGCAGGGCTGTAAAGGAAAACTCCATTGTCCATAATTCCCTGCTGGTCTTCGGGGCACTTCCATGCTACAGGGAGGGCTCCATCTAGCGGCCTGGGGGTATTGGCCGGGGTAAATGGCCGGCCATACCTCACAATATATATATAGATGTGGCTTTGAGTATTTATCACTTTTTGTAACTACATGTGTATATATATATATATATATATATATACAGTGGTACCTCGGTATACGTTCACTTTGGAATATAGTAAGTCCATCTTGGTATACGTCCTGTTTTGCTTGGTATACGAGACAAAGCCACGACTGCCCACGAGCGTTAGTATGCCAGTTGCTAGCATTCAGTGAACAACCCGCATTATAACTCCCTGTGAATTTTCACATGATTTTGTGTTTTTTCAAGTAAATTTTTAGTAAATTCATTAACCATGAGCTCTAAGAAAGTTAATGAGAAGAACCAAGCAACGAAGTAAATGGTTAGGATCACCATGGAGGTGAAAAAAGAGATTGCTGAAAAGTATGAAGGTGGCATGCATATCTGGGACTTGGCTGCTGCATACCGTATGCCAAGAACGACGGTATCTACAATTGTGAAAAATAAAGATGTTATTAAATCGGCTAACGTTGTGATGGGGGTGAAATCGATTACCAAACAAAGATCAGGGACATTACAGCATGTTGAAAAATTGCTTTTGATCTGGATAACAGAAAAACAGTGTGCTGGCGATAACGTATCAGAGGCAATGATTTGTGAAAAGGCAAAACTGATGCATGCCGATCTTTTGAAAAACAAGGCAGGAACGAGCCAAGAAAGTGAAGTGTTTAAAGCCAGCCATGGCTGGTTTGAAAATTTTAAGAAGAGGACTGGCATTCACAGTGTCATGAGGCATGGAGTGGGAGCCAGTGCTGATAAAGATGACGACAATGATTTTGTTGCAGAGTTTGGGGAATTTGTGGAGGCTGAGTGTTTTGTTCCCCAACAAGTTTTAATTGTGATGAAACAGGCCTGTTTTGGAAGAAAATGCCTAACAGGACCTATATTACACAAGAGAAGAAGGCATTGCCAGGGCACAAGCCAATGAAGGACAGGCCACCTCTCTTGTTCTGTGGCAATGCATGTGGGGATTGCAAACTGAAGCCTTTACTGATCTACCACTCTGAAAACCCGAGGACCTTTAAGAAACATAACGTGCAGAAAACTCAGTTACCTGTGATGTGGAGGTCAAACAACGAGGCTTGGGTAACCAGAGAATATTTCAGCGAGTGGTTTAATGTTGTGTTTGGGCCAAGTGTAAAAAGTTATTTAAACCTGCCTCTGAAGGCCCTCCTCATAATGGACAATGCTCCAGCTCACCCTCCAAGCTTGCAGGACTATGTGCTGCCGGAGTTAGACTTCATCACTGTAAAGTTCCTTCCTCCTAACACGACTCCTCTCATTCTGCCCTCTGACACAGAATTAACCCTGAGAGAGTTTTGGAAAGATCACTTTACTATCGTCCATTGCATAACTCTCATTGACAAAGTTTCCTACAGAATAATGAACTCTGCATGGAGGAATTTATGGCCAGAAGCAGTGACTGAAAGGGGGACTTTGAGGGCTTTGAGGCTGTGCCTATAGTGGAGGATATTGTCTCTCTGGGCAGGTCCATGGGTCTGGATGTGAGTGATGGTGATGTGGAGGAGTTAGTGGAGGGGCACAGGGAATAGCTGACCACTGAGGAGCTGCAGGAACTTGAGAAGGAGGAGCACAAGACAAAGATGGATGTACTCTCTTCAGGCTCGGAGGAGGAGGAGACAGAGGAAGCCCCTACTTCATTAATCAAGGAAATCTTTGCCAAATGGATAGATGTCAAAAACTTTACAGAGAAGTACCACCCCAACAAAGCCCAAACAAGCTGTAATAGCATTGTCTGGAATGACCAGACAATGTCACATTTACGAAACATCCTGAGGAGAAGGCAGCAGCAAAGTTCTTTGAACAGATTTTTAGTAAATGTCAAACCTGGTGAGCCTCAACCAGGTCCAAGCAGGGAAAAGAGACAGAAAAGAGAAAGAGAAAAAACAGCAGAATTTCAGATTCCTGAAGTTTTATTGGAAGGGGGCTCTCCTTCCAAACAATACCATCTCCTCCTCCTCCCTTCTCAGCACCATCCTAGTAGGCACTTGACTCTTCTCAGCAAAGTAAAGTGAGGTTAAATATTCATTTATTTCATCTAATTGCTTTTGTATTTATGTATTTTAGTATTAAGCAGTGTTTAAATTATTTTATACAACCCCATCAATTTATAATATGCCAATAACAATAAGATTTTTTTTCATGGGAACAGATTAATCATTTTCCCTTTATTTCTTATGGGACAAATTCATTTGGTATACGTCCAAGGATCTGGAACGGATTAAGGACGTATATACTGTATATACATACTGCATATGCTGTGGTCTGGCACCCTGCCTGGGGTTTCGTTTCCTGTCTTGTGCCCTGTGTTGGCTAGGATTGGCTCCAGCAGACCCCTGTGACCCTGTAGTTAGGATATAGCGGGTTGGATAATGGATGGTTGGATGGATGGATATACATACAAATATATACATATATATATATATATATATATATATATATATATATACATATAACTACAACTACACACAAGCGAAGTGGTGACTCTGTAGCTATTGGAAGGTTGCCGGTTTGAATCCCGTAAATGAAAGAAGTGATTCAACTCTGTTGGGAACCTTAAGCAAGGCCCTTAACCTGCAATTGCTCCGTCCTGAGTATGATGTTAACCTGTATCCGGCCCCGTAAACAGGTCCTTCATCTTGGTGGGAGATCTTGGGGGTTTGTGGTAGGACTGACACTCCAGCTATTGTAATAAACCTCACGCTGTTCCATTCCATTCAAACTAGTGTGGTGCTGAGGTGTCACCTGTTGCACAGCTGTGCTCTGCTCGGGTCCAAATATGGGATCCTGAGATGGTTTGTTATGTGGTGGATGTGGCAATGTGCACTATCAGTGCATGCTCCCAACCCTCTCTGTAAATACATTAACTTTTGTTAATTTTTCCCTTTGGTGTTCTTTTGTTTGAGAGGTTCAGTGTTTTTCCCTTGAATACTTAATTTTTCCTTTTCGCTTTTCAGAGCTATTTTCAATAAACTCATTGTGATAAATTAGTGTAGGAACCTGTGTATGAATGACTTTGGTCAAGATGGCGCCTACAGAATCAGAAGGCCATCTTGAATGTACAGTAAATCAGCATCTGAGTAACCTTGTTCAGATCGGAAGTTAATTTTTCAATCATAAACATCCAATCTGAGAGCCCACCTTGCCTTCTGTCTTTTTTTGATCTGTTTATAGAGGAGTTTTACACAGGATGGCTCAGAGTGCATGCTTAGATTTAATAAATATGAAATAATAACAGGCTGCGGTGGGTTGGCACCCTGCCCGGGATTGGTTCCTGCCTTGTGCCCTGTGTTGGCTGGGATTGGCTCCAGCAGACCCCCGTGACCCTGTGTTCGGATTCAGCGGGTTGGAAAATGGATGGATGAAATAATAACAGGGAACATGTTGCCACATTTCACTCCACCTGCCTGTGACATCTGGGTCAGGAGCACGGGGAAAACCAAGGGGGAACACAGAGGAGCTTTTGATGACTCAAATCATGATTTCTATACCGACTCAATAGAGACAGTAAATACAAAAAATGATTATGACCAGAAGATGCAGAGGACAAGGACAGGCCTTCACCAAAACTAGAGCACAATCAAGAAAAGTCATAAGCAAAAATTCAATAACAGTGAGTAATAAAGATAAGATTTAATTTAGCAAAGAGATTTTGAAATGTTTTCATCGTTTGGACATTTTAGGACTAATTTGTGTAATCTTTAATGCTGTCATCTGAATGATGTCACAAAACAACAACACATCATGGAGAATTCTGGGAATGGTTTCCAACTCAACAAGTGAAATAATATGTCTCAAAATGGCATTGCAGCAAAAATGAAAACAAAACTGGACTTTTGATAGAAGCAACATACAATAAAATCAACTAGAAATTCTGAATCTTGGGTATTCAAAACCACATACTTGATATGCAGTATAGATTGCTAATGTAATAATGAAAAGGTACAAAATACTTAAGAAAAATCATAACTGTTTTCTGT
The DNA here is from genome assembly GCF_900747795.2 of Erpetoichthys calabaricus. NCBI lineage: Eukaryota > Metazoa > Chordata > Cladistia > Polypteriformes > Polypteridae > Erpetoichthys > Erpetoichthys calabaricus. The sequence goes on from NC_041394.2 coordinate 36,205,098, forward strand.
TTGTCTCAGTTGAAGAGTGGACTTCTGCGTAAGATGACCACTCCCCAGAGGGTCAAGGAGAGAGCTGGAGTGAGACAACAACCCCTAGAGGTAAAAAGAGAACTTTCAGCAGCCACCTGTCTTGTCCACATGATCAAAGCAACTTGGATCAAATGGGGGTCTGGAGGAGACACCAGCAGTTCTCATCCAGCTGCAGCCAGAGAATGAACATCACTCTTTGGTGGTTGAAAAATCAGAATTTTATAGGATGAAGTCCACAAAAAATAAGAGATCGGGCAGACTCATTCTGAAGATTTTAAAAAGCTTTAGCAGGCCTTCAAGTCTCTTTCAAGATGCGTCTGCATTGCATACAGAGGTTTGTTTCCTAAAGTGACTGAAATTGCCTTAATAAACTTTATAATTCTGATTTTAGAATGGCTTGGTTGTGGCATCAGTTTTCTTCTTTGTTTTGTCCAACACAGTCACAAGATAGGTTCATCCATTCCGAGAAACTGCTTTCATTTAATAATATTATTTTGATGAATTAGTCCATCACATGGTACAGTCATGTACTGTACATTCACACTGTTCCAGTCAGAGAAAGGAGGATGATCAGGGTGTTCAGGGTGTGTGCACCAGGGGCCCGTAATGGCAAGGGGCCTTTTCAGAAATCCCCCTTCCCTCAGCATGATGAAACAATCAAGCTCTCCAAAATAATTCAGGGGAATCCCCCCTGCTCAATGAAACGATGAGACTCTAAATGCTGAATTGACCAAGGAGGACCCACCTCCCTGCTTGATGAAACAATTGAATCTTCATGCACCAAAATGACTGTATTGGAGCCCCCATTCAGCGTGATGAAATGATAAAGTTTCACACTGAAAGCAAGAATGGGAAATACTGCACAGTATTAAACTGCTACATGTGCCTGTGCTGCATTGTTAAAAGTATGATCAACTCTCCACTAAGTCATCCAGGGGTCTGTGGGAGTCTTAATTCAGGCTTAAGAGTGATGTAAAGAGACATCTGATATGAATCATATGAATCTGAAGATCACTCCTGCCTTCTTCATTGACATCAGTGTAATCATACCAGATAAATCTTATAAAAGAACCTGACCAAAACTGAAGGATTTCTTATGGGGTGTTTGGTCAACTCAAAAAACTTGACTCCTTTTCACTAGAGCTCCTACACATTTTTCCGATCATCCACTGCTAATGGACTCAGAGTCAGGTTTTGTAAATCGAATTTCTGCAGTATTGAGAATGTGTTTCCACCATCTGTAGAGCTTTGCTACAGTCTGACTCTACCTTTTCCTGGTCTGCTACATAAATATCCATCATGTCTTCATTACCTCTCAATTAGATTATGGCAATTCACTTTGTAATTTTCTCCCTGCTCAAGGTTTCAGTAGGTGACAAGTGATTTCCAAATAGTATTGACAGAATCCTAATTACAGGTTAGTAGCTGCAATATATTGTGTTATGCAGATAAACACGAGCAACCACTAAATCCTAAATTTCTCTGCACATGTGGGGAGTCCTTTATCCAGACATGATGCATGTAGATAATGGAGATGTATTTTAATGGCAGGTGTAAATGTAATCAAGCTATACTATATACTGATACAGTCAATATTGGAAAAGTATCTTTAAAGGGGGTCTTTGAGAAAAATAACTTTCACTGAGAGATGAATGTAACATTATTTGCTTACTGAGGAAGAAAGAAAAACAATGGTGGGCAGACCTGTAGATTTATTTTAAGTGACTTGGCAGCTGTTGTATATCAATTTTCATTTACAGTATCTTTCTGGCTTCTCTGAAAGTTTACTGGGACTACATAGTGGGCTGCCATCCCCTCATTTGAGAACCATCTTTGATAGTTTTATTTTGAGTCAAGGGTATCCTATATTTGTTTTGAAATGTGGCCTATAATTACAGCAGAGAGAGTCAGATCATCTAGGAACAGTTTGTATATTTCAGGACCATTAGACAAAGCTTCCACCTGTAGTGACAGTGGTGGATCCAGAAAGAAATAGTAGGCCTCTTTACAGCCTCCCAGAAGGTTCTTTACAGGTTCTCTGGGAACCCACTAGGGCAGGGGTTGGCAAGTCTGGTCTTGGAGGACCACCGTAGCTGCAGGTTTTCATTCTAACCCTTTTTTTAATGAGTGCCATGTTTGTGCTGCTAATTAACTTCTTGTGAATTCATTTTAATTCAATTTTAAGATTTGTTCCCCTGAATTTCTTCATCATTCCTTTTAATTGCTTTATGTCTTCCCTTAAATAGGCCCCGAAACAGAAATGAAATTTGAAATGAGGGAGCCAACAAGAAGATCAACTAAGTCAGGGCCTCAAATTCCAACCAATTTCACTCCAACCAGCTGCTTAATGAGGTGCCAGTTCCTGTCATTAATTAAACCCGTTCTTTAATTTCATGGCTTGTTGCTGCTCTTGTGGTGCATTATCAGACATTTCCGAAATTGTTGATTTTCTCTTTTCTAAGAGCACTGTTAAAATGTTTTGGGGACCTGAGCAGATCAACATTCCTGAGACCTTCATCTTTCTTTATTTTCAGATATTGCATGATCAACACAGTTTGCTGGTCATGTTTTGCTTAATTTTGTATCTCATTATTGTTTGGCTGCTAATTAAGGAAAAAGAAAAAATTAAGGAGTCTGAGTCTTCATGAACAAGTCAATTAAAATTAGTTCAAAATAAGTTAATTAGCAGCAAAAACAGGCCACTCATTAAGAAAGGATTAGAATGAAAACATGCAGCCACTGTGGCCCTCCAGGACTGGAGTTGGTGACACCTGCACTACGGCATTTACATAAAAGTGTTATAGCTACTTGGGGGTCTGGATAAGGAGATACATCAGGGAGTGACAACAGCCTATGTGAGGATGGGCTCCAAAGTTATGTTAGGTTATGTTATTATTAACAAAGGTCTGTCAAATTTCAAAAAATAAAATTTGTAGTGTTTTGACATTAGTTAACTTACAATGAAAATCTGCCGCCAGGTAAAATCAGTTCATAGTTACTTGTATTCATTCATTAAATGTATTTCTTTGCGATTTTTTTAAGCTTTTAATGATTTTTTCAGGAATGTATAAAACCCTCCTTTGTTACCTATGTGACTGGTATACTTCTGGAAGATGCCCGTCTTCTAAACACTTAAGCCAGCTTTTATCCTTTCTTTATAATAAACTGCATCAGTGGTTAAAGTGGAACCATATTGCTTGGCGATACACTGGCATCTGATGGAATAGTTGGATGGGGTCCTCCGTGAAGCTTCAAACACCAGGATAGTTAACACTAGATTAAAAAGAGTGGGCGGTGAGGAGTCCTCATTGACGATTTCTGAAAAGTTGCTGATGCTCATCATTATAATAAGAAAAGGTGCTGATATGGTGAATCTTTGATTTTCAAGATACACCATCACTCGATCAAAGAGTGGGTTCCCCCTATAAAGCTTGAATCACCAAAACAGATTAACATATCCACTTTAGGATTCACAGAATCTGCTGGTAGTTTATATTGAATCTGCAAGAGGAGAGTATTGGCCCACTTCAAGCGCTGCACTGTACTGCTCTCTTGCAAAACCACTACAGTTCCTGTTTGTGAATTTCCCCTTGGGATTAATAAAGTATCTATCTATCTATCTATCTATCTATCTATCTATCTATCTATCTATCTATCTATCTATCTATCTATCTATCTATCTATCTATCTATCTATCTATCTATCTTTCTATCTATCTATCTATCTATCTATCTATCTACTCTGATAATGGCTTTTCAAATCTCATGCCAAATTTACTGCGAACATGTATAGGTATTCATGATGCAGTTCTTGTAAACGTCACAAAAGATCTTCTTTCTGTCAATGACAGAATGAACAGCTCTGATTCGTCCATAAAAATGGGCCAGAAGGCTGTTACTACATCTACTGGTAGCTTTAGGAGGTTCATTAACTGATAGTAACTGTTCAAGTCTCTTCTTTATGTAGATCTAGATTTAAACTAATAAGAGCCTTACTGCCATCTAGTGGATAAAGAAAGGATATACCGCTTACAGGTCAGGCATATCAAAATGACACATTACTGTACTTTCAATATTGTAGAATTTCTTGAGATTTATGCCATTTATTTATTTTCTAATTTACAAATTCAGCTCAGGGCCACAGCATGTTGGTGTACTGTATCAGACACAAGGCTAAAACTCTAAAACTCTAGCTGGGGCACCCATTTATTTTTCACTTCTTCTTCTTCTTTCGGCTGCTTCCATTAGGGGTTGCCACAGCGGATCATCTTCCTCCATATCTTTCTGTCCTCTGCATCTTGCTCTGTTACACCCATCACCTGCATGTCCTCTCTCACTACATCCATAAACCTTCGTTTAGGCCTTCCACTTTTCCTCTTCCCTGGTAGCTCTATCCTTAACATCCTTCTCCCAATATACCCAGCATCTCTCCTCTGCACATGTCCAAACCAACACAATCTCGCCTCTCTGACTTTGTCTCTCAACTTGAGCTGACCCTCTAATGTCCTTATTTCTAATCCTATCCATCCTTGTCACACCCAATGCAAATCCTAGCAACTTTATCTCTGCTACCTCCAGCTCTGTCTCCTTCTTTCTGGTCAGTGCCACCGTCTCTAACCCATATAACATAGCTGGTCTCACTACCATCCTGTAGACCTTCCCTTTCACTCTTGCTAATATCTGTCTGCCATCAGTACTGTTGATCCCAAATATTTAAACTCATCCACCTTCACCAACTCTACTCCCTGCATCCACACCATTTCACTGACCTCCCTCTCATTTACACACATGTATTCTGTCTTGTTCCTACTGACCTTCATTCCTCTCCTCTCTAGAGCATATCTCCACCTCTCCAGGGCCTCCTCAACCTGCTCTCTACTCACGCTACAGATCACAATGTTAACAGCAAACATCATAGTCCACGGGGACTCCTGTCTAATCTCATCTGTCAACCTGTCCATCACCATTGCAAATAAGAAAGGGCTCAGAGCCGATCCCTGATGTAATCTCACCTCCACCTTGAGTGCATCCGTCACTCCTAACGCAGACCTCACCACTGTCACACTTCCCTCGTACATATCCTGTACAACTCTTACGTACTTCTCTGCCACTCCTGACTTCCTTATACAATATCACAGCTCCTCTCGAGGCACCCTGTCATATGCTTTCTCCAGGTCCACAAAGACGGAATGCAACTCCTTCTTGCCTTCTCTAAACTTTTCTATCAACATCCTCAGAGCAAACATTGCATCTGTGGTGCTCTTTCTTAGCATGAAACCATACTGCTGCTCACTAATCATCACCTCACTTCTTAACCGTGCTTCCACTACTCTTTCCCATAACTTCATGCTGTGGCTCATCAATTTTATTCCCCTGTAGTTACTGCAGTCCTGCACATCCCCCTTATTCTTAAATATCGGCACCAGTACACTTCTTCTCCACTCCTCAAGCATCCTCTCACTTTCCAAGATTCCATTAAACTATCTGGTTAAAAACTCCACTGCCATCTCTTCTAAACACTTCCATGCTTCCACAGGTATGTCATCTGGACCAACAGCCTTTCCATTCTTCATTCTCTTCATCGCTGTCCTTACTTCCTCGTTAATCCTTTGCACTTTCTGATTCACTATCTCCACATTATCTAACCTCTTCTATCTCTCGTTCTCTTCATTCATCAGCCTCTCAAAGTACTCTTTCCATCTGTTCAACACACTCTCCTCGCTTGTGAGTACGTTTCCATCTTTATCCTTTATCACCCTAACCTGCTGCACATCTTTCCCAGCTCGGTCCCTCTTCCAATCGGTACAGGTCCTTTTCTCCCTCCTTAATGTCCAACCTCTCATACAACTCATCATACGCTTTTTCTTTAGCCTTCGCCATTTCTCTCTTCATCTTGCGCCATATCTCCTTGTACTCTTGTCTATTTTCTGCATCTCTCTGACTATCCCACTTTTTCTTTGCCATCCTCTTCCTCTGTATACTCTCCTGTATTTCCTCATTCCACCACCAGGTTTCCTTTTCCTCCTTCCTCTTTCCAGATGTCACGCCAAGCACCCTTCTTCCTGTCATCCTTACTACATCTGCTGTAGTTTCCCAGCTGTCTGGCAACTCTTCACTACCACCCAGTGCCTGTCTCACCTCCTCCCTAAACTCAACCTTGCAGTCTTCCTTTTCAACTTCCAACATTTGATCCTTGGCTCTGCCCTCACTCTCTTCCTCTTCTTGATCTCCAACGTCATCCTACAGACCACCATCATATGCTGCTTAACTACACTTTCCCCTGCCACCACTTTGCAGTCTCAATCTCCTTCAGATCAACTCAGGATGTAATCTACCTGTGTTCATCTTCCTCCACTCTTGTATGTAATCTTATGTTCCTTCCTCTTTTTAAAATACGTATTAACCACAGCCATGTCCATCCTTTTGGCAAAATCCACTATCCTCTGACCTTCTTCATTCCTCTCCTTGACACCATACCTACTCATCACCTTCTCGTCTCCACTGTTTACCTTCACCAACATGCCTATTGAAATCCGCTCCAATCACCACTTTCTGTCCCTTGGGTACACTGTTCATCACTTCGTCAACTCACTCCAAAAATCTTCTTTCTCACCCATTGCACACCCACCGTGTGGTGCATATGCACTAACAACATTCATCATCAGACCTCCAATTTCCAGCTTCATAATCATTACTCTGTCTGACACTCTTTTCACCTCCAAAACACTCTTGACATACTGTTCCTTCAGAATAACTCCTACCCCATTTCTCCTCCCATCCACACCATGATGAACAATTTGAATCCACCTCCAATCAACCTGGCCTTACTCCCCTTCCATTTAGTCTCTTGCACGCACAATATATCAACCTTCCTTCTCTCCATCATATCAGCTAACTCTCTCCCCTTACTAGTCATACTTGCAACATTCAAAGTTCCTACCCTCAGTTCCACTCTCTTTACCTTCCTCCTCTCCTCCTGCCTCCGGACACGTCTCCCCCCTCTTCTTCGGCCAGCAGTAGCCCAATTTCCGCCAGCACCCTGTTGGCTAACAGTACTGGTGGCGGTTGTTGTTAACCCAGGGCTTGACCGATCCGGTATGGAAATTTGTATTGTTGTCCGCATATTGATTTGGCAAAATTTTACACCGGATGCCCTTCCTGACGTAAACACACTGGTTTGTGCATCCCCTATGGCTGGGTCACCCATTTATTTTATACTAACACTGAAAATTGTCTCCAGATATATTTTTGTTATTTCTATATTTTTATGGGCGTAGTGGTGGCTCTAAGGCTAAGGAGCTGCACCAGCAATCAGAAGGTTGCTGGCTCAAATTTCATAAATGCCAGAAGCGACTCTTTTCCATTGGGGGCCTGAGCAAGGCCCTTAACCTGCAATTGCTCTGTCCTGGGTATGACGTTAATCTTCATCCAGCCCAGCAAGCAGGTCCTTCAATTTGCAGGGGAAACTTGGGGGCTGGTGGAAGGATTGGCACTCCAGCCACTGTAAAAAACTCACACTGTTCAGTGTGGTGCTGAGGTGTCACCCATTGCATGGCTACATTCGGATCTCAATCCGCGTGGTTTGCTGTGTGGTGGATGCAGCAACGTGTTGTGATCAGAGCATGCTCCCAACAAACTCCTCCTCTATATTTTTGTATTAAATAACAATTTCCTAGATTATCTATATTATGAATAAAGAATGTAGAGAAAAGCTTTTCTCTACATTCATAATGGCTAACACGGTACAACACCCTAGTACTATGAATAAAGAAGTAAGACATGTTAGAGTGCTACTAAGACAACAGTTCCAATCCTTATATTTTACAATAGCGGGATATCCTTTAGAGTAGGGATTTCAAACCCACCTTCTGGACTGCTGCAGTGGCTGAAGGTTTCCTAAATGTTATCCATTGACTGTTAATAACTGAACATATGTTACAGTGCAAAACCATATAATTAAATAAAGTAACATGCATCATTAAGAGCTGGGGTTGGAAAAGTCAGTCCTGGAGGGCTGTAGTGGCTACAGGTTTTTGTTCTAGCTCAGTTTCTTAATGAGAAGTCAATTATTAGCTGTTGCAACATTTTTGTGTTTCTTTTTAATGGTTTCAATAGTTAAGACCTGTAATTACTTATTTTTGTCTTATACAGTTGCAAGACAGTTGCATTAGCTGTTTTAATGAACTCGGAATTCTAACTTGTAAACTCGGGCCTAGTCTCTCAAGTCGGCATTGATCCGACCTCACATTATGACGTCAATCCAAAATGGTGAAGCACACTCTGATGAGGAAGTACAGTAACACTTTAATGGTTTAATTTATTACCTCGATCCATAACACTGAATTTTGAGAAGGTAAATGTTAACATTACCAGAACGAACAATAACAGACTAAATGATGCTAGCTGGATACGCGCTAATGATCATGGTTCAGTCATTGCTTTGTGTCATTTTTTCTTTTATCTTATTACTTATCTTATCTTATCATGACCAAGAGCATAGACTCTATTTTAAACATGACAACATACTTTTTTTTGCCTTTCTTGCTCATCGGTTTCTTCTTCCATCTGGACTGTAGAACTCTTTATTAGCATTTGTTTTTGAAACATCAGGTTTACTTTCCCACTTGGGAAACACAAATGTGTGAACATCAGAACACATCACAATTGTGACTTCCTACCTCCCAGCTCCATCGTATGATGAATACAGCATAACAATTAGATGCAAAATGTGAATTAATCAGTAGTTCTCCATCTATCTAGTGAAGGACTGAGTAGGTTACAAATCATTTGGATGTTATCCTTGGAAATGAAAAAATCTAAAATATAAGAATGACCTGACACAGCAGAACACGAACACTAACAAGCCAAAAAATTAAATAAGATCTATTATTGACAAGGATAGGTTTCTAATTAAGCAATCAGGTGAGAACAAAAACCTGCAGTTACTATGGGCCTCCTGGACTGACTTTTGCAGACCCCTTACTAAGAGGAAGAACTGACTTTTAATCAAAAAACTGGTTGCAGCAAAAAGGAATGAAGACCTCTGTATCACTCTCTCTGACATGCTAGACGTGTCTTATATTGCTTATTTTCTTTTCCCGAAAACATCACACAAGTGTTTCCTGACCTGATGCAGCTCCGTTACTTATGATAACTTATTATTAGACTGACACTTTTATCCAAGGCAACTTACACCATTCCAGATTCAATTGGTTACATTTCTTTTGGTTTTTCAATTGCAGCACAGGCAAGTGAAGTGACTTGCTTGTGGTCACACAGTGTCAGTGGTAGGATTTGAACCCCCAGTCTCAGGGTTTGAAGCCCAAAGCCTTAACCACACTGCCTACTTATTGTTAACTGACACCTGCTTAATGAGAAAATAATCAGTTTAGGTGCTGGAATCCTAAGAGGTACATCATTTTAAATCAAGATCAACAAAGTACGTTCATTAGCAGTGGTTATTGGATTGTAAGTAAGAAGGTGGTTAGCATTAAACCTGCTGTCACTGCAGCCCTCAGGGAACTGAGCTGGAGATCTTGAAGTATAAAACACAGCACTCTAATGTCAGACCTTGCATGCATTCTGTTTGGATACATCACTTTAACAATAACTTAAGTCTCTTGATTACCTCAGCTTACTTTACCTTTTTGGCCTTTACAAAATTTTTGGAGTGGATGCTTGATCTGTTAACCATTACCACATTATTAGAGTAGATTAAATTTGTACAAACTTTATTATACCTAAGATCTAATTCGAATGCATACAGTAGCAGAAACATAAAAAAAGAATACAGACTAACAGGACAGATAATATAATCAATCAATCAATCAATCAATCAATAAACTTCATGATTACATCAGATGGAAGCACTGAATTTCCTGATAACAGTGGGCAGAAAGACCCCCAGAGGTGTTTCTTAGCACACTGTAGTGGTATGAGTCTGTGGCTAAAGGTCCAAGAGCACCTCCTGGAGGGGATGGAGGGGATTTTCATGATGGGATCCAATTTTGCAACCATCCTCATTTCCACAACAACTTTGAATGTACCCAGGGTTCGCTCTGTGATGCAGCAGACTACAGTGTTGAACACCACACTGGCTACTATGGACTGGTAGAAAATTTCCAGCTGCTTGTCACACACATCAAATACAACAATACCTTTACCTTTACTGCAGTTTCAACTTTCTTAAAAAAGTCAGCTACTTATGAAAAATTACTATGTACTAAATGTCCTTATGATTTTAAGTGTTTTATCATGTTGAAGTTTTTATTTTTCTTTATGTATTTTAATCTTTTTTTCCTTATATCAAAGTTTGTAGCATCTTTTTGAATACTTAACTTACTTTCTGACTGGCACTGGCACAAACCAACAAGTATTTTTTCTGTTTTTTTCTGCTCCTTATAGATAGATAGATAGATAGATAGATAGATAGATAGATAGATAGATAGATAGATAGATAGATAGATAGATAGATAGATAGATAGATAGATAGATAGATAGATAGATAGATAGATAGATAGATAGATAGATAGATAGATAGATAGATAGATAGATAGATAGGTGTACTTTACTTGTTCCCAAGGGGAAATTAGAATTGTATATAAGCTTGAAAGAGAGAAAGGGAAACATATATATAATACATTGCAATGGATGGCTGAGGCTCTTTCCCAGCAGGGAGGCCATCATAAAGGAATGGGGGGAGCAGATGTGCATAGGTTGCAGCAGCTACTCACATTCCCTCAGGGCTCCCACAGAGTTGGAGTTTAGCACAGGTCTGTTGTGTTCCATGAGTGCCTCCAGGGGGTGCTGCAGGGGCTGCAGAGCCCTTCTACCTTACCAGGAAGTGCTCCCGGATGCAGCATAAAAGGAACCCACTGCCACAACTCCAGGGGCCAGAGTAGGGAGGAATTGACAAGGCTTGCTGGAGGAGGAGTGGAGATGAATGATGGAGAGAGAGAGAGAGAGAGAGAGAGAAACGAAAAGAAGAAAAGTGCTGAGTGTTTTATTATTGTGCTTATTGTGACTGTGTTTATTGCTGTGGGAAACTCTTGCTTGAGGAGTTTACTGAATAAAAGACTTTGTGTGTGCTGGACTTGTGCCTTGCATATGTTTGTTTTTTGGTTTGGGGAGCTCCTGTGCTGCCTGGTGGCCATAACATAAATAATAAAACAAACAACAATGCCCTAAACATTGTTTTCCTTCTTTGGCAGTTAATCGTGCTCTAGAGATGTTTGATTATTTTAAAAGCCTTCAGTTCTCTTTTGTGTTTACTTCTACCGAATTATCCCACAACTACACTGACTTACTATACCTACAACTTCTTACATCAAGTGACGTTTAGATGGCTGTAACCTGACTGATTTGGTTAAGAATACAATCCTAAGTACGGAACTAACTGGGGCTTCATAGTGGGTTTGCATTCTTTTCATCTCAACAACATGTAACGTTATGCAAACTTGGCTTAACACAATCACTGTCATGTTATATTTGCTTTTAAAAATACCCCAAATTCTTTTTTTTAATTCTTTTAATGATGACAAAAAACCCAACTTCTAAACATCCCTTTTTCACTACAAAAAACAAAAACAAATAGGCAGTTTGGGTGGGAAAACCGTGTAGCTGGCAGCAGTGGTCTCAGGTCACAACTCCTTCTTGCTCCCTGTCTCCTTGAACTAATCCATGCCGGGTAAGATGTGCCACGACCAATGAATTTTTGTCAATGGAAGCATTTTAATAGCTGAGTGCTGTTTTCTCATCCTGTCATTGCTGCTTCTCTCTCTCTCAGGTCTGGACTGATAACATTACAATATTTTTAGCTTTGTCATTACATTATTTATTATACATGTATTACAAATTATCAGGTAAATGACGAAGAATATACATTGATGAACAAAGTCAGATTTTAACAATGATTAAAAATTAAACAAACATTTTAATATTCAGCAATGTTGATCATTCTTAAAAAGTAAATGCAGCTTTTGTTTTCAGTCGACTAGATTACTGTAACACACTCATCTCAGGAACACCCAAAAACGACATAAATCGATTGCAACAAGTGCAGAATGGAGCTGCTAGAATCTTAACTAAGAAAAGAAAATCCAAGCACATTTCTCCAGTTTTGATGTCACTACACTGGTTACCTGTGTCATTTAGAATTGACTTTAAAATCCTTCTTATGGTTTACAATGCCTTAAATAATCTGCTCCATCCTATATTTCAGAATGCCTTTCACCTTACACTCCAAATTGTAATCTTAGATCTTCAAATGAGTGTCTGCTTAGAATTCATCCATCCATCCATCCTCTTCCGCTTATCCGAGATCGGGTCGCAGGGGCAGCAGCTTCAGCAGAGATGCCCAGACTTCCCTCTCCCTGGCCACTTCTTCTAGCTGTTCCGGGGGAATCCCGAGGATAGCCGGGAGACATAGTCCCTCCAGTGTGTCCTGGGTCTTCCCAGGGGCCTCCTCCCTCACCAGGGAGGCGTCCAGGAGGCATCCTGATCAGATGCCCGAGCTACCTCATCTGACTCTTCTCGATGCGGAGGAGCAGCAGTTCTACTCTGAGCCCCTCTCGGATGACTGAGCTTCTCACCCTATCTTTAAAGGAAAGCCCAGACACCCAGCGGAGGAAACTCCTTTCAGCCGCTTGTATTCGTGATCTGGCTCTTTCGGTCACTACCCATAGCTCATGACCATAAGTGAATTCCAAGAGCTAACCTTAAAAGAAGTGGTGAGGCGGCCTCCTACTGTTGTGCACCTAAAATCTGGGATAGCTTACCGAAAGAAATTCACCAGGCTAATACAGTGGAGCATTTTAAAACACTGCTGAAAACACATTACTTTAACATGGCTTTCTCATAGCTTCATTTTAGTTTAATCCTGATGCTCTGTATATTCAATTAATTATCATTATTTTTCATGGTGGCTTCAAAATTCGTACTAACCCCTACTTTCTCTTCTGTTCTTTTTCCAGTTTTCTGTGGTGGCGGTCTGCGCCACCACCACCTGATCAAAGCACCGTGATGTCCTTACTTTGATGGATTAAAGGCCAGAAGTCCACATACTGTAACTGTCATAATCAAATTCTTCCATGAAGACCATGAATACAATGAGGACTGATTGAGGTCATTTATGTTGGGTAGAATGCCTGGAGGGTGCTGGGTGGTCTCGTGGCCTGGAACCCCTGCAGATTTTATTTTTTTCTCCAGCCGTCTGGAATTTTTTTTTGTTTTTTCTGTCCTCTCTGGCCTTCGGACCTTACTTTTATTCTATGTTAATTAGTGTTCCCTTATTTTAACTCTTATTTATTTTGTCTTTTTTTCTCTTTCTTCATCATGTAAAGCACTTTGAGCTACATTATTTGTATGAAAATGTGCTATATAGATACTGTAAATGTTGTTGTTGTTGTTTACATCATGCATTTCTGCACGCCGTGTGTTGCATGTCTGCTTTGTGTTGCTGGGTTGTGAAACTGTAATTTCGAACGTGGGTATATTTTCAGTACTAAAATCAGATCTGATTATTTTTGCTCATTGACACCAGTAATGAAATTAGCTGCAACAAATTTAGGTTTACTGTAAGTGAAGTTTGCTTGCATCCAGATGATGTGTTACTATGAAAAGCCACTAATGCATCCATGAACTCCAGTGCCAAAGTGTGTGTGTGTATCATAGCTGATACTGTGCCAAATATAATTTGGTACCCTTCTTCAGAGTCTCCTTTGTCTTCTTTAAAAAATGCCCTCTGGGTCCAAACATGAGTGAAGTTCATACACAACATAAGCAGACTGTGGAAGATTGTGGGTTCGCTTCCCGGTTCCTCCCTGTGTGGATAGCGCTTTGAGTACTGAGAAAAGCACTATATAAATGTAATGAATTATTATTTATTATTAACATCTCTAATGACCAGCAATCCAGTCATCATGCGTTATAAAATAAGCTAAATGTTAAGCTATATGTTTATCCTTTGGGGAAAGGAAGCATTTTATCTTCTTGAGATCTTGAGAAAATAATTCTATTACCTTGAGAAAACAATTAAAAGAAGCAATTGTATTCCACATCCTCTCTTGACTTCCATAAATTACGCCATACCACCATTCTTACAATGCAAAAATATAATTTGATTAAAGAAATATTTGGCGTACATAAAAAAATTAAAAGACACCGATCCCCACATATAAATATCTGTAATCACAAAATCCCCTGATGCAATGCATGGGTTAAAAAATGTTAATTTTAGTTATACCTAGTAAGAGTCCAGTACTTAACAATTTAAGAACTTTTCAGTTCTTGGAGGGAGTAATGCCATGAAAAAGGGCTGAGAACCCCTGGCCCAGAGATACCACATATTCGTCAATATTCTACTGTAGTTCAGCATTCGCTTTGATGTTGACGGGTCTACTATTATACAACAGCATGCAGTGTGACTACTGTTAGCAGTGCCCAAGATCCAAGATCACACTCCACTTCGCAGCATCGGATTTGTAAAAGTGGGGGCACAGACCAGATGGTACAACATTTTGGGGAGCCTTGACTTAAAAAAGTTTGGGAATCATCCTGATTCTAATACTGAACATTTCAGATAAATAATGTGACAGTCTTTTACCTGTTGAAAAGCCACAATCTGACATTAAAAAACTTTAAGATAATTTTGCCTGTGTTTGCTTTCTTAGTATTTTGAACATATTCACAGCACTTACATCTCAAGTAACAAACTCTGCTGTATGCTTTCTTTCAGTATTCGACTTGCTACACTAAAGCTTGTGGCATTCAAGAGATAAAGGTGGATTTAAAGTGAGTATGAAACACTTTCATAGCTGGTCTACATTCATTTGCATTATTAATATATTTGTATTAAGCAGATGCATTTTTCTGTTTCAGTTTACAAAAATGAGTCATTGCACATGGGTGAAAAGCAAGGAAAAGCCAGAAAGTAACAACAGCGCACAAGAAGTGTATTAGTAGTAGCAGTCAGAGTAACACTTTAGTTTACGTACTGCAAAAATGCATCTATTACTCCTTTAATCTTATGTAAGAGTACCTTAACAAAGGATTCTTTTGGTGTTAATTATGTTTATAAGGCATCAGTAAAGTGGTTAGTCATCTCAGTACAGCACGGCATTTTAAGAGCCTTGTAAAATTACTTATGAATGTGAAAGATTTACAGGTCTTATACTGAAATATGCAATATCAGGAGAAATACAGTATGTCTGACTTAAGCCACTCGTGACCATTTCACATTTTTTAATAGGCGACGTTGCACAGATAAATACTTTACTGATGCTTTGTAAGTGTAATGATCATCACAATATGCTTTTATTTGTGTCTTGTTACTTAATAGTATATGAGTAATAGATGCATTTTTGCAGTACCTAAACTAAATGTTTTACTGTAGCAAGAATGTAATAAAACACATAATTGTATTTAATAGAACAGAACCTGATGTACTCCTTACCTCTGTTTTCATATCATTCTTTCTTTTATGCTCTCAGTTCCTGGAACCATGCAGGTAAAAAAAACCCTGAGAAAAACTTCAGCACTGTTTTGTTGACTTGACATATCTGCAGGCTGCTACATGAAAGTGCCCTTTGAGGGTACAATGTATGGGCTATTTTAGGCCAGGGTTAAAATTTAGTAAAAAAAAAAAATCAATCTTTTTAATTTTTTTTCTAGTATGGTTAGCCACGCAGGTAGGTGAAGGCAAAAATGCTTGGTGGCTGATTGGTTCTGTCCAGCTATGGATATCTAGGAGGAGAGCAGAAAGACAGAACGTTTAAGCTGTCTCAAGATTCTTTGTCCTCAAAAGATACATGAACATTGGAATATTAGTGGCAGTTCAGATAGATGGGAATGTCACTCTACAGCTTGAAAGTTTAAACTGAGAAGCAACATTTGTCTTTACCACATCTGGTGGGAAAAGGGAATGTCAGCTCACAGGCCAAAGCAGATCAGAAATGTCTTGGAGGAGCATACAGCATGTTGAGACTAGAGACTGTGTTATGAATAGCATTTGTGTGGCATTTTTAATGTCATTCATTACATTACATGCATCATGGGAAAATTAATGGAAGGAATTATTAAGGATAAGATTGAGCAACACATGGCAAGGACAGGAGTTATTCTGAACAGTCAGCATGGGTTCAGAAGAGGGAGGTCATGTTTTACTAACATGCTGAAATTCTATAAGGAGGCAATAAAAGGATACGATCAAAGTGGAGAATATGATATTATTTATTTTGACTTTCAGAAAGCATTTGATAAGGTGCCACATGAGAGGTTGGGCATCAAATTAAAATAAGTGGGAGTTCAGGGTGATGTTTTTAGATGGGTGCAGAATTGGCTCAGACACAGGAAGCAGAGGGTGATGGTGCGAGGAACCTCATCAGAATTGGCCAATGTTAAGAGTGGCGTTCCACAGGGGTGAGTGCTAGGGCCGCTGCTATTTGTAATATATAGAAATGATTTAGATAGGATTATAAGTAACAAGCTGATTAAGTTTGTAGATAATACCAAGATAGGTGGATTAGCAGATAATTTGGAATCCGTTATATCACTACAGAAGGACTTGGATAGTATACAGGCTTGGACAGATTTGTGGCAGATGAAATTTAATGTCATCCATCCATCCAACCATCCATCCATCCATCCATGTTCCAACCCGCTGAATCCGAACACAGGGTCACGGGGGTCTGCTGGAGCCAATCCCAGCCAACACAGGGCACAAAGCAGGAACCAATCCCGGGCAGGGTGCCAACCCACCGCAGGACACACACAAACACACCCACACACCAAGCACACACTAGGGCCAATTTAGAATCGCCAATCCACCTAACTTGCATGTCTTTGGACTGTGGGAGGAAACCGGAGCGCCCGGAGGAAACCCACGCAGACACAGGGAGAACATGCAAACTCCACGCAGGGAGGACCCGGGAAACGAACCCGGGTCCCCAGGTCTCCCAACTGCGAGGCAGCAGCGCTACCCACTGCGCCACCGTGCCGCCCAATTTAATGTCAGTAGATGTAAAATATTACACATAGGAAGTAAAAATGTTAGGTTTGAAAACACAATGGGCGGTCGGAAAATCGAGAGTACAGCTTATGAGAAGGATTTAGGAATCATAGTGGACTCTAAGCTATCGACTTCCAGACAGTGTTCAGAAGCCATTATGAAGGCTAACAGAATGTCAGGTTATATAGCGCCTTGACGTGTGGAGTACAAGTCCAAGGAGGTTCTGCTCAAGCTTTATAATGCACTGGTGAGGCCTCATCTTGAGTCCTGTGTGCAGTTTTGGTCTCCAGGCTACAAAAAGGACATAGCAGCACTAGAAAATGTCCGGAGAAAAGTGACTAGGCTCAATCCTTCACTTAATAATTCCTTCCATTAATTTACTGGTGATGCATGTTAAGTTTACCGGCCCAATAGTTGCTTGGATCTGATGAATAATGTCAGAGTCAATGTAAAGCTGAAAGAATTTGCAGCGATATTTGTAAAAAATGTAGTACAAAATATGCTTTCTAAATAAACGGTCTGTCACATTCCATCAAAGGGAACTAAAAGGAACTGCTGATAAGAGAGCTGATCAAAGCCAATGCCTGAATCTGTAAATGTGCCTAACATCACTGACATCGCTCCAGAAGAAACATGGACAAGGCTGCACAGCATTCACCTTCTGACGACATGTCTAAATGAATACTTAAAGCAAGTTAACATTACTGTCTAATTGGAAATGCAAACATGCCATGCCAGCATTGTAACATGTAGTAAATCCATAGACCATAATGTTTATTTAAACTCTGTTTGTTGTTGTCGTGCCATAGTGATGCAACAGTCAAAATGACAGAAAGATATTATAGGAGAAAGAAGCACTTCTCAAACATGTGAGGCCAAGTACCTGCCATGATCTACAGTCATATGAATAAGTTTGTGAACCCCTCTCTGCCTGCATAATAATTGACTCTACTTTCAACAAAAAAGATAACAGTGGTATGTCTTTCATTTCCTAGGAACATCTGAGTACTGGGGTGTTTTCCGAGCAAAGATTTTTAGTGAAGCAGTATTTAGTTGTATGAAATGAAATCAAATGTGAAAAACTGGCAGTGCAAACATGTGGGTCCCCTTGTAATTTTGCTGATCTGAATGCCTGTCACTGCTCAATACTGATTACTTGTAACACCAAATTGGTTGGATGAGCTCATTAAGCCTTGAACTTCATAGACTGGTGTGTCCAATCATAAGAAAAGGTATTTAAGGTGGTCAATTGCAAGTTGTGCTTCCCTTTGACTCTCCTCTGAAGAGTGACAGCATGGGATCCTCAAAGCAGCTCTCGAAAGATCTGAAAGCAAAGATTGTTCAGTCTGATGGTTTAGGAGAAGGCTACAAAAAGCTATCTCAGAGGTTTAAACTGTCAGTTTCAACTGTAAGGAATGTAATCAGGAAATGGAAGACCACAGGCACAGTTGCCGTTAAACCAGGTCTGGCAGGCTAAGAAAAATACAGGAGCAGCATATGCACAGGATTGTGAGAATGGTTACAGACAACCCACAGTTCACCTCCAAAGACCTGCAAGAACATCTTGCTGCAGATGGTGTATCTGTACATCATTCTACAATTCAGCGCAATTTGCACAAAGAACATCTGTATGGCAGGATGATGAGAAAGAAGCCCTTTCTGCAATCACACCACAAACAGAGTCACTTGTTGTATGCAAATGCTCATTTAGACAAACCAGATTCATTTTGGAACAAAGTGCTTTGGACTGATGAGACAAAAATTGAGTTATTTGGACATAACAAAAAGCGCTTTGCATGGTGGAAGAAGAACACCTCATTCCAAGAAAACATCTGCTACGTACTGTCAAATTTGGTGGAGATTCCATCATGCTGTGGAGCTGTGTGGCTAATTCAGGGACTGGGCCCTTGTTAAAGTCGAGGGTCAGATGAATTCAACCCAATATCAACAAATTCTTCAGGATAATGTTCAAGCATCAGTCACAAAGTTGAATTTACACAGGGGATATGGATATTCCAACAAGACAATCAATGACCCAAAACACAGTTCGAAATCTACAAAGGCATTCATGCAGAGGGAGAAATACAATGTTCTGGAATGGCCGTCACAGTCGCCTGACTTGAATATCATCGAAAATCTATGGGATGATTTGAAGCAGGCTGTCCATGCTCAGCAACCATCAAATTAAACTGAACTGGAGAGATTTTCTATGGAAGAATTGCTAAAAATACCTCCATCCAGAATCCAGACACTCATCAAAGGCTACAGAAGGCGTCTAGAGGCTGTTATATTTTTTACAAAAGGAGGCTCAACTAAGTATTGATGTAATATTTCTGTTGGGGTGCCCAAATTTATGCACCTGTCTAATTTTGTTATGATGCATATTGCATATTTTCTGTTAATCCAATAAACTTGTCAAAAATGTCACTGCTGAAATACTACTGTTTCCATAAGGTATATCATATATTAAAAGGAAGTTGCTACTTTGAAAGCTCAGCCAATGATAAACAAAAATCAAAAGAATTAAGAGGGGTTCCCAAACTTTATCATATGACTGTACATGTACGTGTGTGTGTGTGTGTGTGTGTGTGTGTGTCTCTCTCTCTCTTCTGTCACTGTCCTCATTACAATATACAAATTAATCATTCAGCTTCAGTAACCTGCAGTGGGCTGGCGTCCTGCCCGTGGTTTGTTCCTGCCTTGCACCCTGTGCTGGCTGGGATTGGCTCCAGCAGACCCCTGTGACCCTGTGTTAGGATATAGCGGGTTGGAAAATGACTGACTGACTGGCTTTAGTAACCTTGTGCTTCAGAGCTCCAGAATTGATTACAGTAGTTTTAGCTTTCGATTGCTTCTCCATGTCAAGTCCTTTGTTCACTTTCTTTTTGTCTCTCCCTGTCTTTCTATAGTTATTTTACACATTTTCTAATACATGAGTAGAAGTGGGACACTGTGGCCCAAATGCTTAAAGTGCATGGACTTGAGGCAATCATGGTGGGTTTTTAGGAAGAAACCCTGTGAATGGAGTGTTTTTAGCAGAGAATTCTGCAGCTGTTTGCTACAAATGTTTTAGCAAGTTGTCCCCAGACGTTTGTTCTTGTTTGAGAATCAAGTCTGGCCCCGGAACACTATATTCTGTCTAACTGATCATATATTTAGCCTGCAGGTCTTTTTCTTCTTTTATTCTGCATTTAAAAAATAGCAATAGAATGAGATTTAATTTTTCCATAGCTTTAAGTTCATCATAATTTTAAATAGGGATCAAGTAAAGGTCTGCAATCAAAAATCAGTCATACCTTTTGCCAAACCCCAATCAGAAACTAATTAGCATATAGCATGGATATTAATTTGAGAAAATTAAAGTGAGAAGCTTGTATTTCAGTACCTGGAAACAAGCAAGAAGAAAAGCGCACCACACATATTTATCTGGTGACATCACAGGCCGTAACCTTCACTTATCCTGCACAGCTAGTTTCTGAACGAGAGATAAGTCCAAAATAGCTCATATGCGCATAGCACAAAAATGGCATTGTGATAAATGTTATAATAAACAAACAACTTTAAACATGTTTCAAACTAACCTTTAAAGAGCAGAATGAGAATTCAGAATTCAGCATATGTCAGAACCCTCACAAACAAAAAGAAATTCCAGAAAAGGTACATAATGAACCAGGAACCTGTTTAAACAGAAATTGAATAATAATATTGTGATGATGCCAGTCCCCTACAAACTTCCTTTTCCCACAGGGGAGTCTGCTGAACCAACACTGTCGATAGTTATGACCGAGATGAAATGACAAATGAGGACAAATTCTCTGATGATGCCAGAGGATGGTGGAAAAAGTGATCAAGTGCTTTTATTAAAAACAGTCAAAACAAAAGTAAAATCAACAAGTGTCAATTGTGCAGTGTTCTAAAAAACAGTACATATATAAATCCATAAAAAACATTGCGAAAAGTGGGGATAAAAATAATCAATAAATAAACCCATTAAAAATCTGAGGTTAAAATGCAGACTAACTGTTTCTGATTTCAGCCCACCTCCTTCTAATTCTCCCCGGCTCACCCATTGCTCCTTTAAGCCAACCTCCATCTTGGCTGCCTCCAGGCATCACGGCCAGACCGTCCGAGGTCGGCTCTCCTCCCTTCTTCCTTCGCGCTCACGTGGTTGCACCTTGGAAGCCTAGGGGGGGCACCTGCCTTGCTCGCCACACTCCACCTGAATGTTCAATGGGGCGAACTAGCTCCTAGAGCGCAACAGCTAACGCTCCTTCACAGGGCCCCAGCTCATACTACTTCCTCCTTCCAGGTGGCCAGATCAATCGCCAAGACTTCCTTTAACGTCTTTTAACCTCTGTCTGTCTTTTTCCTTTTCTTTGACTCCTCTCCCCTCTTTTTGTGCCGGCCAGTATATACACATACACTTGTCTCCGTGGGCACAGTGCCTTAATCACATGCCACAGGAAGCCAATGAAGCAATTGAGAACTCGCCCCAACCACCCCATTAACTCCCCGCGGTTGTGCAATCATGCCCACGGAGAGTGACACGGCTTTACGGATTTAAAATCTGACCCAATTTTTTTTGAAGCCATGGACCCGACATACCACATACCTCCCCCCTTAAGCTCCAGCTGAATGGGAAGGTTCCATGCCACTACCAACCCAGTGCAACTGGCAGCCCAGATCCTCGGCTCAGCCACACTACCACTGCACTAAAACCAGCAATAAATAATAAAAGCACTAAAACAATCCAATATTAAAAACAACCCAAGCCCCCTTTGTAAAAACAGGACATTAAAAGAATAAGAACCTTTAAAAGACAGTAAAATAGCAAAAAATAAATGTCTCTCAAAAAAGCTCAGTCCTTTTTAAATATCTTCCTCCGGTTTGGGTCAGTGGGTTCTTTAGATTCCAATTCATCTGCCACCATTCCAGCTGGCTCATTGATCTCCTGCTCTTCAGTCCCCACTGCCGGCTCATCCCACCGCTGCCACCTAATTGTGACGATGCCGGTCCCCTACAGACTCCCACGCGGGAAGAGGGATTCTGTAGGGGACCGGCATTGTCACAAATATTACCCTAATTTTGACAATTAGTGGCAGTTGGAACAAATGTCATTGAATGATAAGCTGCAGCCTCATCAGTGTCCAAGCAACTGGCATGATCATTTCTGGTTTAAATAACCAGAAAACCTGGAAAACCAGAATGAAAACCATGATGATGATGAATATGTTGAAAACCATGATGTCAAATACTAAATCATCTGCAGGTAACATATTAATGCTTCCTACACCTCAATCAAAAAAAAAACAATTTTTTGACACCCATGCACGCCCAACCTACCAGGAAGGGGGGTCTCATTCTGATTGCCTTTTTCTTATCTTCTTAAGGAGTCAAGGATGTGGAACTGTCAAGAAACAGCCTGATAAAGCCCACTGAGACATTCCCAATGTGATTTTGGGTATACAAGGAATACATTTTTGTTGTTGCTGAAAATGTTTGCAGAAAGCAGAATTTTTAACCATTGCAAAAAGAATTGCATAAACCAATAATAAAAGGAATTGAACTGGAAATTATTTGTACCTAACGTTAGACAGAAAAACTCAAACAGAAACTAGTGGCTTAAAAGGACCCAGGCAGAATAGTGAAGAGAAAGTGACTTGTAGAGGTCTGCACTCTCGTGGGACCCGATGCTGCACTGCTTTTCAGTAATGCGGGTGGGAGCAGGCGGTTGACACTCGTGTGCATTCAGAGCTGTGGAAAGCACATTAAAAAAATCGGGAGTGGTCTCCCCTATAGACTTTCTCGTATACTCAGATATGGGGATGGGTATTTGAGGAGTAAACCGCAAGACAATTATTATATTTTTTGTATTATGTCCAATAATGAACCATCAACAACAAATCAAATTAATGCTGTATTGAACAATTATTATAAAAGTAAAATTGAATAAAACGAACTCTGCGGCTGCCTGAATAAAAGGTAAAGTACCACTTCCGGTTAGAGGAAATAGCCCAAAAGTTGATAGAAATGTACGTTTTGTACCTGATACTTGTATGCAAAACTTGATTGTCCTAGGAGAAAGCGCACTCGGATTATCGCGTTTACACACACACACAAACACGGACATAATTCCAAGAATGGTACTTTCGGGCTCAGGGAGGCCTAAAACGTCGAGATTCATCAAAATCTCGTCATCGAATTTCTGGACGATTACAATACTTTCCCTATACTTCGTATACGAGAAAGTAATAAAGGAGAGTACAAGACTGCAAAACTCATTAAATGGACGAGATGTAACTCACTTCCAATTGATGTTGCTGGCGATGGCAAACAAATGCAGTTTACTTGTTGGCAATAAATGTGCGAAAGTGCCATACAGTGGGCACAAGTCAGGAACCTCTGGTTTAAAATGTCGCGCGTGCTAAGTAACAAAGACTCAAACTAAAATTCACATTCTTGCTAAACCTGCCAAAATAACAATAATAACTAAAGCTTAACGTGAAGCACATGATGAATGTGTAGATTGTATTTGCAAGGCATAAGGCATTACGACGCAGTGTCTGGTGATTACTTTCAATTTGAACAGCACCTCGTTAACAAGTTTAAAGAGATACTGAGAAGGGATATTGTATATGAAATACTAGTGACCGACAGGGCGTGCTGTCACAACTGATATTTGTACCGAAAACCTCTTTCAGCTACCATCCATCATATAACTGCACTGTCATAAGAGTGCTTTTTGCGACTCCGTTCGAACCAGGTACGGTTAAAACGGGTGAAAACATTTGTGCTTATACAGTACTGTTTGAAAAACTGAAGAGTTTTCGGAATTGACTTCACTCACGGCAAATAAGATTGCCTTTGTTCCTGACCGAGGAGCAAACGATCGCTGCCTTGCACGGCTACAGCAGATTAATTCTCTCAAGTGCATTTGCACCAGCAGTGATGGAGAAAACACCCGAGGCTGCACAGCTTCTGGTAAATTAAAAAATAAAAAGTTACTCAGGTATTTCTAGCATTCTGTACAGCACAGCGAGCTTACGAGGTCACACAAACAGTTCATGGAGACAGATGGAAGTCTACTTTCGATTTGCTAGATTCAGTGTTGCAGCAATTTGACGACTGACCGCATCAACAAAAATATACAACTGTGGTCTCTTCTGAGGTGCGTCGACTCGTGACAATTGAACCAAACTCGTTTGTGTGAGATGTCTAAAATAACTTGTCCGCGTACCGTTCAGCGCCAGCTCCTATTCACATGCTCTGCAAAGTAGCAACATTTCTCAGCCCAAAACTTCTCCTTCTATATCTATTATTTATTTTATATATAGGATATAGGAGAGGATTACCATAAAGTCAAAGGAACAAGATGATATTTGTAATAATTTGTAATAATCAGATTTGTAATAATTTGCAATAATCACGCGTTAATCCTACTGGCCTCTTCCACTAAATTAAAGAGTGCAGTGACATTCATTAATTCATTAATCAGTTGTTAGTAAAGCCGTCTTTCCTCTCAGAGCTAGCGAGCAGACGAGGAGATGCTAGGCAGTACGTTTACAGTGCCTTGTTTGGTTGATAAACAATTATATATATTATCCAATACTTTTTGAAAGTGTGAAGTGTTTGTTAACAGTAATATGTCGACTATAACACTCGTGTTTTATGCAAAATATGTGAGGCTTGTACGTAGACAGCACCTACCTTCCTTGTCAGAACGTCACATTTTTGTGGAATGGATAAGGTATACTGAGACCAGCTATGTTATATTGGTTGGAAGCGGTGGCACTAACTAAAACACAGGAGAAAGAGTTGGAGGTGGCAGAGTTAAAGATGTTAAGATTTACATTGGGCGTGACGAGGATGGACAGGATTAGAAATGAGTACATTAGAGGGTCAGCTCAAGTTGGACGGTTGGAAGACAAAATCAGAGAGGCAAGATTGCGTTGGTTTGAACATGTGTAGAGGAGAAATGCTGGGTATATTGGGAGAAGGATGTTAGAAGAAGAAGAAGAAGAAGAAGAAGAAGAAGAAGAAGAAGAGTAATTATTAACATAGATCTACTTTATTTCCATATGCAATAGTAAGCGGTTGCCTACTTACAAAGTTTTAATAAAACACGTTGCTTACACTGCTCTTTTCTGATACTTTCAGTTCCATTGGAGATCTGTATTAAATATTAATGACGCAGAACTGTGGCAAAAAAGTGAAAAGGGCAACTGGGCCAACAAGAGGGGAAAGCTTCAGTCCTCTCCTTGTACACGATCATGTTAAATAAGCTTATCAACCATATATGACTTTTTACTTAATGACAGCAATGTGTTTCAGCTGGCGGAAGCGGGACAAATAAGGCCAAGTGTATTCGGGAGTGGACTGGCACGTGCCTGTTTAAAAAATCAGTCCCGGCACAGACCTCTAGTGACATGCCACACTGCCCTGAACTTTGGTGTATTTGCATGATGCCAAATGAAGTTGTTATAGTCTGATGATGGCAGCCTTCTGCTGCTTCTCTCCATAAAGCTGCACAGGGCTGGCCACTTGCCTGCAGGTTACTTGACTGCTGCGCCACCGCCTTACCCGATTCTTGTGTCTTCTTCACTGACTTGATTGTTGCATGTGGATAAAAAGCACATTTTCATTCCCACTTGTTTTAAATGCGGCCATAAGTAACGGAAACGCTCCAGTGCCGAATCCAGAAGATAACAAAGTAGTTTCTGTAATTAAGTTATGAAAAAAATGTTTGCAACAATTAATTCTGCATTATACAAATTCCTTTTTAGATATTATGTTTCAGAAATACATAGTAAGTTTATGCATAATTTAAAAAAATTAATACTCGTTGGGAAGTGAACAGCTTTTGTCATCAAAATATTTGCAATGACAAATTCTTTTGGGTAGAAATTGTTGGCAATTATTTATTCTTAAAAAATAGACTCATTTTATGTTATATGATTAACAAATGCAGACACTAAAAATAACTTTAATTCGATAAAAACACTCAGGCGGATGTTGAAATGGCTTCTTGATTTTGTATTATGCTTCAGAAAACAGCACTAGCATAACAGCACTAGCAGAAAAAATGATTTTGTTAATAAATTAAAGTTCAAGAACAAGCGCCTTTGTTAAGACTGCTGCAAAAGTACAAGCCAAAGAATATCATGTAGGGGAGCTTTATATATTCATGTGGTTCACTGGGGGACCTTGGAGGAATTGAGAACCATGAGAATGTTGTGAACGATGAGAATGTTGTGTCAAAGTATATAAATCACCAAAGCCTTGATTCATTTAGAACAGCGTCTCCCATCTTATATTTATAGTCGATAATCCTTTTGCCCATATCTAGCACTTTACACTTTTCTAAGCGTTTTCCCGGTTCATAAGATTATCTCAGTATCTGTTATTGGGCCAATTTTAGTACCATCTGTGAATTTCACAAGTTTATTAACTCCACCAAAATCTGTGTCATTAATATAAATTAGACAGACTAGCAGTCCAACGGCAGACCCCTGAAGGTCTCCACTGAAGATCTCACTCCATATGAAGCCTTCTCCTCCTATATCTGTGCCCTTATTCATTTGTGTGCTTATTAGTCAGAATCAGTGGCTGTGGGTTGAGTTCTGTGGACCACAGTAACTGCAGGCCAGGGCCGGATTTTCCTATAGGCTAACTAGGCTTCAGCCTAGGGCCTCAAGATCAAGAGGGGCCTACATTCAAATTGTTAGCAAAATTAAAATTACACTATTCTAAAAACAGTGAACACTATAACACTGAACTGAAAATAAGGAGAAATTCTACGCATATGACTAATAAACAAACATAAAAATGTATTGGTTAAGATCAACGCATATTACGTATTTTATTATCTCTCATGTAATTTACAAATTTAAAAATGGAAGGTGAAAGGGCCTCATAAGTGGAATAGCCTAGGGCCTCTTTTCATATAAATCCGGCCCTGCTGCAGGCGTTCATCAAAACCCGTTTCTGCTTTTTGCTGCACTCACTTTGTCATTAAAGAATCCTCTCCTATTGATCAGAGTCAAAAAACCAAATCCAATCCACTGTGACTCAATGTTGTATCACAATAAAAAGTGAAAACGTCCAAGGAGATTTTCTAAACACGGTTAGCAGGTTTGAGATGGTAATGTTACGTTGTAAGCAGTGACCTATGCCTCCATGTGCAAGACCTAATGAATGCTATGAAGGGACCCAACAGCTCCCAGTGAATGACACATACACTTGTCTACTGGGGGCTGGCATATTTACATGGGGGGTTGGGGGGCACATTTGTGTTACAAATCCACCCATCAACAAGTCTTTGGTTTGTTGGAGAGCAAATGGATTGTATTGGACTCACCTGCTAAATTTAAATTCTTATTTATCTTTTACATTAATTTCAAAAAACCTCCAGATTTGAATTGTTTTCCTTCAAGTTAGAAGTTCATGTTTTTATGGTTTACTAAATGCGTGTGGTCTTCAGGACAAAAAACAACCCGAAGACTCCCTAACACTTTTAGTATATTGGTGAACTTGCAGAGGTATCAGCTAAGTGGGCCAGAAACGGTTGTATCTTGTCCAGGATGGATGTGTAGTCGAGTGCAACTGTAGCACAAACTGAGCAGGACAGGCTGGAACCTGGCTCAGGCAAAAGTATGGCAGCTCATTGTGTGAACGTACAACATGCATGTACCACAAATCTGAGTTTGTCTGCTTGGGCTGAATGAGAAATGAGGTGCATGCAAGTGCTGAAAAAATTTAAAAGTGTAAGCATCATCTCATCAAGTGCAAGTCTCTCTTGTATAAGCATCTACATCGAATTCACACCAACTCCAGTGGATGTGGTTGAGCGTGAACAGAGCAGACAGCTCCACACACACACACACACACACACACACATATTTCATAGTGAGAACGGAGGTGCATGCAAACTCCAAACAAAATGTAAAAGTGCACACATGCGCCATCTAGTGGCTGTGGTTGAGCGTGAGCAGAACAGATTACTCTACACCAGGGGTCTCCAACTCCAGTCCTGGAGAGCAACTGTGGCTGCAGGTTTTCATTCTAACCCTTTTTCTTAATTAGTGACCATTTTTTGCTGCTAATTAACTATTTCCCTTTATTTTAATTGACTTTTCTTGAGACTCTGACAGCTGAATTGATTCTTTTTTTCCTTAAATGGCACCTAAACATAAATTTGAGGTGAAGTGAGCCAACCAACAGATGACCAACTAAGTTGTGGCCTGAAACTCCAACCTTCATTCAGTTTCTTAATTTGAAGCCATTTCTCGCTGTTAATTAAACCCGTTATTTAATTCCATGGCACTCATTCTGCCATGGCAGACATTTCCCAAACTGTTGATTTTCTTTTTTAAGAGCGCTGGCAGAATGTTTTGTGGACCTGAGCAGATCAACATTACTGAGGCCTTCTACCTTTCTTTATTTTCAGTTATTGTGTGATGGACACAGGTTGTTGTTTATGTGTTGGTTCATTTTGTGTCTTAATATTGTTTGGTTGCTAATTAAGGAAAAAATAAATAATTAAGGGGCCTGAGTCTTAAGTTGTGCATCAATTAAAATTAAGGCAAAGAGTTAATTAGCAGCAAAATCTGGTCACTAATTAAGAAAAAGGGTTAGAATGAAAACCTGCAGCCACAGTAGCTCTCCAGGACTGGAGTTGGAGACCCCTGGTCTACACACATGCACACACACGCACACACACACACACACGCACACAAACACACACACAGAGACATATTTCATAGTGAGAACTGAGGTGCATGCAAGCTGTAAACAAAATGTAAAAGTGCACACATGCGTCATCTAGTGGCTGTGGTTTAGCGTGAGCAGATTGTACTGCTCCATACACAGACACACACACACATACAGGCCTTTCGTTTATATATGTCTAATAAGACAGAAATGTCTGTTTTTTGTCATTTTAGTTTAGGCCCACTCCACTATTTTTAAATGGCAGACTATGAGGAAGGAAGTACGCATTAGCTAAAGTTTAACCCTTTATTGAAATCAATTGTAAATCATAGACCTATTACAAAACTGACATTATCACTAATAACCTCCAAGTCTGTAATGCAACGTTGGGGTGGTGATTAGTGACTAGCTGACCTTCAAGGACCTTGCTACCATGGTCTGTTGGTCTTGCAGATTCACCCCATACAACATCCATATGTGACAGAGTATGTGACCAACCCCTGGTGCCGGCTTTGGTGTTTTTTAGTGTCAAGACAACTGCAACTCTCCCAGCATGTGTCACCAAGTCACTGCAGATGATTCAAAATGCTGTGGCACATCTGGCATTTAACCAGTTGAGGTGGGCACATGTCACCCCTCTCTCCAGTTCATTACATTGGCTCCCTATAGCAGCAGATATTAAGTTCAAATGGTGGGTACTTACTTACAGTGTAGTGAATGGGTCAACATCTATAAGTATGGGGACACTTTTGGGGTCCCGTGTTCCTTCTAAGCCACTCAGGTCTGCTGATTAACAATATCTGGTGATCCCACCTCTGTGTAGTATTGTATCTCAATCCAGACTCTTCAAGTGTACCTAAGGTCCTACTTGGTGGAATGAGCTTCCCAACTTCATTTGAAATTCTGATCCCTCAATGTGTTTAGGAAGTGTTTGCAGACTCTCATTTGGTAAATGTCTGTCTATCTGATAGGTTTTATAACCTAGGAGTTGTAACTCGCTTGTGTTCTGTTCCGCCATCTTAACTTGTGGTGATCAATTCTGTAACCTTGTCCTGAAACACTTGTTCCCAAACAGTCCCTCAGATTTATGTTAACTTGATTATATTAGTAAGTCAATTTGGATAAAAGTGTCTATTAAGCAAATAAATATAAATGTAAGTGATTCAATCTGTGTCTCCAGCTTAGATAGTGTTGCCACTTTACTGCTTGCCTTTTCCACAAACAGACTCTGGTCACAGAACAAGTTGTCTCTACATTCACCTTTACATTTATTCATTTAGCAGGCGCCTTTATCCAAAGTGACTTACAAAAGAGTTCAACATAATCAAGTAAACATCAGCCTGGGGGAGTGTTTGGGAACAAGTGTTACAAGCGTCTCTGCTCAGAAATTCGTTCAGGGTGATACCACCACTTGTCATATCTCAGCCAGGGTTTCTCCTCTGGCTGGGATTCAAGTTCATGATGAATGTCTCTTTTGTTCATTTTTGATTTTGTAAATGTATCTACAGTACATAAAGTTTATTCTTTATTTTCAGTTTTGTCTGGGTTCATATGTAGCCTGTGTTATGTTCCATGTGTTTTAGAGGTGGTTCTCCAAGAGGCAGGGACCCCTGACAATCACCGCAAGGAACTGCCCCACACCCTATAAACTGGAGGGTCTTTCATAGACCCTGGAAGTTCATTTCAATATGCACTAGGGAGTTTGTGGTCAGTATTTTTTGCTTTGCCTTGTGCTTATTAGGATGTATTGGAACATTTTGACCTTCTGCTCTTCTTTTGACTTCACCTTTCTGTATTGTTTCCTTTGGATTGCCTTGCCTTTTCCGGCAACTCTTTTTTGTACTCCATGCAGCATTTTTGTTAAAAATAAATCTTTTATTTAACAAAGATTCTTCCACACTCTCTTTGTTTCTTGTTGGGGTGTTAATGTTAAGTCCCCCTTTTAGTAAACTATTTTTCAAGTATTTATGTGACTTATGTGCTTTTGGGACTCCCAGTTCGTGACTCATCTCAGCTGCTGATCCTTCCTGATATGACTGAAGCAGGACATGGAGCCAGGTAAAGGAAAACCACCTTTAGTATTTTAGTAGAGAAGGGTCTTCTGTAATGCCAAGACCCTGAAGTCAAGTCCTTTAACAGAGGATTGTCAGATGAGAGGGGATGACCCTGAGTGAACATCTGTGCAAGGACACCATTCTAAAAAAGACTGCAGAATTAAGTTTGTCAATGGACTGGCATGGTTGGATGGTGCTTAATAATAATAATACATTTTATTTATATAGCGCCTTTCCCATGCTCAAGGCACTTCACAGAGTTTAAGAAAGAACGGCATTGTATACAGTATGTAGCATTGTACAAACCAGATAAATAAATAAAGAAGATTAAGACAGTAAATTCAGAGAAAAAAAGCCTAAGAGACAACATAATTGATGGTCTAGCCCACACACACAGGTTACATGAGCATCTTGACATAAAGGTAAACTGAGAGAAGGGTAATAAAGTCAAGTAGAGCTAAAAGCCTTCCTGAACAGATGAGTTTTGAGTTGTTTTTTAAAAAGAATTCATGGAGTCAGCTGATCTAATTAATTTCAGTAGGTCATTCCAGAGTCTGGGCGCTATACAGCTGAAGGCCCTGTCACCCATGGAGTGTAGATTAGTGTGGGGCACAACAAGATTGCCAGAATCAAACAACCTTAGTGGGCGGACAGGCACATACAGTAGTGATGGAGAAGGTCACTGATGAAGTTTGGCGCAAGGTCGTTTAAGGCTTTGTTGGTTATTAGTAGGATTTTATATTCGATTCTGTAAGACACAGGGAGCCAGTGAAGGCGGAGCAGGATGGGTGTGATGTGCTCGCTGCTGCTGGTTCATGTAAGGACTCTTGTGGCCGAGTTTTGAATAAGCTGGAGTTGTGATATAAGATTAGAAATGGCACCTGCCAGCAGTGAGTTACAATAATCGATTCGGATGTGATAAAAGCATGGACAAGTTTCTCAGCATTAGAGAAGGAGAGGAAGGAGCGAACACGGGATATGTTACGGAGGTGAAAGTAAGAATGTTTCTTAATGTGATTTATGTGGGCGGAGTAAGAAAGGGAGGAATCAAAAATGACACCAAGATTCTTTGCAGTAGAGGCAGGTCTGATGAGATCACCACCAAGATGGACTGGGAAGGAGCTCATTTTATTGAGTTGCACTTTAGTCCCAATTTGCAGGAGTTCAGTTTTGTTGCAATTTAATTTTAAAGAGTTCTGCTCCATCCAGGTTTTAATTTCACTAAGGCAGGTTGTGAGCCGAGAAAGCTCTGATGAAGTTGCACTTTTAACATTAAAACAGAGTTGAGTGTCATCTGCATAAAAATGATAACCCAGTCCATAGCTACGAATAATATGGCCAAGGGGAAGCATATAAATACAGAAAAGAAGAGGGCCGGGGACAGAGCCCTGAGGAACTCCTTGTGTGACTGGCGCTGAGCTGGATCTGCTGTTGCCAAGACTAGCAAACTCTTGACTATCAGTCAGATAGGACTTGAACCACTGGAGGGCAGTGCCAGAGATACCCAGCTTAGCCCTGTAGTTTCATGGATTCAGCATTCTTGGTTGCAATCAAGCAACTGCTCATTGGCCATGTGGAGTTTGCATGTTCTCCTGGTGTCAGTGTCACCTTTCCTCGCTCTTCCTCAAAGATGTACATATTAGGTTGATCACCAACTTTAAATTTGTCCCATTTGGGGGTGAGTGTGACCTGCAATGTACTGGAAGTGGTATTTTGTCTTAATTCTAGTTATTGTCTCTTATTCTAATTTAAAGCTTTGTGTTTCTTGTACTTATCTTTTTTTAGTGTTTTATGTTGATATTACTTTGCATTTAATATTGTGCATTTGATCTTCAACACTTTTTCCCTATTGTTCATTTTTGACACTCTGTGAAAGGCTTTGAGCATTGAAAAGGTGCTATATACTGTGAATTCATCCATCCATCCATCCATTTTCCAACCCGCTGAATCCAAACACAGGGTCACGGGGGTCTGCTGGAGCCAATCCCAGCCAACACAGGGCAAAAGGCAGGAACCAATCCTGGGCAGGGTGCCAACCCACCGCAGTGTGAATTCATTCATTTTTTAAATTTTATTAATTCAAATATACTGCAACAAATTTATTATTATTATTATTACTTTATTAATTAATACCCAAGTTACTACTGCTAATTTAGCATACTCTCTCGCCTCAATGATTAAATACTTTCAACTTCTTTTCTTTTTTTTAATCTAATCTGAAGCCAAACAATAATGACATGCAAAGCAAACCTTCCTCAGTCCTGCACCCCAAACTAAATGCTGAAACTCTTGAAGTTTATTTTTCTATATTAAGATCATTTTGCAATTTCTGCATAATATACATTATCATTATAAACATTATTATATACATATCATTATTATACATTATGAATAATTGTATTACTTTTCCTAGGAGTATGTATTATGTATGTATTACTTATTGATTGTATTATTGTATTGATTACATACATTATTATTCATTATGATTGAGTGCATTATTTGTCCTAGGAGTATTTATTATTTATTAATTGTATTATTATAGTGATTATATGCATTATCATTATTATACATTATGATTGAGTGTATTATTTGTCCTAGGAGTATGTATTATTTATTGATTGTATTATTATATTGATTACTACAGGGATCCACCCCCTGCTCGCTTCGCTCACCCACCCCCGGGTTTGGTTTACTGGATATAAAATTTAAAGAGATTGTTATTTTCATGGGAATTGTTACATATGCATTATTTTCACTTTTACTTTAAAACTTGCGTAAAAAAAAATACTGTACTTGTCCTTTATTTCTGGCCCCGGGAGTGGTTAAATCTCTTTCTCGCAGGACTTATAACACTGCTTGCATTGTGAAGGGGGGGGGGCGACTGAACACACGCTAAGGAGAAGCGGTTGGATCATCTGCTGGCTTGTTGCTACTGCTGCTGCTGGCGAGCTGCGTGTTCTGCTTATTGCGCTACACATCGATCATTTAAAAGCCTGTACAGCAGCTTTCCTTTTGCTCTATTGTGTCTCTACCGCTTGCGTTGTGAAGGGGGTGGGGAGGCTTGGTTTGGCTGAACGCATGCTAAGGAGACTCGGTCAGATCATGTGCTGGCTTGCTGCTGCTGGCGAGCTGCATGTTCTGCTTGTCATTGTTTAAAGAGCTGGGAGTATATGAAGCGTGTCTGCCAAAAGCATTCCAGCAACTGCTAGGTTAGATGTCCATGAACTTGTTTTAAATGTTGTCTCACTGCTTTGTTTCGCGGGACGTTAAAGTGTCTCTCATGGGACGTCAAATTGTCTTCCGAGAAGATCATGTCTCGTCTCTCTTCCAAGATTTCTTTTTATAATAGTGAGATATACATTATCATTATTATACATTATGATTGAGTGTATTAGTTGTCCTAGGAGTATGTATTACTTATTGATTGAATTATTGCATAGATTATATATATTATCATTATTATACATTATGATTGATTGTATTATTTGTCCTAGGAGTCTGTATTCTTGTTTTTTGCATTTCTACTGCTGTATGCATCTAAATTTCTCTTCTGATTAAATGAGAAGTGAAGCAAAGTGACCCCTTTTATTGGCCAACTGAACAGATCACAATATGCAAGCTTTCAAGGGATCTCAGGCCCCTCCTTCAATCAAGGGGGTCATTTTTCTTCACTTCTCATTCCATTCATAATGGCTAACATGGTACATCACCTTACTACTCTTGGAATTAATAAAGTTAATCTGTTCTTATCTAATTTAATGTAATCTAATCTGAGCCAATAGATTACCAGCTAAGTAACGGGCCTCAAACAGTCCTGGAGGGCCGCCATTTTCATTCCTCTTGAAATGTTCATGAAATCCATTATTTAATTCTGTGTCTTGTTAGTGTACACCTTCTGCCACACCCATCATTTCTAAAACTGATTTTCTATTTGTCTAGAATCATCATCCAAATGCTTTTTTTTTGGTTTACTTTATTTATCCCAGAGGATGCATGACCTTTGGGGGTCATAGTACAGGGTCAGCCATTTTGAAACACCCCTGGAGCAATTTGCGAGTTAAGGGTGTTGCTCAAGGGCCCAACAGAGTAAGATGCCTTCTGGCAGTAACGGGATTTGAACCAGCAACTTTCCAGATAGTTGAGAACAACAACAGATGCACACCATTTCTTTATTTTCAAACTAGGGGGCTCTGCCCCTTGCTCGCCCATCCCCAGGTTTGGTTATCCAGATAAACAATTTAAAGAGAGTGCTATTTTAATGGGATATGTAAATACTCTTTTGATTCTCTGTTGCATCACTTCTCCATGATCATAAATATACACCTGACCGAATTGTGGTTTCTTCAAAATTAAACTTGTCGTAGCTTTAATTGTTGCGGGACCTCAGATTCTCAAAGCGTATGGTCCATTATTGTGTAAATTTTCATTTTGAGCATTGAATGATGCCACGTGAACAAATTATTGTAGATTCTGATTTTCTGCCTGTAGTGTGTGTGGATTTCACTTTCATCATACAACAAATCTTTTAATTCTCACGGATACGCCTCTTCATTGAGAGGCAACACTACTTTTCCTATATGGCAACACGAAATAGGCGATCTACAAGTCTCCGACTTAAAATTTAAAGCCTTACAATATCTACATACTTCTATCATATTACCTATGTCCGTATATTCAATCTCTTTTTGCTGTTCCATTATTTCACCGAGTAATCATTTACGTTTGTTTGTGCTAATGCAATTTTTACTTTCTTTTTTTTTTGATACTTTCACATTTTACTACTTTCATAATCTCTAACCTGCTTTGCTTGTGTATCGTGCCAACGTTTTTGAACGTCTTTATGAAGTCTTTTATTTCTGATCCTGATTGGACCTACAAGGTTTTCAATTCCACTTGGTCCAGGCAGATTATTTCTCTCCTTATTTTCAGAATTTGCACATAGCTGCTGTTTCTTCTTTGCTTAGTTGTTGACGTGCCATATAGAATGTATATAATTTTTAAGAGCTGGGAGCACATGAAGTGTGTCTGCCAAAAGTATTTCAACAACTGAGAGGTTAGATGTCCGTGATCTTGTTTTAAATTGTTTGTAAGTAAGGCGTGACGTCTAAAAGTGACCGTCTCACAGGTTTTGTTTCCATATGTTGTAAATTCTAGTCTTGCGGGACGTCAAAGTTTCTTTCCGAGTAGATCACGTCTTGACATTTTTTTTACTATAATAGAGAGATATTTAATATGAAAAGTATTAAAGACACAGGCGCAGAAGTGATTTGAGTTAGCTTGTTCAACTGTTGGCTTGCTTTACATTTCATTGTTGTTTGACTGCTAACTAAGAAAAAAAAAAGTAAAATGTAAGTCAATTAAGGCAACCTAGCATGTTCCATTAGCATCGGTAA
This sequence comes from Erpetoichthys calabaricus, assembly GCF_900747795.2. Lineage (NCBI taxonomy): Eukaryota > Metazoa > Chordata > Cladistia > Polypteriformes > Polypteridae > Erpetoichthys > Erpetoichthys calabaricus. The sequence goes on from NC_041394.2 coordinate 36,241,279, forward strand.
TTGGTTACTGATGGAGAACGTGGTGGCTGGAAGATAAACCTGCAGCCATTATTGTGCTCCAGGACCTGAATTTGGTTAGTGAGCTGAACTACCTCAACTTGAAACATCTGGCTTCCTTACCTAAAAATTCTCAGAATGCAGTAACCATTTGTGCATTGAGAACATTAGACATAGAGAAGTGAACAATATTACTTGAAGACTACTTATCAATGAGAAAGAGGACAAAAAAGTGTTCTTAATACCACTTAATGCATGATTTTTCATCAGATAAGTTAAAGGAACGATTCCAAAAATGGTTTGTTGAAGCTTGTCTTTCTAAGGTATGGCCACAAGTAGCGGGGGGGGGGGGCGCTTGTGTGTGTGTTTGGGGGGGTTGGCATGTCTCACCAGCTTAGATCAGAACCCACACACTTGTACTATGTCAACTTCATGGCCATGTCACATTCCATCACGTTTTCAGGGGTTTCCAGTCGTACAGTCCATTAACATAATTTTAGTGAGTTGGAGTCAGGCTCCTGTGATCGTTGGTCGTGTAGTGTGACATCCTCAGCATCCTGCCCTGACAAACTTAAAACAGGCTTGTCATAAGTCAGGGAAGCGGGCGCTTAGTGCATGAGATCTGATAGTCACTGAGCACTCAGCTGTAAGTACAGTACAATGCACAGAGTGCAGCAATGAGGATTAACAAATATGGATGTCGTGGACCTCGAAGAACAGAAAAGTAGCTCGCCTGTCTGATGTCATGTGTTTTATGTACCACACACAAAAAAAAAACGGATAAAAGAAAAATGGCTGAGACTGAGGCTGACCTTGCACACCTGTTAACCCTTTGCATGGACACTGCCTCTGTCAGGTAGCATGTTATTAGCTATCAGAAAAACGGGTGAGCTAGCAGTGCTTTAGAAATGTGAAACTGTACTGTGAAACTCTAAATGCAATCAGAGCTTACTTCTCCTCTGGAAACACCAAGACTATTTTAAGTGGAGGTGTCCTTTCATCGCAATGTGATTAAGTCTGTTATCACTTCCAGCTTCATTGTCTGGTTTAGTGGTCTATGAGACCGAAATTCAAAAAAGCTCCAGCAGATTACCAAACCTGCAGCTAAAGTTATTGGGGCTGATGCAGATGATTGGGTAAGTGTGTGTGTGAGGGCAATGATGGAAAAGAAAAAAATAAATAAACGGAAATCAACTCAACTGGTGACAGGCACCCATTACACACAGAGGATAGTCGCTTTGAAAGCCCACACAAATTGTTGCAGCAATTCCATTCCTCCCAGTGCCTTTTTAATAAGGAATATCAGAGCTAGAAGTGTACAGTTTTTCTTACATATTATGTTACCATTTCTCTAACAAGAAACTCATTTTCTTAATGTATCTCGTGTTTGTTTTAATAATTTCCTTTCTGTCTGCTATTGGATGCAACTGAGAAGGCAAATGTTATGTTTTTGTCTGTAAACATGAGTAACTATAAAAACGTTACGGAAAGTCATTATACAATTTTGACAGTTTTACTGTCAGTCTAGAAATGCAAAACAGGATTTGACTTTATAAAGGAATTGCACAAGTATAATTAAAAGCAGGCTATGTTACTTTATGTGACTTTTCCAGTGTTTATCAGTCATAGTCTTCATTTACATAATCTTAGCAAGTGAGTGATGGCCGACAGCAGTGGCGTAGCTGGAGTTCGTGCCACCCTCCAACATATCTGAATATGTTAACCTATTTACAGTAAATAGAAAATTTATCTTAATTTTTTGTTTTAATTTTTCATAGATTTATTCATATATAGAGAAACAGTAATAATTTTTCACATAATTATTTATAAGGATCAATTAGACAAGAATATAGTATAGATGCACTGATAAGCTGTGTTCTATTAGTTTAATATAATTACGCTGCGTAAACCAGAACCAGTGTAGTGTACAAGTGATAGGTGGGGATGTTTTCTGCGCATAGCAAGAACACATTCGGATTGATAACGAAACAAAATTATAAATTAGTTATCTTCCTAGAAATTATTATCGGTGTAATGTTTCTTTATTTTTGTTATTGTCTCATGAATTTCAACTGCTGGGTCTGATGCCGTCACAGTAGGATAGTCTGAAAATTATTTTTGAAGCATTTGTGGATAAAAATCAGAGAATTTTACTTTTTTCATTCACGAGTGATATTTTTCCAAACTGTGCTGCTTACACATGAATTGTACTGAGCCTTTTGGCCAATAATGCCATCCCCAAAAATTTGCTGCCTGGCGCAGACTGCCCCCTCTGCCACTGTCCAACAGTGCACTCCCATGAAGACCAGCCGCCTAGTCGGACGTATTAAGCAACTCAGTCCAAACAGTTCATATTTTGTCCTGAACAAGTCAAACAGGTTTGATTTTGTCTTTAGTGAGAGGGGTGGGCTGTGTGTGTGAGAGATCTGACCACCAATGAACGCTCATCTTGAAGTACAATGTAACGCAGCAACAAAGAATAAAGAACGTGGATGTTCTAGACCTCACAAACTGAAGATAATGTTATCTGTCTGAAGTTCTGGTGTTTAATGTATCACGACAGAATAGGAAAAAGAAAAAAAGGACCAAGCTTGTGGCTGAACTTACCATACCAATTATTGCTTCACACAGCAGCAAGCTTTTGAAACGAAGAGCCTCTTCACCCCCAGTACGTTGGCCAAGTGTTCTGTCTTCCATCCTGTGTGAGATGGTCTTGGGTTGTGGGACCGTTTGTTTTAAATGAGGAACCAGTTGAACAGTATTATAGCTCAAAATGCACGTTTTGAGTATTCCACTGGATGACTCTGTGGATTATGCGACACAAGTAACGCAAGATTTTTTCATGGACGTTTGCCATTCCCAGCGTTGGCCGCTATCCACGTCCATTGAAGCATAAACCTTACTGGCTTGGTTTTGCATTAAAACATAAGGTTAAGGCCATCACTACAAAATACATGGGGTATGTAACATTTAAAATATATTTCTGGGTGGAGTATTCTTTTAAATAACAATGGCATTTCAAAATAAAAAACAGCAAAATTTCAAGATCTGGAAAATGTCATTGTATTTTTTTTTTTAATTTTTGATAAAAAATAAATGTGTGATTTTGTAACAACACAATAAAGATCTAATGCAGTATATATGGGTGTGCTTAATTAAAACAGGAGTTCAAGTTAAAAGTGGGTTTGAGTGGCACAAACCCCCCCCCCCCCCCCCCCCCAAAACCACTTCTTCCCTGCATGGACTGAGTCAAGTAGCTTGGCTCTAGAGCAGGGGTGTCAAACTCAGATCCCCAGAGGGCTGCAGGCTTTTGTTTCAGCCTCTTTCTTCTTAATTAGTAATTAATTAATTAATGCTGCTCATTTAACAGATGTCTTTTTGCCAAATTTTATTTGACGTGCTTTTTAAGAATCAGCATTTTTTTTTGTTTTTTTCCTTAACTGGCAGCCAAACAAAATTGAGATACAAAGTAAGCAAACTGTTGACCAGCTAAGCTGAGGGTGTCCAACTCTAGCCAGTTTCTTAATTAGAAGCCCATTTTTGTTTATATTGGAAATTTCCAAAACTGTATATTTTCATTTCTTGTAGGGCAACATTAAAATGTTCTGTTGACTAGAGTAGACTGACATTTGTTAGATCTTATTGAAACAGATGTTCCATGGACACATTAGATCAGGAGGGCTGATCACGTCTTGGCCTGCTTAGAACCTTATTATTGTTCATCCAGTAATTAAAGAATCAAGAAGTCAGACACTTACAAAAACAAAACAAAAAAAAAACACTTAAAATGAAGACAAAAGAAATCTGTTTCATTGGCAACAGTAACTGGGTGGCAATGAAGAAAAGTGGCTGGAATGTAGCTGCTGTGGAGCTCCAGGATCTGAGTTTGGCACCCCTGCTCTACAGAAAACCCACATGAATAATCGATAAAACATGTAAAAACTCTAGATATCAAAGAAGCTGGAAATCAAACCACCGCCACTCGAAATGTACGATTTGACAGTGCTAAACCACGCTGCCCCTTCTGCCGACTGGAAAGCGTCAAAACAACAATGCAATCAAATATGGACTGATTTTTAAACTTTTTGACACTCTTTGATGATCTAAGTTTGTGAATGAATAACGGTTCTTAAAAAGTGACACCATGTTATAAAAAGATACAGAAAATGAAACAAACTGAAATATTGGGAGTTTTAGACTTCTGGCATTATAATCAGGTATGACAAAAAAGTAGACGGGGGTAAAAAAATACGTTGGCAGGCTAATTTATGTTTTTTTTTTAATAAATAAAATATAGTTCTGTATTTTAACATAGTCTTAATCATTTTGCTGGAAAGTGACAACATGTTGCATGCTGGATGAAAATTTCATTTGAGCAAGAATGTCCCTGTAATATATAAGACAATACTGCCATTAGTAGACAACTTGTTCTATTGTCAGCCTTAATGTACAAATATTTTCATTGGAAAACCTTTAACTTGCAAGAGTGAAGGTTTGTTTTGCACATTAGGGGTTAAATATAAATACTGCCTAACAACACCTGCTTGATTTTGTATTTAATATACTTAGTCATTAGAAATTATAGTATTAATAATAATAATCTAAGTAAATGTGGTATATCTTTGGTTTTGTTGGTTAATCTGTGGAAAGCACATTGAGTTGTATGTAGATATATGATAAGATGATATATAAAAGTTATTAACTACTAATTGTACATAACTGAGTATTCTATGTGTAAGAATGAATGTTATCTATGGTATGTCCTAATATCAGACTGATAAAATTGCAGAGCAAAGTGAAGATAAAGTAATAGACTACCTCTTCACACCTTACTCAACCTCTGTTCTGCAGATATTATGCTTAGTTTTCTAAAAAGAAATTAAAGAAAATATTCTATTTTCAGATGATTATCGACAAAATCTGGAAATTGCTGTTGTGCTCAGAACCAAAACCCTGCTGACAACAATGAGCCATTAATCTCAGTAATTCCCATGTAGATTGCCTTTTGTTACATGTGAGCAATAGGTGCAGTCATTGTGGCTTACTAGACTGGCGGTCTCTAGGCCTCCACTTACTACTGTAGAGACCAACCGAAATATTTTCCTTCTTATGTTATTGTCCATAACAAATACTGTAACAAAAAAAATATATATATTATAAATTGAAAATTAAAAAAAAAAGTGTCAATAAAAATATCTGAACAAGTTCCCCACCCACCTTTATGAGATATACAGTGTGTTAGTTCCAGCCACAATAACAGAGTAAGAGCCTTACCATAACTACTTGCCACAAACATGTGAACTGGGCAATTACTGCAATAACAAAAAAAAATATTTTTTATAGAAAAAATGAAGAAAAGAAAGCTGTTTCTACACTTTGCTACTATTCTGAAATGATTCATGATGAATGCTGTAAAAACCTTGGATGGAAACAGAGCAGGTCTTATTGGTAATCCTTACGTCAAAAGATCAAGGCCAGGGTTGTCTTTGCAGCGCTGATCCAAGCAAGATGGTCACACAATTCTGTCATTAATTATACTTTCTTTATTTGATACAAACATACATTACACTTCTAAATATAGACTGTAAAACTCCATTTGCAAAAAATTGCTAGTAAAAGGATTGCCAACTAGCAGAATGAAATGCGGACTTTTTCCGTTCGACTAGTTGATTAGTGGTACGTCCAGGCCCTCTTCGCGCTGTGCTGTGTTCACCACTCTGAGATGATGGGGCTACAACATCTCTTCCTTCCCATCCACCATTCTGCTTGGGCAAGCCAATGTGGTGGCAGGAGTGGAAGAGTAAACCAATAGTCTATTTAGGAAAATATATATATATCCCCCCCCCCCCCCAATATACCCCAGCCCATGAAATTTAGCTCATTTAAGCACAGCTTCATAACACCAACACCCACAGATCCTGCCCCATTAAGATTTCTTGCAAAAATCACAGCATTACATGCAGCCGTGGACAAAGAACACTGGCAGGACTTGCCCTAAGAGTTCTTTTATCTGGAAGTTTTTTTATGTCTTTACTTTAAAAACGCCATCTTACAGCAGCACAAATAGCAATACTTTAAAACCAAAAGAGTAACCTAGCAAGCATTTCTGAACTAAACTGAAAACAGGCCTAGTGACCATTACAAATGACCACAAAAGAATCGTTAGGATTCCACATTTCATAAAAGTTTGCGATTTTTTTTTTTATATAATAGTTATTTTTTCCTTTGCGTTTTACGCAGTGCTGATACAGCACTGGCAGTTCAAATTACCTTAAGGATGCTGTTTAAGGCTTACATATTGAAGGGGCTGTCAGGGTTTGCTGGTTGTCTGACATGAAGGTCACTGGTTGACTCTGTGTCTCATTGTGAGGTAGTGCAGAAAACCCATTTGTGGGCTTCTAAATTCTAATGTTTTAAACATCCCCCTTCCCTCCACCTCCACAAATAATATTCTGTTACAAGCAAATGCACTTACTAAAAAAAAAATTGTTTTTTATAAGAAAGACAAATTCTAAAAGTGCCATAACTGCAGCAGAGCTCATCTGAAGATTCTGACAGCACTCTTATGCAATACAGAAATAAAATGCTTGCTCCCTCAATCGCCAGAGTTCAACAGCTGCAACTGTGGACAGCTGAAGCCCCTGTGTGAGGCTAGCAGGGCCAGCTGGCAGCAACAGGAAGACACAGCAGATAGCTCCAACCTCAGCTGCCTGGGCAAACAGACCAGACACTTGTGCCACTCAGGCAAAAAAGCCAGGCTCTGAGAAGCGCAGCCTATCTGAACATATTCATTTTATATGGCCAGAGACTCCAGAGTCAACTACATCAGAAATTATATATAGCAGCTTAACAAGAGAATAAGGATCTCTTCCTGAGTTTGAAAAAAATGGATATTAATAGTTTTGAATAAATCCAAACACTTAAAACACCTAAAAAAATAGATCAAATTTAGCTTTTGCTTGAACCTCCTGCCCCTGGACGGAAGAGCTCCCCCCCCACACCCCGACACTAATCAAGCTCACAGAGTGAACACAGCACTGACCGCTCCTCTTTTGGCCAGAAGGTGCCCCAGAGACGGCTGCCAACCACACACACACCCCTCCCACCCTGAACACTCCCCATATCTGTTCCTTCAGGCTGAGAACTCCAAAGAGCACCATCTCCAAAACTGCGTCCTAACATCTTGCTGCAAAGCATTTGCGTGATCCTACAAAGCCAAGAAAACACCAAGATGCAATTCTTCTTCCACACTAAAGGTGACTTTGCAACAAAAACAACTGTTATTGTAAGACAATTCAACATTTCTGTGTATGGACCTTGTCTATTTTTACTGTGTCAGCAAAGACTTTTCAGATCACAAGCACTAGTGGGTTACATGATCTAACCAAGGATGAAGAACACCATTCACATCAACTAATTGGTCTTCAGTTAGCTACTTTTGCTGGTTTTGGTTTCAATGGGAAGGGAAAAAAAAAATACAAAAACACCACCACAGAAGTCTCAGTCACCCTTAGGACAGCAGTGACCAATGCACTCTGAGAAGTGTCACCCACAGCATATTTTAAGGATGGGGTTGTTTAGATGTTTAACTGACATTAGTACTAAACGTCAATACTCAGTCAATAAAAACCCACATTGATCTCTAAAACAGAAGAACTTTTTCTGACATGCTGAGAGGTGCCGACATCACACTTGTAGCACATTTTACAAACAAGTGCAACAAATGAGTATCTCAATTGTTCTTTAAGGGGGGCAGCAGAGAAACCCAAGTCTCCAAAATGACCAAAGAGTTTGTTTGTCAGTCTATCAACCATGTGCCTTAAAATACACCCACAGCCAAATAGTATGCCTATTACCAAGCACCCAAACATGCAGCGAAATGACTCGAAACAAACTGGGAAGCGCTGCACTGTAACACCCAAGTACATTCTGGCACCTTGCTGTCCCCAAATTCTTAGAAGTTAGCCAAAGTCTACCTGCTGAAAAGTTAACTGTTATCTTCGCCGGTATTCCACAGCAAAGAATCTGAACATTTAAGGAACTTTAAAATCATATTAATACAGCAGGACACACATTGGACTGAAAACAGCTGCCTTATCACAAAATACAGTACGAGGATTAGGATGTAGTTAAAAACAAACATTAAAAATTACTATTGCTCCCATAAGTTTTGAATGACAAACTCTTTGCTGTGGAGAAAATTAAAAATGAAGGAAAAAAAAAATTCACAAAAAAGCCAAAAAATGCACAGCCTACCAAGCAAAAATTAAAATTACATTTCATGTTTAAAAGTGCAACAAAGGATGTGGCAAAGAAATGCATTTCTAAAATTTAACACACTGTAGTCGGTTTTTACCTTTTTGAGTTCACAGCAAATAAAAGCTGGAGCACCAGAGGGTTACCGACTGCTCTCTAACTCAATCTGAAATTTTAAATCATCTTTTTGCTTGATAAAATTGGAAACGTAAATTAAGCCACAAATGTCTATTGTTGCAACAGCTTAAAAAAAAGGTACTAAAACATTATCTTCTAAATTGGATAAATATTAACATACAGTAATAAGAATATGCAATAAATTAAAAGGCAGCTTCAGAAGGGACAGGCATGCACAACTAAAATGTCTAACAGGAGCTGTTGTGCTAAATCAATAACGAACTCTGGAATGAATAGCACGCTATTCACTTCAAAGTTGTCAAACACAATCAGATAAATAATGGACACTTGAGGGCCTGGAGATTTTACTGTAAAAAGGTACAATATACATAGATCTGATATCTTCCTTAAAATATAACAGGTGATTCATTGTTTAAATTTTGCCTTGGACATTTTTCATCTGAGCTTTAGTACAATCCATGAAATAAACCTTTGGTTTTATTTCGCAAGCATATTTTTTTCTGCATTTAATATAAGAATCAAGAACAAACAATCCTGCTGGTTTCTGCTGTGTCTTTTCTCCAAACATGTATATATTCTTCAGTTTTACGTTTACAGTAAATGCCTTTCCAATTGTTTCACTGTGAGAAAAATCCACTGATCTTGAACAAACTTGCATTTGAGAATTAAGCACAGCCTCCAATGCCTTAAAAGTAAAAGAAATGACTGGCAGCAGGCAGCTGCTCCATGCATCCTAAGAGCATTTCTCACAACTCTTAGGAGTCCATCAAAAACCTGCAGTTCCTCCTGCAATAGTAGCACATCAAGGAGGAAGACGGTAAATTGCTGCAGGTTGGCTCTGTGGCTCCTGCGACCTATGAAAGGCTGAGGAAACAGTGGTGCAAAACATCCAAGGGACCTGCTTCGTCACTGTTGACTCAAAAAGTCCATCTTCTAGAGACTAATATACGAAGGGATCTTCAAAATAGCCAAATTTGACAGCTGTTGTTACCGCCACCATTTGTTAGTTACATTTAATTTACTTTTTCCAAACATTATCCAGGAGTGCAAAGCAGATGTCCTTGACACATGTGAAGCAAAGTTGCCCTTTCTTTGCATCTCACTGAAAAGGAAAGCGCTCTTTTGTGTGCAGGCCAGAACAAGATAGTGTCACGTGTACCCAATGATACTTTAGTATACTTGTACTCAATTACACATGCCCACATAGTGTCCACTTTTATTCCTAAACAGGTGTTTCTCTGAAGTTTTGGTGTCATCTTCGTTTCTTGTATAATAATCAAACTGCCTCATTAACTTGTTTCCCTCTGAAACACTACATGGACAGGCAGGTAGGTGTGTGCAAAATAAAAATTAAGTAAGAAAAAAGAAGAAAAAAAACATCATGGGTGCTGGTCTACTTGTTTTTTAAACATTTCCTACTTTATTATGAAGATGTGCCAGAATAAAGTCCTAGTTGCTTTTCTGTTGAATTAAGATTTATTTTTTATTTCTCTTCTTATTTCTTCAAAAAAATAAAAAAAAAACTGGATTAAAAAGGTTTAATATTGTATCCTGGTCAGGTTACAAACTGATTGCTGGTCTGCAAAGGGAGAGGGATGATGATGTGTCAAAAATGAAAGTCTATAATCCCCAAACAAAATATATATATATATTTATATATACGTATATTCATTTTAGACAGTGTCTGTTTTCAGAATTATCCAATATTTTTTGCACTCTAGTAGCCACCCTTAAAACAACCCCATTTAAAATTCTTTTTTTTGACAAGCTTTAACTCACGACAATAAATATTTTGTTTTGTTGCAGTCAAATGTACTCAACTCCACGATATTGTTTAATGCTCAATTCTCATGCAGGTTATAATCTTTCTTACTTGTTTGCGGTTTTTGTCTTCTCGATATTTGTTATTGACTTTTTTTTTAATTTTGCGCACTTTCTATTTTTTTTCTTCTTCTTTTAGATCGCGGGGAACCTACGATTCATTCAGTCGTCGTCCACGTCTTCCCCTTCAGACTCATCGGCCCCTCTCCTCTCAAACATCTTGTCCCGCTGTCTCTCCTGGATCTCCTTCATCTCCTCGGCATAGCGACAGAAGGCCCCACCGAATTTGCCCCAGGCTTTGTAGGGCACGGTGATGGAGTTCCTGTAACTGGGCTTCACCTCGCTGACCCGAAGGAAAACCCCATACTTGTTAGAGCCGACGTCAAAAAAGAAACGCTTAGAGTCCACCATGATGGATGTGCCTTCAGGTAACTCGCCGTACCCACCGCCTGCTCCGCTGCCCGTTAGCTCCTCGTCCTCCCCTCCATAGTCATCAATTAGCTTGGCCAGAGCGTCCCGGAACTCGATCAGTCCCTGCGCTGGCAGGGCAATAGTTTGGCCGGCCTGCATGCCTCCGCCAGGTCCTCCTCCTCCGCCGACCCCGAAGCCTGGGCCCCGGTTAATGGTTTGCCGGATCCGCAGGAATCTACCGCGCTGGTTTTCTTTCAAGTCGAGATAGTACTTGCGATTCTCCCGTACCAAGAACTCGCTCTTCAGCGCTCGCCGAGGCCCACCATCTTCACCCCCTGAAGACTGTGCAATCTGTTCTGGACTACTGGGGCCGAGCTGGGCGTAATGTTCGATGAAGTCCCCGAGGTAGTCGCGAAACTCGGCCGCTACAGACATTGAGAGGGTCAGGCGGCTCTTTGAGCCTCCGGCTCCTACCTCGGCAATCTTGATGAACCTGCCCTTGGAATTCTGCTTTACGTCAAGATAGAAGCGTTTGTTCTGAATATCCAGACGTTTTGACGCCAGCTCTTGAGTTTCTTGCTCACGTTGGAAGTGCTGAAACCCACTGCCGGTTCCCCCACCGCTACCGCCGCGCTCGCTCCCACTGTCTCCATCCGCCATCTTCAACCAGCCGCTTCTCCCTCCTGCGGTTCTTCCCCCCCACCAACCCCCCTACAGGGCAGAGACTCCCCCGCCCCAAAGCTCCCAGTTCTATCACTATTGGGTATTGATGCTGACACTCAATACTGGAAAAGAAATTGTGCCCCTCTATTGGCTTAATGATGCCATCAATCGATGACATTACCATCGTCCAGTGGGTTACAATTGGACATTTAAGCTTCTGCCACCACCACTTTTTCCATACCGCTTGCGTCCTGTTGGTTCGTTTTTGGTCATTGCCATGCCCCGCCCCATTCCTTACATTTATTGGCTAGCCAAGAAGACTCTAGCGAAGAGGAAGTTGTCAACCGCCCTCCCTTGAATTGTTTGGGATTGCTGTCAGTCATTATAAATTCGGAAACGAGACATCTTAATGGCGTATTTTACACGTCAGTCACCAATTGTGAGCTGATTTTCTGGTTGACAGGACGGTTGCTAAGGCGTTAAAGAAGACATTATCGTGAAACAGTTGCCATTTCGGCTCTACATATACAGTACACTTAACTGCGAGAGCCAATATGGCCACCGTACTGCTAACTTGTGAAAATGCATTTCTTATTGCATCATTATATTATATCAGGCGTGACGTTAAAATCCCTATGTCAGAAAAGTACCCGCATGTTATCTAGTGGACGTAATTCCCATGTCGGGTTCACTAACGTGATCGTTGATTTGCCTAGATTCGTTTAAACGGATTAACGATCATTCCTAGGGTTGATATCCATTATACTGAATGGTTGGACATGGTGTCAATCAACGCCTTATCCCGCCCTTTAAAAGGCCCGTGTGCAAAAGATTAAAAAAAAAAAAAAGCCGTTGAGGCTCCTCTTCGAGTGGGGGAAGGGTTCATAACTAACACGACCCGGCGCGATTGGGTGTCACATATTTTTGAACCAGTAAGAAGTTCTCTCATTGGCTGCTCACATTGCTCGCGAGGATCCTCGCTTGCTGGGCTCGCGGTCGGGTTTATTGTTTCTCCCCGTCTCGAGCGGAAAATCGTTTTCGACCTCGCGACTTCTGACAGGAATCAAATATATTAAACTGCAAAATGGTAATTAGTCCTTTTCATATTTTTTGTTATATATATTTTTGGTCCCCCTTACACAACGGCCTTTTGCTACATTTTAAAGCTCTTACAGTTAATTTAGCCGTGAGGTATATGTTGCTGGTAAGTGAGGTTATTCGGTGTTCTGCAAACTTAAGGCTGTAACGTTTCTTGCTTAATCATTAAACTGGTTGTTTTATGCAGGCGCGCATTTTAAACTGTGTTTTTTTTTATTTGCGACAGCAAAGGCGATAGGATTTGGTTGTTAACAGCATGTTAAGTTGATTTTCAGCGTTGCCTTACGCGTACTGGTTATTGCTGTACCCGTCTTGGCATTTACATCGGATTGTCGCTGTAATTTTGACTGTAGATTGCTGCCCTCTTACTTTTGGCGTGATGTGAATAGTTTTCGGCGCTTGGCGGGAAAAAAAGTAATGAAGCGTCTTCGTTGGGACAGTCTCCTCGGGGTACCCATTCTGGGAGTGGGATTCACTACCGGACAGTCCCGCGCACTGCAGCGTTTGTGGGTTATTTATTTTATGCACTTTGTTTCCACGTTGACAAGATATCGAGTGCATACTGGGTACCTCGGAGGGACTATGAGTGGACTCCCCAGAAATCCGGACATGCCTTTTTTTTACATTCATTTGTGGGGAAAAAAGTGTAAAAATATATATAATAGATACTGCCGTAAGCGTAGGTCCCCAGTTACCAAACTGCACATGTACTGTATGCAACATCACCTTCTAAGATCTGAAAGGTAACGTAACTGTTTAATGACTTGGTTTATCATACCGGCCGGTCAACTCGCAGGAACCAGGTTTTGGGCAGGACGATCAGCCCTCCTGGGGCACCCACCCACACTTCTTACACGGTTCAATTTACTGCGTCCAGAATCGTATGATTCACTGCATGAATACATATTTATACACGAGTTGTTGTTTCAGTCATAGTGCCGAGAATTCATTAGTTTGAAACACCTGCGCTTTTGTTGTAAAGCTAAAAGTAGGTGTGCCCTCAAACCCCCCCAACAACATAAACGCGTGAATTAAATCACAAAGTAGGTTTGTGGACAGTAATACTTAAAGCACCTTCAGAACTTGATTTCATATATTTTTTTGAGGAATAAGGTGACTAGAATTTGTTTGTCGTGTTGGTACCACAGCCTTTGCTATTGCTGTTTCCTTTTGAATACGTTTCATTCTTTAATTTTATTGAAAGTAAGTTTCATATTTTTGACTGACACATCTTGGTTCGAACGTGTTACAACTTTTCTGTCTTTTGTTGATCAGTTCCGGCTGTATATAATTACTTGGGGCTGCTGTAATGAACATCTTAAAACTGCATTTTTTTCATCCCTTGTCGCTTTGAAGAGTAATGTGGAGTAGCTGTTGAGATTTCCTATCAGAACGTTTAACATGTCATTTAAGGTCGGTCTTATTAGATTTATGTTTTAATTTTAGGCTTGGCATTGTAAATGGGGTGGTATTCTCTATTAAGTTTGCACTGTTTGATTGGCACAAGCAGCTGAACTAGGAAGTGTTCTGTCTCAGGTGGTATGTAGGGACTATTTTGCCAATTCATTCTATATGTCCAGGACAGGCGAATCAAACAGAGCTGACGTTTCACAAGAGTATCCACAGAATAGGGAGCCTTAACACTGTAAATCCAAAGAAAGCTGAAAGGAGCCATTCATTGCAGCACATTTATTAATTGCACTAAACATGGATAAGGCAGATTGGGATACCAGTACAGTGGTGTGTGTATGTGTGTGTTACTTGATACTACATTATAAAGTGGATGCTGAATGTTTAACATTTTTGGAGTAATCCTATAAGTGTATGTCTGTGTATACAAGTATTTGTATATAATATAAAATACAATTTGCTACTTTTTTTCCTTCAATATTTCCACCTAAAACTAAATAAGGTTACAGAAAGTGTTTGTTATAAAGTTACATTTAATGGTTTTTTTTTCTTGGTTGAATTTATTTGTTCTGAATTGTTTTTCTTGTGCACAGTTATTCCCCATAGGAGTTCAGTAAGTAATGAATCAAAAGTGGTGTAGTGTTTGTTAGTTTACTTTTTAAGGTCCTGATAGAACACCACCATTAAAGCTCCATATTATCAGTTATGTTCTAACTCTTATTAAATTACTATGTTTGATGATGGTTAATAGTATGATGCTGTTACTGTTTCAAAATAATATTTTATGTATCATTTTTGTTTTTTTGTGTAGGCTGGAGGAAAGGCAGGAAAAGACAGTGGCAAAGCAAAAGCTAAAGCAGTCTCTCGCTCTCAAAGAGCTGGGTTGCAGGTAAAGTTTTTTTTTTATATATATATATATATATAATACACCTTATTTTTATATTATATATGTGTGTGTGTAGTATTTGAATTTCTTTGGCACCTCAGGCTTAGGTTTATACTATACGTTTTGCCTAAAGGTTTTTGGTAACATTTTAAATCGGTATCATGCACTTGAAAACTCGTGAGTAATGTTGTGGCAGTGTCTCACTCTGCAGTCCACAAAAAGCTAAAACTATTATTGATCTGTTAAAAGCGGTCATTTCCTGTAATCTCCCAGAAATTGGTTTGATTAATTCTAATTTTAAAAAATGTTAACTATTGTACTTTTGAAGCTACATATCTATGTCATTCACTACATTTTAATTTATCCATTGATATGAAGATTGCTAATTGTGTCATGTTGCATTTCTGATAGAGCTTTCAATACGTTCTGTTAATTTCAGTTCCCAGTAGGTCGCATCCACAGACACTTGAAAACTCGTACTACAAGCCACGGCCGTGTGGGTGCTACTGCTGCTGTTTACAGTGCTGCCATTCTTGAATATCTCACAGCTGAGGTAAGATAATGGGCTTTTCTGATTTATATCTGAGAAGTGGTTGGGAGTTTGTCTAATCTGTCTTCATATACGTAGTTTCTCTTAAATTAATATACTTATTGGGAATTTGTTAATCCGCAGTTTAAAAATCCTTTCTATTTCAGGATTGGAATTTTTACCCACCACTTTTAAGTTGCATATATTTTACATTCCCTTTGTAAATTGCTTAGAAGTTGCATGGTGTGTGAACAAATCTGTTAGTATTGACCATGTTTCACTTCCAGTATTCCTTAAGGTCAAAGTAAATGTGTTTATGTGCCAACATGTTCATTACAATTGCATATTTCAGACTTGAATTTAATGGAGTAGTTTAAGATACAATACACTATACTATGTTTTTTGTGTGCAAGTGCTGAAACATTTTGTGCATACAAAATTTTAACAGAGCCTAGCAAAGCCTTGTATATACTTATGACACCCTGGTTTTATTGTTCAGAGCTATTGTGCTTCTGAAATTGATTAGTATTGCATGTGTTTGCCATACATTTTGGTCAACAAGCCTGAATTTGACCAAGTACTCTGCACCTTTTTTCCTTGTGTTCACAATATTCACTCGTGCTTTCTGCTGGTAGAAACATTCTTACAATTTTCAAGGAAATTTGTATATCAGAAGCTGATTTGGGCACATTAAAAGCAAAGCAACTTATTTTTTAGGTGGTGGTGTGAATCAGGAAACAGCCCGTAACCTCGGAATTCGTTTTTACAAATGTGATCCCTTTATATACTGTATTAAGAGAAAAAAATGTTTGAACCCTTTTAAAATATGTTCATATTTGTAGTGCCTATTTTGTTTAGTGGCCTGCAGCTCCCCAAACCTGAAATAGACAGACAGAAACTAGGCACAACTCCCAACAACATAGAGGCTTTATTAGTGGGAATTTCTTTTCAGTTATTCCCACCTGCTTAACACAGTACAATAAAGCACAGCAATACACACACAACTTTGGCTTTTCTTTGTCTTTCCACCTCCACTACTCCTCTGGCAAGCGTTGTCTTCTCCCACCTGACTCTGGCTTCCACGAATGAATTGAGTTGGACCCTTTTATGCTGCACTTGGGAGCATGTCAAGAGGCCAATCGTTGTAATTCGGAAGTATTCCAAATCCCTTGTACACTGAGGGAATTCGAGGCACCACTGAAACCCCGGGAGGCTGTCATCTAGTGCTTCAGAGGAGGTAGTTCCCTGTGCATGTCAGCTTCCTGGTCCTTCCTTTAAACAGACGTCCTGGCCAGGAAAGGGTCCCAACTGTCCGTCCATTTGTGTTGGTGTTGTATATATTTACATTTTGATCTTAAACATAGTTTTTCTGCAACTGCAAAGCTTTTAGAAGCAAACCAAATTATATTGTTGAAGCTCATACTTGGTGCTTGACACTTTTTGTAACTTCTGTATTGTAGAAGAGAGTGGCTTCCGCCCTTGTCTCCATTTAGGTGATAAGTAGCTCAGTACTGAGATTAAAAACATCAAGTCTACTGTTTGTTTGAGAGGATATGAGGGAAAAGCTGCTTTTTGCCATCCGCATACAGGTAAGGATAGAAAATGGCATAGGCTGAGAACAGCAGCATGATGTGAACATCTTCACAGCTCTAACCTTCGTGTATTAAAAAAAAAAAAAAAAAAGTGGTGAGAGGTATTTCAGTTTTATTACCCAAGTATCTTTAAATTGTGATAAGGTGTTTTTATTGTTTTGTGTTTTAAATATACCATTTTTGAGGCTCAGTGCTTGTTGATTACCTTGTTGTTTACTTTTCTGTTTCGGCTTTTAAATGTAGCGTTTAGAGTGCCCTGAAGGAGCTCACAATTAAATTTTGCTTGCAGGTGCTGGAATTGGCAGGGAATGCCTCTAAGGATTTGAAGGTGAAACGCATAACTCCTCGTCATTTGCAGCTTGCCATTCGTGGGGATGAAGAATTGGATTCTCTCATCAAGGCCACCATTGCTGGTGGAGGTAAGAAGCCTGGTTTTGGGAGTGACATCATAACATAGTAAACATGGAAAACTTGCATTTTCCCCACAGATTCATCACAGTGTAATACCTAAATATCCATTTAATGTCCAGAGTTCGAGTAAATGGAAGAACATTTAACTCTAGTTCTGTTGATCTATGAAAGTGATGAGGCCAATTATTTTGCTTGGCACAGTGACATGATATTGTAATGATCTCTTTGCCATTGTATGTCATTTACTTCCTAATTTATACATTTTCTTTTTCTTTTAAAAGGTGTCATTCCTCATATTCATAAGTCTCTGATTGGGAAGAAGGGACAGCAGAAGACTGCATAAAAGATACTATATTCACCGTCTCCCTGTCTCCTTGTGTACTAAAGACGTCTAGGGAGACTTTAATTTTTTTAAGTAGTTACACAAAAGAAATATATAGTCAGCAGTTGATAGATTTGCGTTGTAATACTTGGAAAAACAAAAAAAAAAAAATTTGTATGTTAGATTTTAAGTTTGACAAATGTACCTTGTTATGTGGCAGCAATTTGTGTGTTGATTGGCTAGGGTTTAACAGTGTTTTATACAACAAAAAACTGAGTTGTTAAAGAACATTTTTTTCTTTTTTACAAAATTATGTCTTGCGTCTTTATTTAAAAAAAAAAAAGAAAGAAAAGAAAATCAAACTTGGAAAATATTCATCTTCCTATCCTTATTAATCACAAGAATGTTGAATAACTTCTAATCAGTTTTTGTTTTTCATTATCTAGCTTCAGAAATATCGATCCCTATGGGGTGAGTGGGACAAATTATTACTAAATTGGGATATATGAACCCAGGTTAATTTTTTAATCAAATTTTGGAATGAATACAGTTTAATTTTAGGGATTTGCTTATTTACACGTTTCAAGTATTAGTGTCACCCAAATTGAGTACTTGTGTGTTTGTTATGTAGTAGTAATTAAACCTACCAATTTGGTGTATTCCTTTAAATTATCTAAGGACCTATTGTAATAAAACTTTTTACTGTAATTATTTGAATCTCCTTCTTAGTCTGTGAATATTTACTTCTAAAAAGAGAACTCATTGCTTACATGGTTGTTTTACTTACGTTTCAGAATATTTTTTTTCTTTCCCTTCATCTTTGGATGGCATTGCTTCCAGGTTTCCAGAGCCTTGAAAATTAGGCCAGTTGGTGATTCTAAACTGACCCTGATTAGTTTTGTACATGAGTGAATCCTGCAGTCAAGGCAGTGTTCTGCCTTGTTCCAGTGCTGCTGGTATAGGCTTCAGCCACCGCTCTGAATTGGTTGTACGACTGCATGATTATATTGGTCATTTTTGGTTCTTTAGCTTTCAAAACTATTTTGATGCACTTGTAAATGTATGAACCGTCAGATAGGGATTGTGCCATTTAAGTAGCATGTATGTGAGTTTCAGTATGAGCCTATTTGTAGTACTGGTGTGACTATGCAGTAGGACTGGTCCTGTATTGGATTGGTTGGGTTACGTTTGAGCACTAGTGTGCTAGTTCATAATACATAGTATATGAAGTGTGCAGTGTACCAAACTGATCAGGTTAAGTCGTTCACATTATGCACAGGATAATTAAAAAAAGCTTAGGAAAAATGGTATAGTGAAGAAACCATTGCAGAGAACAGTGACCCAGTAGGTACGTTTTATGTTCACGACTGAATCAAGATGTAATGGTTTTTGTATATGGTATCTGCATTTGATATGGCGCTAATTTTATATATAAAAAAAAAAAGAGAGAGAGCCTAGGCACAGAAGTCAATTAGATGTGTAAATTTTAAAGAACTACACTTTTTTTATCAATGTGTTACCTCATGATATTTGTAGTGATAGACAAATTATTGATTTCATTGGTCAAGAGTACTTTCTTCAGTTTAAAAGCACAGAATCTTGGTAGTCTGTCCTGTTTACTATTCATGTCTCCTTTCCAGGAAGTAACTTAATACTATTTTGGCCTAAAGAAAAGCATTCATTTTCCACATTTTGAGCAAGCTACTACTAATACATATAGATTATTTGACACAAGTAACATGATTCCCAAAATGTTTACCGTTGTCTAGAAGGGGTTGTCATAGACTTCATAGTGTCAAGGATGTCTGTCTCTCTTTTTCTGTGTGAAATCATGAGGTTAAAGTTTTTTCTCTGCCATTGCTAAAAACTTCAAGGGGATCTTTTTTTTTTTTTTTTTGAGTGGAGTATTTCTGTAATATATTTAACTGCTTATTATAAACAATTGTTTGGATGTCCGTACCTGATAAGCTTGGTATTTTTCAAGTTGAGGTTGTATCTTTAAATCCTGGTATATATCAATTTGCCAAATTGTTCTAAAGTTAAGAGTTTTGCTTTACAGTGGAAGGTAATGTCGCATAGGCCACCACCGTGAACTAAAAACTTAATGATTATGTCCAAGACACTTGTCGAGTATTGTTCTACATCTAGTGATTACACACATACTGTAAAATAGTTTACATGTCATTTTTAACAAAAAAACATCAATATTACGAGATTCTGCAAATTTAAAAGAACGATTAGCTGTGTACACCACCTCAGTATTTGTCGTCTTCCGCAATAATATCCCCCAACCCACCCAAGGGGTGTGGTTTCCTCTCGAAAGACCAAATCACAGTAAACTTTTCATGCCGTGTGGTTGATTTTGTTCTGAATTACTTCCGTATTTATGCGAGAACTCACACAAGCAAATAGAAAATGTATCCTTATCACAAGAAAGTACTACCAAGAATATAAAATAGTGATTTTCAGATCCATTTTGTTCTCACAAGCTTGTTGGAAACATGGAAGGCTTGTTTCTTTTTTCAAACCTTGTTCCATTTCATCAGTAAGTTTTTAGGCTTTTATTTTCTGATGGTGATCTCTGTACCATTTAGCCTGCATTATAAAGCGCCAGTGTGCATAAGATCTATATATAATTTTTTTTTTTTTTTTTAATTTCCAGAAAAAGCTTAGCTGTACAGCAAAGTGACAAGTGATAAATACCATGTGTGTGAACTTAACATATCTTTTAAGATAGCCAAGTTATTATGCTTTTTTTAAATTTTTTTTTTTTTGTAACAGACAAAAAATTTAAATTAAAAATGCACACCCAGAGTAATAAAGGAAAAAAAAAACAGTGGCATAGACTATCAATAATCTAGAAGAGTAACTCTCAAACTCGGTCCAACTGTTGGCTGCAGGTTTTTTTTACTGATCTCATTTTAAGAGGCTGGTCTCTTTTTCCTGTTATTTTTCATTAGCTGTGTAACTTTTTTTTTTTCTGGGGAATTTCCTAAGAAGCGGTTTGGTTAAAGTGACATCAGAAGTACTGTATAACTGCTTGTACTTTTCTGTGTACGACTAACTGTTCTATCTCTCTAAGGTGGGTTTGGATGTTAGTAATTAATGTAGACCTCAGTGTTGACATGTGCAGTGTGTCCGCCCAGTTGGTCTCTCTTGAACATGCTACATACGTTTGACCGTGAGTAAAACATTTGTGCCATAGATCTTTTTCTGCTGACTGAATTTTGCTTTTATTGATGGTCACTGGAAAATGCAATTTTAACAGGAAACTTATTTTGAAATGAAGCAGGTAATTAGGTGGAATAATGTGAAAGTTGGATATTAATAATAATAATAAAGTTGCATTTATAGAGCACCTTTCACAAACCCAGGTCGCTTTACATACACACTAAAAAAAAATTAGTGTAATTTTGACCTGTTGCACATCCTGTAAAAGTTGTAACTCATATCAGATTTGAATATTATGGTTTGATCTGTAATCTTGTACCATTAACCCTCTGAACTCTGCCCTCCCCAGCCTACTGGCACTAAAAAAAAAAACTTTAAAAGTCAAATTTAGTAAAATTTGAAGCCACAGCGTTATAAGAACAGCTTGCTACAACAGAACAAGTTGTATTTCTTTTAGTACTGCTTTTTTCATCAAATTCTACCATCCATTATAAGAGCCTAATGCCAAAACTGCACCTGTTGAGTAAAGTGCATTAAAGCAGTTTTTAGAGCTAGAAGCAATAAACAAGATTTCTCTTCAATTGCCCTGTGTCTCCCCTTTCTGCCGCCAAGCACCTGAACTACCTCAAGTGTTGTGTGAGCTGCTGTGGTGACAGTGGTAGGTAGGGGTTTTGTCTTGGGAGATGCATCTGTCACATCATAATGCTGATGTCCTAAGGTGAGCTCAGCAAGGAAAGAAACCTATGGAGCAGAAGGGCAAAAGCTTTCCTCCTGCTTGTGTTTCTCTGCACCCACTAAGCTTTTTCTGTTTCAAGTTGCTCCCATGCTAAAGTACAACTGAAATTGTTACTGTACCCCCACCCCCCAATCCTACAACATAAAATTGCAGCTAAAAAATGACCAGCATAAGTAATTAATGTGTTGGCCTAACTACATACTTGCTGTATTATGTGTGTAGTCCAATACAGCTTAGCAGCTGAATTATGACAGCAGGGAGGTGTGTAGCAGCCTTTTGGGAGTATGCCTCTCCATGGCAGGCTGCAACATTTCAAGAGTCGAGTAGTGTAACAGTAGCACGGCGTAACACATTTATATGCCATTGTTCAGACCACCAGGATTATGATGGTTGATGGGCCGTTATACTGACCTTTTAAGTATACACCACTAAGCGTGAAGCCTGAAAATCAGCCTGGTGGGATCAAAGAGTTAAAAAGTTTTGGGAGCTTTAGATCAAAAACAAAATACACAGTCATTTTTTTTTTTATTATTACAGCATTGATGTTTACAGGCTGCACATTTACATGGGCTGTGCAAAGGAGTAAGACATTTTGGGCATCATACGGAAAGTAACTGGTTGAAAGTAAGTAGTATTGTAATTAAATAATGTACAGTGTCCACCTCCTCTGTATTCTGTCCATGGGAACACCTTTTGCTAATCTGTGCAACCATTGGAAGTGGGCCACTATACTGTACCAGCACTTCCCTGCTTTCTTTGCAAACCAGAGTGTGGCGGCATATCATGGTCTGATCTGATGGAGACACTCCAGCTCTTTGGAACATTGCACATATTTCACCAACAGGGACCTGTTTTCCCTAACCCATTGTTTAAAATAAATATACAAACACACTTGACAGTCCACAGGGGACAACACCCCCTTTTGAATTTGTGTTTTATACCACATTTTGAGGAGTAGGAACAAGCCGACAGACAAAGGAGTGCTGTGTTTACCCAGTGACACTCTTTGAGCTTCACCATCCTCCACTTTGCTTCTGGTAATGGTATTTATTTGCATAAAGCGGCTGCCCCATTTCTTTGCTTGATTACTGCCTCAGGCTTGGACAGTAGTGCTGTTTTGCTGGTAGCCTTCATTTGTATGACCTGCAAGTCCAATTTGTGCTGAAATGTAAGCTATATAAATAAAATGTATTATTATTATTAACAAAGAAATGGTGCCTAAGAATAATGAGCGAGTCAGTAAGTCTGTCACCTTTACATTATAGATTGTGGTCGAATAAACATGGCAGGTTCCCACAGGAAAGTGTCAAAATGAAACAAAAATGGGCCACTCTGCATGTCTGTACAAAAAAACCAAGAGCAAGGCAAATAAGCCGGTTCTCTTCTCGTTCTTTGTCATTACGTTTTTGGGAGCTCCACTCTCTGTTTCAGCCAGTACAAAACTGACCTCCTCTTTTTGGCAGCAGTGAGTTTTAAAGATGGGAGTTTGGAAGGGGTGGAGTTATTTGCCCTCACTGGGCATCTTCTTGGCACTGTGAAGGGAAAAGAAAAGGAGAAGGTTAGCTTGAGTGCCCTCTCTCTGCCCGGGTTGGTTAAACCTGATTCTGATGAGCCTGAAGGGTGATCCATAGATGGGCATGCATGAAAATATATATATATGCGGTGGGTTGGCACCCTGCCCGGGATTGGTTCCTGCCTTGTGCCCTGTGTTGGCTGGGATTGGCTCCAGCAGACCCCCGTGACCCTGTGTTCGGATTCAGCGGGTTGGAAAATGGATGGATATATATATATATAACAATCTAGATGAAAACAGACCATTTAGCCCAAAAAAGCTCCTCAGTAATAGCCACTTAATTTTTCTAAAATAACATCAAGTTTTGATGGTCTCTAAAGTCCCACTGTCTACCACACTCCTTGGTAACTTACTACACGTGTCTATGTTTCTCTGGGGTACTCTCGATTTTCAGACCTCCCATTGTGTATTCAAACCTAACATTTTTACTTCCTGTGTGTAATATTGTACATTTACTTACATTAAATTCCATCTGCCCAAGCCTGTATGCTGTCCAAATCCCTCTGTAATGATATAACGGATTCCAAATTATCTGCCAATCCACCTATCTTGGTATCAACTGCAAACTCAACCAGTTTGTTACTTATATTCCTATCCAAATCATTTAAATATATTAAAAATATCAATGGCCCTAGCACTGACGCCTGTGGGCCACCACTCTTAACATCAGCCAATTCTGATAAGGTTCCTTCCACCATCCTCTGCTTCCTGTGTCTGAGCCAATTTTGTACCCACCTGTACACACTAGAGCTTCCCTTCTGTTTGTGCAGTCCATAACACTCTAATACTGCTTTCCTCGGGACTGTGTTGTATACATTGCACTTCCAACTGAGTGCTCTTTGGTTGTCACCTGTTGCATGCGGAAGAGCCTGTCCCTACAATTTAAGATATCAAATTTTAAAACAAGAACTTAAAATCAATATAACTGGTGTCACAAGCCGTCTACTAAAACAGATGGCCTGCTAGTAGTTTGGGACCAACCAGGACTGAGGGGGTAATAAGAGAGGCATGAGAGAGGCAGATGTTCAAAACCAAAGGTAATTTTAATTTTGATGTAAAAAGGATGCACAAAAATGTATAAATAATCCAGTGACACGGCAAAATCAAATCATGAAGAAGGGGGAAAAAAAAATAGGACAAAAAAAATAAAAATTGTAAAACACAAAGGCTCTTACCCTAATATATATATACTCAATTCCAGTCCATGCAAGGGCATCAGCAGCCTTAAAATAATACAAAGCTGGACTCTGTTTCAGTCCAGGTCACAAGTACAACTCCTCAAAAAAAAAAATCTCAGGAGTCGTTTTTGGTTCTCAGGAGCCTACCACACTCCTTTACACCAACCAACAGCGCAGCCACCAGGCATCTCTTGTCTGGTGTTCTTCGCACTACCTACCACCTATTAATTCTCTACACGCAAACCTCCTCCATTGCGGCCACAACTGTGCTTATAAAGCCTTTTCCATTAGCAGGACCGGCTTACCTGCTCATACGGAGATACCATTTAAGACCTGCCGGGGAAATCGTACCCTCCAAGTACAAATCAAAATATCCGACAACTATATATACCTAATAAAACAATAAACAACAAAACAACAAAAACATTTATACCTAACATCGAGGTTATTAATATACAAACTTAAACATTACGGTACACGTACGCTACTAATACTATTTGGACTTCTCCTACAGCTATCGTTTGACCTTCCCAGGCACCTGTGACTGCGTTTAGCATCTGCACTGCCTTTAAAACACCAATCGGTAAAAATGATAGGTTACGTGCGAGTCTTGCGCTCGAAAAATACGGCGAAACCTCTGAAAAAAAAAAAAACCTTAACAAACAGCCAGATGGTAAGACCAAATATCTTACAAAAGTTAGAAAAAAAAATTTTCTTTTTTTTCCCTCATTGCAAACCCGCTAGTACTTTGCTCACTGTAGTTAATATGTAAAAGTTATTGAAAGTCTTGACACGTATCTATCCGTGCTATAAATACATCAGCGTCACGGTGAGGCTATAGCGTCACAACTGGAATTTTCATGTGCATTTTGGAAATGCGCATGGTGTTGTAGTGGGTATAATTGCTGCCTCATGGATCCCATTTTCTAGGTTCAAATTCCATGCCCAATCATTGTCTGTGTTGTCACACTCTCTCTGCATCTGAGTTGGTGTTTCCTGTGGTTTTCCAAAGATATACTGTTTAGGTTGGTTCTTAATTCCAGATCATGATTGTTGATTGTCAATTGCTGGCCATGTACAGTATAAATATGGCAGTGAGTGGGCCCTGAAATGGACTGGCACTCTATCCAGGGATGTTTTCTGCTCATATATATTGTGGTCACAATGAGCACTGCAGCTCCCCAAACACCCAACACAAAGAGCTTGGACACAAGTTTAATCACAAACAAAGTGTTTTATTTGTGTGAAACTCTTATAAGACAAGGGTTTTCCACACCACAACCACTATTACAATTCTAATGCACAGCAGCACTTTTGTCTTCTCCTGTCTCTCAGCCTCCTCTACTCCTCCCAGCAAGTTTTGTCCTCCTCTTTCCGACTTTAGCTCCCGGAATTGAGGTGAGTAGGGCTCGCTAGTTTTTTCAACACCCCCCTGGTGGCACCCATGGATGCCAACAGGGGTATTTACCTTTCTTTATAAGCCATTTAGTAATGCTTCTGGTTCTAGAGGGTTTTGTTTATTAACCTCCCTGGTGTTAACCCAAATGTCAAGCTCAGAATTCTGTGTACATATGGTTAAGTCAGAGTCAGAGTTGGGGTGACATATTATGACCACTTTATTGTTTCAAGCCCAGATAACTCGCAGTACAGTATTCAGCTGCCAGCTTCTGGATAAAATAACATCTTGCTGCAAAATAATTACAAATATTTCAATGCATTTTGCCACTTTATGGTAACGCTATGGTAACTCATCAGTATTCATGAGTGGGGTGGCGCCTTCAACAAAAAAGACAATAACACAATAGCAAATGAAAAGCTGTAAAGCCAGTTTTAGAACAAACTAATTGAGCTATTGCTTGAAATGGGCCCACAGTGATGACAA
Source organism: Erpetoichthys calabaricus (assembly GCF_900747795.2). Taxonomy (NCBI): domain Eukaryota; kingdom Metazoa; phylum Chordata; class Cladistia; order Polypteriformes; family Polypteridae; genus Erpetoichthys; species Erpetoichthys calabaricus. The sequence continues at coordinate 36,267,353 of NC_041394.2, forward strand.
TGTGAATTGGTTATCAGACAGTGGAATATTCCAAGATGCCTAGTTTCAATGATACTCATGTCTGGTGTCGGCTTCATTGTACTACTGACAATCCTGCACCTCCTCATTGTTGATTTATGGGTAAACCTGTTCTAAAGAGGTCTGTTAATTGTGATTATGCGGACTATTTACGGTTTGCCAATGATAGTCTGGTGAAGAAAATACTTGTTGAAATGAAGCACCATGCCAAACAGTGTCAGAAAAGTCTGCTTATCCTGGTAATGTGTGTTTTTCTGCTTTCTGGTACTGTAGGGCATAGTGGGTAAACTAGTTCAATCCCATAAACTGGTTGTTGTAGCAGAGGCTCATTACGAGTGAGTGTCGTTTATCACTCGTTATGAAATACCTGCATTTCACTAATAACGATGAATACAGTATGCATTGAAACTGTACAAACTGGGAGGTGTATCAAGTGATCATCAAAAATATGCAGAAAGTGTAGGTTCCCAATTGTGACCCAAGCATTGATGGAAGTGAAGGCTGTCATGGATCCAGTACATCGCAGCCACGTGAGCAGGATTCGGTATCAAGTTCTACATGCTGTGGGAAGTGAGCTCTGTGTATGCCTGGAACTCGATACTTTACAGCAGTAGAAGGACCAGCTGGGATGGCAAGTACACTCAATATACTTGTACAAATCTGGCACTGATAGTCTACCCTTTCATTTGCAAGCAACAGAAAAAAAATTACAAAAAAATCGTTCGACAAGCTCAAGCAGTGAAATGTTAATAATGTACATGGATGACGGTTTCAAAACATGTCACACGAAGCACGTGTACTAAATCTGCATGAGCATAGCAATGGACACTACACATGCTTTATCTTGCTGTGATTATGCTGATATTTTGGTGTTTATATTTTTCTGTTACACAGAATATCTTTTTATTGTTGAAAAAAATTCAACATTTTTGGCTCATTTTTTCCAGGGCTAAATATACAACTAAGGAGGTTTTCATCTGTGTGGTTAGATCTCTTTTAACTGCACCTTAATGTAAAGACAATATGGAGTAGAGAATATGAATGAATGCTGAAAGGATGCAACTACTTCAATGTCAGACCCACTAACGTGCTGATTAAGGAAAAAATGTGGAAAAGCAGATTGAGAAACACAATGGTGATGGCTATCTCAAAAAACAAGGAATCAACAACAACAACACCATGTATTTATATAGCACATTTTCATACAAAAAGTAGCTCAAAGTGCTTTACATAATGAAGAGAAGAAAAATAAAAGACAAAATAAGAAATTAAAATAAGACAACATTAGTTAACATAGAAAGGAGTAAGGTCCGATGGCCAGGGTGGACAGAAAAAACAAAAAAAAACTCCAGAAGGCTGGAGAAAAAAATAAAATCTGTAGGGGTTCCAGGCCACGAGACCGCCCAGTCCCCTCTGGGCATTCTACCTCACATAAATGAAATAGTCCTCTTTGTAGTTCGGGTTTTTCACGGAGTCAGTTGATGCTGATGGTCATACAGACTTCTGGCTTTTAATCCATCCATCATTGTTGGAACATCATGGTGCTTTGGGTAGATGGTGGTGGCGCACGCCACTACCAACAGGACACCGGAAAAGGAAACAGAAGAGAGAGTAGGGGTTAGTACAGATTTTGAATGAATAGTTATTATAATGAATTGGATATACAGAGTATCAGGATTAAATTACAGTGAAGTTATGAGAAGGCCATGTTAAAATAATGTGTTTTCAGTAGTTTTTTAAAGTGCTCCACTGTATTAGCCTGGCGAATTCCTACTGGCAGGCTATTCCAGATTTTAGGTGCATAACAGCAGAAGGCCGCCTCACCACTTCTTTTAAGTTTTGCTCTTGGAATTCTAAGGAGACACTCAGTTGAGGATCTGAGGTTACGATTTGGAATATAAGGTGTCAGACATTCCGATATATAAGCCGGGGCGAGATTATTTAAAGCTTTATAAACCATAAGCAGAATTTTAAAGTCAATTCTGAATGACACAGGTAACCAGTGTAGTGACATCAAAACTGGAGAAATGTGTTCGGATTTTCTTTTCCTGGTAAGGATTCTAGCAGCTGCATTCTGCACTAGTTGCAAACGATCGATGTCTTTTTTGGGTAGACCTGAGAGGAGTGCATTACAGTAATCTAGCCAACTGAAAACAAACGCATGAACTAATTTCTCTGCATCTTTCGATGATATAAGAGGTCTAACTTTTGCTATGTTTCTTAGGTGAAAAAATGCTGTCCTAGTGATCTGATTAATATGCGATTTAAAATTCAGATTACAATCAACGGTTACCCCTAAGCTTTTTACCTCCGATTTGACTTTTAATCCTAATGCATCCAGTTTATTTCTAATAGCCTCATTGTATCCATTATTGCCAATCACTAAGATTTCGTTTTTTTCTTTATTTAATTTGAGAAAGTTACTATTCATCCATTCTGAGATACAAGTTAGACATTGTGTTAGCGAATCAAGAGATTTGGGGTCATCAGGTGCTATTGATAAATACAGCTGTGTGTCATCAGCATAGCTGTGGTAGCTCACGTTGTGCCCTGAGATAATCTGACCTAATGGAAGCATGTAGATTGAGAAGAGCAGTGGACCCAGGATAGAGCCTTGTGGAACACCATATAGAATATCATGTGTCTTTGAGTTATAATTACCACAACTAACAAAGAATCAGCGAGAAGTCAAGCAAAATGACACCTTATATTGGCTAACTTAAAAGATTACAATATGCAAGCTTACAAGATGTAAGAAGGGGCCTGAGTTGCCTTGAAAGCCTTGCATATTGTAATCTTTTTAGTTAGCCAATAAAAGGTGTCATTTTGCTTGACTTCTCCCTCATCCATAATGGTTAGCACTGTACAACACCGTAGTACTTGAAAAAACAAGTTAGAAGCATTCCCATGTAATACACATAAAGGCTTGATGCAAAAGTTTGGGCAACCTTGCTTAAAATGTCTGTCACTATGAGTATTTAAGTGAACAGAAGAGGAACTGATCACCAAAAGGCAAATTCTGGTACTTTTTTTTTAGGTGTTGTGAATGTTACTGAATATAAGCTTCCAAGATTTTGGTAGGCAAACACCATCTTTGGGCAGGATGGGACTGTACAATAATTAGCCACAATATTAAAACCATCTGCCTAATATTGTGGAGGTTCCCCCTCATGCTGCCAAAACAGCTCTGACACGCTGAGGCACGGACTCCACAAGACATCTGAAGGTGTCCTGAGGTAGCAGCAGATCTTTCCTGTAAGTTGCAAGGTGAGGCCTCCATGGATCAGACTTGTGTTTCCAAGCACATCCCAGCGAGGCCTAATTGGACTGAGATCTTCAGAATCTGTAGGCCAAGTCAAGACCTTAAATTCTTTGACATGTTCCTAAAACCATTCCTGAACAATTTTTGCAGTGTGGCAGGGCACATTACTCTGCTGAAAGAGGCCATAGCCATCAGGGAATACTGGTGCCATGAAGGGATGTACGTGGTCTGCAACAATCTTTAGATAGGTGATACGTCTCAATGTAATTTCCACATGAATGTCACGACCCAAGGTTTCCCAGCAGAACATTGCCCACAGCATCACATTGCCTCTGCCGGCTTGCCTTTTTCCCATAGTGCGTCCTGCTGTTGTCTAATCCTCACGTAAATGATGCACACACACCCAGCCAGCCATCTACAGTTAGGTCCATAAATATTTGGACAGAGACAACTTTTTTCTAATTTTGGTTCTGTACATTACGACAATGAATTTTAAATGAAACAACTCAGATGCAGTTGAAGTGCAGACTTTCAGCTTTAATTCAGTGGGGTGAACAAAACGATTGTATTAAAATGTGAGGCAACTAAAGCATTTTTTTAACACAGTCCCTTCATTTCAGGGGCTCAAAAGTAATTGGACAATTGACTCAAAGGCTATTTCATGGGCAGGTGTGGGCAAGTCCGTCGTTATGTCATTATCAATTAAGCAGATAAAAGGCCTGGAGTTGATTTGAGGTGTGGTGCTTGCATGTAGAAGATTTTGCTGTGAACAGACAACATGCGGTCAAAGGAGCTCTCCATGCAGGTGAAAGAAGCCATCCTTAAGCTGCAAAAACAGAAAAAACCCATCCAAGAAATTGCTACAATATTACGAGTGGCAAAATCTACAGTTTGGTACATCCTGAGAAAGAAAGCAAGCAAACTCAGCAACGCAAAAAGACCTGGACGTCCACGGAAGACAACAGTGGTGGATGACCGCAGAATCATTTCCATGGTGAAGAGAAACCCCTTCACAACAGCCAACCAAGTGAACAACACTCTCCAGGGGGTAGGCGTATCGATATCCAAGTCTACCATAAAGAGAAGACTGCATGAAAGTAAATACAGAGGGTGCACTGCAAGGTGCAAGCCACTCATAAGCCTGAAGAATAGAAAGGCTAGATTGGACTTTGCTAAAGAACATCTAAAAAAGCCAGCACAGTTCTGGAAAAACATTCTTTGGACAGATGAAACCAAGATCAACCTCTACCAGAATGATGGCAAGAAAAAAGTATGGAGAAGGCGTGGAACAGCTCATTATCCAAAGCATACCACATCATCTGAAAAACACGGTGGATGCAGTGTGATGGCTTAGGTGTGCATCGCTGCCAGTGGCACTGGGACACTAGTGTTTATTGATGATGTGACACAGGACAGAAGCAGCCGAATGAATTCTGAGGTGTTCAGAGACATACTGTCTGCTCAAATCCATCTAAATGCAGTCAAATTGATTGGGCGGCGTTTCATGATACAGATGGACAATGACCCAAAACATGCAGCCAAAGCAACCCACGAGTTTATTAAAGCAAAGTTCTTGAATGGCCAAGTCAGTCACCTGATCTTAACCCAATTGAGCATGCATTTCACTTGTTGAAGACTAAATTTCAGACAGAAAGGCCCACAAACAAACAGCAACTGAAAGCCGCTGCAGTAAAGGCCTGGCAGAGCATTAAAAAGGAGGAAACCCAGCATCTGGTGATGTCCAGGAGTTCAAGACTTCAGGCTGTCATTGCCAGCAAAGGGTTTTCAACAAGTATTAGAAATGAACATTTTATTTCCAGTTATTTAATTTGTCCAATTACTTTTAAGCCCCTGAAATGAAGGGATTGTGTTCAAAAAATGCTTTAGTTGCCTCACATTTTTATGCAATTGTTTTGTTCACCCCACTGAATTAAAACTGAAAGTCTGCACTTCAACTGCATCTGAGTTGTTTTATTTAAAATTCATTGTAGTAATGTACAGAACCAAAACTAGAAAAAAGTTGTCTCTGTCCAAATATTTATGGACCTAACTGTACATGATCTTAAAGGAAATGTCATTCATCAGACCAGGCCACTTTCTTCAGTTGTTTCATAGCCCAGTTCTGATGCTCACATGTCCATTGTAGGCACTTTTGGTTGGGGACTGTGCAAACTCTGACTGGTCTGCCGCCATGTAGTCCCTAATGCAGCAAGCTGTGAGGCATTGCGTGTTCTGACACCAAGTTGTACTCTTCTGTGGGATCAGACAAGCTGGGCAGGCCTTCACTTGCCAATCACATCAATGAGCTTTGGGCAACCATAACCCTGTCACCAATTCACTTGTGAATTGTGAATGCACTTCCTTGGATCACTTTTGGTAGGTACAGACCACTCCATGCTGGGAACACCCTCAAGACCTGCTGTTTTGGAGATGCTCTAAACCCAGTTGTCTAGCCATCACAGTTTGGCTTTTGTCAAAGTCGCTCAGATCCTTATGCTTGCCCATATTCCCAGCTTCTAACACATCACCTTTAAGAAGAGTCTGTTCACTTGCTGACTGATATATCCCATCGCTTGACAGGTGCCACTGTAACGACAAGATCAGTGTAAGTCACTTCACCTGTCAGTTGTTTAAATGTTCAGGATGATCAGTGTATATTTTTACGTGACGTTTCTTTTCTGTTACATTTGTAAATTTACTATTTGTTTCATTTAATTTGTGACTTGGCTATTGGGCATCTGTTCTAACTCCTGTGGCATTTTGCCATCGTAAACGCATTAGAAAGTTATGCCAGTATTTCACCGAATCGCCTGTTTCATACTCAAACATGATAAAGCAAACACTGTACCTGAATAAGGCACTAACCAATTTAAATTATTTGAAAAACCCAAAGCTGTGGATTGGGCTTGATTTAGAGGTCTGCTGCTATCAAAAGAATTTTCTTTGTCTGTTACAAAATAAATTACTAAGAAATTAGTTTTAGTAGTTTTCATTCGGTTTTCATTCAGTTCACAACTGGGCAGCCTTATTTGTGAATTCTTCATGTCTCTGCAGGTTTCTGTTTCCTCCAGAGGCTCTGGTTTCCTCTCTTTTGCCCATAAAAGTACCGAAGGGTGTATTAGTTACTGTAAACTGGCCCCAGCATCAGCGTATATGATTGTACCATGACAGGCCATCCCACCCAGGATAATAACGGGTAGCCAGTAAGCACATCAGAAAATCGCTGGCTAAAGGAAATGATTAGAACAATCTACAAGAGCAGGACATTCAGCCCAGTCTTACCACTTAATTCTTCTAAAGAAACATCAAGTCAAGTTTTGAAAGTCCCTAAAGTCCTACTGTCCATCGCACCACTTAACTTATTCCATGCGTCTGTGATTTTTTGGGTGAAGGAAAACTTCCTAATGTTTGTGCAAAATTTACTCTTAACAAGTTTCCAATTACGTCCCCATGTTCCTGATGAGCTCATTTTAAAGTTAGAGTCTCGATTCAGTGGACAAATTCCCTTCATAATTTTAAACACTTCAATCATGTCACTCTTAATCTTCTTTTGCCTAAACTGTAAAGGCTCAGCTCTTTTAATCTTTCCTCATAATATTACCAATCGGCCTAGTCGCTCTTCTCTGGACCTTTTCTAGCACTGCTATATCCTATTTGTAGCCTGGAGGCCAAAACTGCACCCAGTACTCCAGATGAGGCCTCACCAGTGTATTATAAAGCCTGAGCAGAACCTCCTTGGACTTGTACTCCACATATCAGGGATCTACATAACCTAACATTCTGGCTTCTGAACACTGTCTGGAAGTCGATAGTCCACTATGATTTCTAAATCCTTCTCATAAGGTGCACTCTCAATTTTTAGACCCCTCATTGTGTATTCAGACCTAACATTTGTATTTCCTACATGTTATCCATTACATTTATTGATATTAAATGTCATCTGCCACAAGTTTGCCCAAGCCTGTATGCTGTCCAAGTCCTTTTGTGAAGATTCAACAGATTTAAGATTATCTGCCAATCCATCTATCTTGGTATCATCTGCAAACTTAATCACCCTGTTATTTATATTCTTATCCAGTTCATTTATGTATATTAAAAAAGCAGCAGGCATACAGTAATCCCTCGCTATATTGCGTTCAACTTTCACGGCTTCACTCTATCGCAGATTTTATATGTAAGCATATTTAAATATATATCACAGATTTTTCGCTGGTTCGCGGATTTCTGCGGACAATGGGTCTTTTAATTTCTGGTACATGCTTCCTCAGTTGGTTTGCCCAGTTGATTTCATACAAGGGACGCTATTGGTGGATGGCTGAGAAGCTACCCAATTAGAGCACGCGGTTAAGTTTCTGGGTGCTGATTGGCTCAGCGACAGAGAGCAGCATTCAATTCCGCTCAGCATCTTGTCTCGCTCATTCAGCATCAACGTGTTTTGCTGTGTAAAGAGTTAACTTTTGTGCTCTTTTGTGTTTATCTTTGTGCATAGTCAAGCCCTTCGTTACGTCTCCAAAATGATCTACTCCAGCTACTGCTTTCAGGGCCATGCTCAAGTGCCAACGGATGATACTAACGATTGCCGAAAAGGTAAAAGTTTTGGATAGGACACCATTACGGCATCATTATGTATTAAATAAAACTCCTCAATGATATAAGATACGTATGTTTGTGCATAGTATATAAACAGTGTTTACATGCATAATTTCACCGAATCTTACCTAATATCTAAGAGAATATAAATGGTTTATGCTGTTTAACTCTGTGGGAAATGTTTATAAGAGTGTGGGAGAGTTTATAAGGGCTTAAAATATATAGAAACAACCATATAAACATACTGTATGGTTATTACTTCGCAGATTTTCACCTTTCGCGGGGGGTTCTGGAATGCAACCCCTGCGATCGAGGAGGGATCACTGTAGCTCTTTTTCCTGTGGAACACAACTCTTAAAGTCACCCAATTCAGCATCCTCACACCATCACCCTCTGATTCCTAACCCTCACCCTAACTTAACCAGCTTGTTACTTATATTCCTATCTAAATCATTTATATATACTGTATATATTAAAAATAGCAGCAGCCCCAGCATCGACCCCTGCTGGACAACACTGTTAACGTCAGCCAGTTCTGATTTAGTTCCTCACACCATCACCCTCTGCTTCCTGTCTGAGCCAATTTTGCCCCATCTACAAACACTACCCTGAACTCCTACTTCTTTTATTTTGATGCCCACCCTCTCATGTGACACCTTATCAAATGCTTTCTAAAAGTCTTGCCCATGTCTAATTTGTGGATTCAAATGTGGATTACATTTACCTTAGGCAAGCCATCCTTGTTTGTTTTCTAGTGCTAGAGAAGAAGCTGGACGACCCTGCACATTCTGTAAAAAAGGATGCAACTGGGGATGGGATGCAAGTTCATTACAGGGCACATGTTACCGTAATGGGGGAGGATGTGGAAAGAAACTGAAGAAATCGATATCTAGTTCAGGGTCTTGGGGCCTAATTTATAAACCTTGTGTATTCACAAAAAAGAAGCTCAAAATGTGCGTATGCAAGTTCCCACGTAAACATCAGGATTTATAAAACAAAATTTGATGGGGAAACACGAATATATTTATGGCAACTCTGACCCATGCATACTGAATATTTCAGAGAAACTGAGAAATGATGACAGGCGTGATCATAAAGGGAAATGCACCCAAACCAGGTAAACAACTCTCTCACATAATTATAATATGATAAATTATAATAACAGTTTAGTGATATTTTATAATAATTCATATTACCAAGCCATTATTATAATATGTGTTAATGTGACAAACATATTAAACCTCTAAAGTGATGAATTTGATGTACAGACTGTATTTCAGTTCCCTTACACTTGGTCTGATGCGACAGAAATTAAACTGTCTGGGCAGAACTCCATGCACTATGTCTGGCAAAGACCAGGCACTGCCCATCACTTGCCTAATGCCATCCCTGACGTGAAGCATTATGGTGGCAGCATCACGCTCTGGGGATGCTTCTCAATGCCGGGGACAGGGGGGCTGGTCAGAGAGGTCCATAAAGAAAACCTGCTCCAGAGTGTACATGAACTCAGACTGGAGTGATGATTCACCTTTTAGCATAACAATGACCCGAAGCATACAGCCAAGACAACACTGAAGTGGCTTTGAGATGGATTTCTGACTGCCCTTGAGTGTTTCTTCCAAAGTGCACACTTAAACCCCAATGAACATCTGCAGAGAGAATTGAGATGGCATCCAATCTAACTGAGCTTGAGAGGATCTGCCAGAAATGATGAGATAAACCGCCCAAATCCAGGTGTACAAAGCTTGTAAAGACTTTCCCAAGAAGACTTAAAGCTGGAATTACTGCCAAAGGGGCTTCTACAATGTACCGAATTAAGGGTCTAAAGACTTATGTGAGTGAGAGATTGCCGTTTTTTGATTTCTCTTTATAAATTGCAAATCGTTTTGAAAACATGTTGTTACTTAATCATTAAGGGTTATTAAGAGCTGATTAGTGGTGAAAAATGGCAAATTTGTTTATTTAAAAATAATTCACAACACAATAAAGAGTGCAGAAACAGAAGAATCCACACTGTTTTTATTGCACATACTGTATTACAAAGCACTAAAGCTGGATCATAGCACTTTGGACCATAAGGGGGCGCCTGTGCTGTAATACTGTATACCCTACGATGCTGTGTGAAATGCTAATGAAGAAGAGGAGCCTGCGGACAGAGCACCACAGTGGTTAGTTAGCACAGCCTCCTCATTTTAAATCCAGCTCTTGATCTTTATCTGTGTGGAGTCTTCATAATGTGGTCAGGGCTGTGTAGCATTCATCTGACATTTTCTAAAATATGCAGTTTAGGCCCATTGGTCATTTTTAATCTGTGGTGGGCTGGCACCCTGCCCAGGGTTTGTTTCCTGCCTTGCGCCCTGTGTTGGCTGGGATTGGCTCCAGCAGACCCCCGTGACCCTGTAGTTAGGATATAGCGGGTTGGATAATGGATGGATGGATGGTAATTTTTAATTGAGCTTATAGGTGTTTGGTTAAATGGACATACTCTTCCCAGCCTTTGTACCTCTTTTGAAATTAATGATGGTAGAGAGACACTGACCCTGACTTGCACTGAGTAGGCTTGAGTATGCTTAAAAGTTTTAGACAGTTAATTCATTGTTTATCAGCAGTTGTTCATCAAGGGGGTGGACTGGTAGAGATATAATTTTTATGAACAGATGACCAAGTGTAATTTTAATTCAAAAGACGTGTTTGCTCTCTGCCAAAATGTGGACATGGAATTGGACCTTAGCCCATAATGAGAGGCAAAGTGGACTTAGATAAATACTGTTGTCTTACAGATATTCAAAGGATGTTACACCCTCGGGCATGTGATGTCAAAACAAAAAAAATGTAATGGTGGTGTTCATCTGCAAATTTCGATTAGAAGTCAACCTAAAGTGGCAGTATCATATGAAAGTAAAAAAAAAACAATCTTAGATGAAATGCAGGTCATCACAAACAGCTTTAATGTTCACAATTTGGGACAGAGCAAGAAAATGTGGTGCCTGGGGAAAACACAAATGAGCACAAATCCCGAGGCTTAGAATGGTTTTCTGCCTAAACAGACAAAGCAGATATGACAAGACAGACAATTGATGGCCTTTACTGATTAGCAATGTCAACTCATCCCACTCAGAGTCAGTCAGGAGTTCAACTCTCAAGTCTCATTCATCCAAGTCTCATTCTTGTGGATTTTGAACAGTCTTCACTTGGATACCTGAGCTTGTCTCTGGTTTTCCTGCTATATCCCAAAGGTCTGCATGCTAAACACACTTAAAAAACGGTTCTTTGATTTGTTGTGTGGCTGCATATGGATGTGTGTGTGAATGGGCCCTGTCACCTGCAGGTGAGCCACTGGCCTGTGAAAATATAAGACTACAGGGCACCTCATGTTCTAACTGCTGTCGTAATATTGTGTGGGGAACAGAGAGATGACCAGTGCTAGAAGACCTGAGAAAAGGAGCTAGAATGTAAGTTGGAAGAAGAGCAGGAAGATAAGAAGGGAAAAGGCTGCTTTGTATGTAAGTACAGTACTGCAGTGTGGTGTACTTTCAGGGGTCACTGCTGGGACCACTGCTATTTTTAATTTATTGTATATAAATGATCTGAATAGAAATATAAACAGCAATCTGGTTAAGTTTGTAGGTTATACCGAGCTAGGTGATGTGGCATTTTAATCTAAAATTCATTGAATCATTACAGAGGAACTTGGACAGAAAACAGACCTGGGGCAGATTTACAGCAGATTAAATTTAATGTCAGTAAATGTAAAGTATTAGATGTAATAAGTAAAAATATTAGGTTTGAATACACAATGGGAGGTCTAAAAATCACAAGTACATGTTATGAGAAGGATTTAGGAGTCGTAGTGGACTTCCCGACAGTGCTCAGAAGCCATTAAGAAGACTAATTGAATGCTAGGTTATATAGCACGAGGTGTGGAAGTACATAAGTCCAAGGAGGGTCTGCTCAAGCTTTATAACACACTGGTGAGAGCTTATCTGCAGTACTGTGTGCAGTTTTGGTCTCCAGGCTACAAAAGTGACATAGTATCTATAAAGAGGGTCCAGAGATGAGCGACTAGGCTGATTCCAGGACTGCAGGGGATGAGTTATGAGGAAAGACAGGAGTTGAAAATGAACCTGAAGAAGTGACAGAGTACGACTGAAATGTCTAAAATTATGAAAGGAATTAGTACAGTGGATCTAGAGTTTTACTTTAAAGTGTGTTTAACAAGAACACCAGGGTACGGTTGGAAACTTGTTAAGGGTAAATTTCACATGAACATTAGGAGGTTTTTCTTCTCATAGAGAACCATAGACACTTGGAATAAGCTACCAAGTAGTGTGGTAGTCAGTAGAACTTTAGGGCCCTTCAAAACTTGACTTGATGTTATTTTGGAGAAATTAAGAAGATAGAATTGTTGAGTTTTTTCTGGCTGAATGTTCTGTGTTTGTCGATGTTTTACTAATGCTGATATCTTCTAATTTTCTGAAAGTATTAGGAGCCAGTGTAACTGGAAAAGAACAGGAGTGACGCTGGCTGCTGACTTTTAGATATTTTGCAATTTCTTGAGGGATTTGGCTGGTAAGCCAGAATATAATGAACTGCAGTAGTTCAGAGGTGAGGTAATAAAAGCATGAATTATGATCTCTGCATCATGGAAAGTAAGCGAGGAGCAGAGACAGGCAATATTACGCCAGTGACAGAATGCTGGATTGGTTAAGGAATGAATATGTCTGGATGTGTTTGGAAAGAGAGTGTGGAATCAAAAGTAACATCAAGATTACAAACAGTACTGGAAGGAGAACTTTACTACCATCTAAGTTGAAAGAAAATTTACTGACCTGTATAAGATCAGCCTTAAAATCTCAGGTGTATCCTAACTTAACATAAAAAATAAGATGCTTTCCAGTGCATGATTTAATTATTCAGAGCAGAAGTTGGAATGGAACCAGTGGGATGAGTTCTTAGATACAGCTGGGTGTCATCCATTAGGCTTGGGGGTGCCAGACGAACCATAAAAAACAAAACATTTTGTTTACAGTCACAACCGTACTGTTAAATATTTACATCTCATCTCAAGTCACATATCATAAATTTCTTGTAGTATAAGGTTACACTATAACCTAAACTTCACTTACAATAACACACTTAAAACTTTGAAATTCTGAACGTTATTTAAAATAACAGAAATTATGCTTTTCTTGGCTACATATTGTACTTATGCCACAATAAACCCATTCCTTTTTGTTAAACAATTAGAAATTCTATACATGGCATCAGGTGTTCAGGGATTGAGTTAACTGTTTTAGAAGACGTACAAATTAGGTGGATTGGAGAAGCTGAATTGACCCCTGAAGTGTGTGTGTGTGTGCACACCCTGCAATTGCTTGGCATCCTGTCCAGGGACTGTTCCTACCTTGCTCCTTATGAACTTCCCTTCATCCCAGATGTTGTTTTAGAAAATGAATAGTTTAGACGGAAAGTTGAAGGAGTTTTAATTTTTAATTACTTCATCAAAGAGATTGGGAGCAGGTCACACCTCAGCACCACACTGGAACAGTAACACTTTGTTTTTTAAACAGTTTGTCACAGTAGGGTGTGTGACGTGGCATAGAGATTTCCTCAGACCACCGCACCGCTCATTGTACAGGCATAAGACATTTACACGTAGATATGCACACTTGACTTTGTGGTCATTTGAATACCTGCTTGGGGATCTGTTTGCTGACAGAAGGAGCTATGCAATATGTAAAAAAGGAAAATAATGCATTCAAAATATGCAAGTTGAAATAACTTCTCTCAGGCTGAATTTCAAACAGTAAAGTAATCCATCATTTACTGTATGTAGTAGAGAGTGTTTCTTGGTATTTTTTAAGGACAGGCGACGGGTGGGCAAAAGTATCTTAGGCAGGATGGATTTAATAATCATATTCAGAATCAGGATTCACTTTATTGGTACGGTACACTAGTGTGCACTAGGAACTTGTCTTGATAGTATTGGTGCAACATACAAGGACAACGCCGAATACAACAGATAAATATAACAAGATAAAATATAAAGTGATAAAATATGATGCAGCATACTTGGACAATACAAAAATAAAGAGTAGGACTAAAATGTCCAGGCCGTCTAGTGTCCAGGGACATACATGCTGATTAGGAGCTCAGACCTGTTTAGTAAGAATAACTGAACCTGGGAAAAAAATCTGTTTAGATGACAAGTTGTTTTATCTTTCACTGCACAAAGACGTTTTCTGGAGAGAGGTCTTTGGTGAGGTGACGTCCTGGGTGAGTCGTATCAGCAGTGATCTTTGAGGCCCTCTTCCTTACCCTGGACTCATACAGGACTTCAATGTGCGGTAACTTACAGCCTATGATCAGTTCGCAGGCTTTGATGATGCTCTGCAGATTGGCCTTACCCTGAACAGAGGCAGCACCAAACCAGACAGTTATAGATGAGGTCAGAATTATCTCGATGTCGGATGTGTAGAATTGGCCCAATATTGCTGAAAGGAGATTAAACTTCCTCAGCTGACACAAAAAGAACATTCTTTGATGGGCGTTTTTAATAATGAATTTGATGCTATTGGCACAATTAAGGTTTTGCGACAACATAGTGCCCAGAAACTTAAATGATTCTGTATTCCCAATGGCTCAGCCATTTATAGGAAGTGATAGGTGAGCAGGTGACTGTTTCAGGTGACCAAAGGGTATGTGCCCCTTGCTGCCTTACCAACACCTTTTCCAGCAGCAACCCAAGATTTTCTTGGTTGGTCTCTCATCCAAGTACTGGCTGGGCCCAAACATGCTCAGCTTCAGGTGGATGACCTGTTCAGAACTACATGTGGTATAGCTGCTGGCCATCATGGTGTGATGTCATCTGCAGATTAAGTAAATTTGATAGACATATCACCGGAGGTACAGTCATTTGTACAAAGTGAGAAGAGTAGTGGGGAACAGGACACAACCCTGAGGTGCACCAGTACTAAGGGGTAATGGGTCAGACATGTGTGCACCCCAACCACACTTACTGTTTCCTATCTGTAAAAGAAAGACTGTGATCCAATTGCAGGTTGAACTGGGTGAGTTTCTTATCTAGGACCTCTGGGATGATTGAATTGAAAGCAGAGCTAAAATCCACAAACACGATCCTCACATCTGCCCCTGGATTATGAAGATGTTGGTAAATTAAGCTCAAACCTAAATTCACTGCATCATCCACCGACCGCTTGGCTCTGTATGCAAACTGAAATGGGTCCAGGAAGTCTCCTGTAACATCCTTGAGGTAATTCAGAATAAGGCATTCAAAGATCTTCATTACCACAGAGGTTAAAGCTACTGGTCTGTAGTCATTAAGGCCTGTAACCTTTGATTTTTTTTTCTTTTTTTTGCTTTGAGTGACAATGGCAGTTTAAAAGAGACAGGAACCAAGCCAGAAGCCAGAAAACTGTTTATAATGCAAGAAATAGAACTTGAAAGAATAAGAAGACAGGTTTTGAGCTGTGATGTTGAGTGTGGGTCAAGAGGACAAGTAGAGATATTTGATTTCATGATTAGCTCATGAATGTGCACAGGATCAATGGGCGTCAAACAACTAGACAGAGTAACAGACAAAATGTTAGATGGAGGGCAACATGGAAGTTGTTCATGTATACTATAAATCATTCAACACTCAACCAAGTGACAACCATGTTCACAAGCAAGCCACAAATTCCACAACAATAGCTGATCTCATTGCCTTGACTAACAATTTAGCTGTTACCTGGACTATTAGATAGATAGATAGATAGATAGATAGATAGATAGATAGATAGATAGATAGATAGATAGATAGATAGATAGATAGATAGATAGATAGATAGATAGATAGATAGATAGATAGATAGATAGATAGATAGATAGATAGATAGATAGATAGATAGATAGATAGATAGATAGATAGATAGATAGATAGATAGATAGGAGACATAAGTACCACTGGTCTGTAGTCATTAGGTGAACAGGCGCCTGCCTTCTTTGGCACAGGAACAATGCCAGGTGTATTTCACAGCAGCTGCACTGTCTGAAGCCTTAGGGACAGACTGAACAGGTGACAGAGGACACCACAAACTTGGTTAGCAAAGGCCTTAAGAACTCGAGGACTCACTCCATCTGGTCCCAAAAGTTTTTCCTGTGTGTAGGTTCCTCAGTTGTTTCCTTAGTTGGTCTTCAGTTATGGGCAGTTAAAACTGTTTGTGAGAGGTGGACTTGTCACTGCCCAGTCCTTCCAGGATGAATCAACTTTTGATCTTATCTTTGCTATATGTTTCTCTAAATATCATTGAGGCACAAATAAATAAAACCATCCTTGATCCTTCAAGAAATAAAGTGTTACTAGCCAATCCGCGGCATAGCATACGCCACATAATTATGTATTGATGGGTGAACACTTCCTGAAAGACACAGTTGTCCAAATGGGGTGGGTTTGAGGATATGACTGTAGATGAATGAAAAGATGGAACTCTGGAGAGAACATACAATTGTCCGTGACTCAAAACTGGAGGACCGCCGTCGCGCCTCCACCTCCCAGAGCGAGGGACGGGGCTGGACGGCGCTCTGGCGCAGAGGGCAAAATGGGGGGAGAGGGGAAGGACACCCATTCCGCCCCCTCCGCCCCGGCCCCCCCGCCATTCTAGTCTGCTGATTTCTTAGTCATCTATTAGTCATCGTTCAGTACTCATTGCCTGCTCATGTGCCCGCCCCCAACTCCTCACCTGAGTCGCTTTCGTCTGTGTACAGTCCACATGCACCTGTGAGTCACGTTGACTGTTCATTTTCCAAACACCGCCTCAGTCGCTTTCGTCTCTGCTACAGTCCACATGCAACTCTGAGCCACATTGACTTATCATTGTTCTTTGCAGTCCCAGCTGCTTTTCTATATACAATCCACCAAGTCACCCGACCATGGTAGTAGCGACAGGGGGTGTGTACAAAGGGCAGGGACTTAATCAGTGCGAGCGTATGACCCGCACTTACTGGGAATTTCTTGTTCGTGGGGAACAAGCCCCGGTCTCCATCACGAATGGGGTTCAACGGCATAGCCACACCTCTCGGCGCCGGGTAGACACACGTTGATCCATTTAGTGTAGCGCGCGTGCAGCACTGGACATCTAAGGGCATCACAGACCTGTTATTGCTCAATCTCACGTGGCTGAAAGCAACTTGTCCCTCTAAGAAGTTGGATGCCGACCTCTCTTTTGTCGCGTAACTATTTAGCAGGAGGGAGTCTCGTTTGTTATCAGAATTAACCAGACAAATCGCTAAGAACTAAAAACGGCCATGCACCACCACCCACAGAATTGAGAAAGAGCTATCAATCTGTCAATCCTCTCCGTGTCCGGGCCGGGTGAGGTTTTCCCCGTGTTGAGTCAAATTAAGCGAAAGGCTCCACACCTGGTGGTGCCCTTCCGTCAATTCCTTTATGTTTCAGCTTTGCAACCATACTCCCCCCGGAACCCAAAGACTTTGGTTACCCGGTTGGCTGCCCGGCGGGTCATGGGAATAACGCCGCCGGATTGCCAGTCGGCATCGTTTATGGTCGGAGCTACGACAGTATGTGATCGTCTTCGAACCTCCGACTTTCGTTCTTGATTAATGAAAACATTCTTGGCAAATGCTTTCGCTCTCGCTCGAATTGTTGGTGGGCGGGGCTCTGTGAGTTGACGGGCGTGGCTCTGTCGTGCGTGTGCCATGGTCGGCTGCTTAGTGAATTGTTGGTGGGTGGGGCTCTGTGAGTTGGCGGGCGTGGCTCTGTCTTGCATGCGTCTTGCTTGCCATGGACTTAGTGAATTCTTAGAGTTGGTGGGCGTGGCTCTGTGAGTTGTCATCGTATCCCATGGTCTTAGAGTTGGTGGGTGGGGTGCTGGTAACAGCCAGGCGGGCGTGTGGGCAGGCGTTCTCGTCCCATGCTCTTAGAGTTGGTGGGCATGGCTCTGTGAGCTGTCATCGTATCCCATGGTGTTAGAGTTGGTGGGCGGGTCTCTGTGAGTTGGCGGGCGTGGCTATGTCGTGTGTATCCCATGGTTGTCTTGCGTGCCCTGTCAGCTGCTTAGTGAATTATATATATAGATTCCTGAAAGAACCTTAAGCAACATTCATTACTTAGTTGATGCGACTGCCCTTCAGGCTGGACCTTCTTCCATAGCAAATATTATCAATTCTTTCCACTAAAAAGGACACAGTGATTCTGAGCTACATTGCCTCAATCTTGGAGAAAACCATGCCTCAGTGCACAATGATGTAGCCAACCATTCTGTAACAGATCTAATTAGAATCAAAGACCAGTCACCCTCTTACACCTGGCTTGGAGGCACTATGTGTTATAAGCGCTCCTGATTCTGGAATAATGGATCACAATATGTTTATCAATAGTGGGCTACTTATCAACCAGATAACCATAATAGGTTGGGGAATTGTCGCGTGACTGATGTTCAAGGCATCCCTTTACAACATGCTGCTACTAAAATATTTGCAAATGATCCACTCTTATAAGTACTTGGGGGTCCACATTAATGGTCTCAGGACACAGAGGAACTATATAAGAAAGGGCAGAGCATGTTCCTTTTCCTTAGAAGACTGCATTCCTTAATATGGGTAGTGACATCCTTTACATCTTCTACAACTCTGTCATGGCCAGTGTGATATTCTACATTCTTGTGTGCTGGGCTGGTCACATTACTTCAAGAGAGGCCCACCAAATCAACAAGCCAATTAATATGGCAAGTTTAGTTATGAGATGCACTGTGAACCCATTGGAGGTCGCAGCAAAAGACAGGATTTAAACAAAACTGAGTGCCATTATGAACAATTCTGTACATCCTCTCTCCAAGACACACTATCACTGAGGACTTTCAGCCAATGAATTATTCAGCAGAAGTGTGTCAAGAAACACTACTGGGGGCTCCTTCATACCAACAGCAATATGCCTGAATAGTGTATCATTGTTACTGTGACTGTCGAGTAAGAAGTCTTCTTTCTTTTTAAATTTTCTTACTTTTTAGTCATTCTGGTATACGTCTAGACTGGTGTGTGTGCATTTTTCTATATATTTATCCATCCATCCATCCATCCATCCATTATCCAACCCGCTATATCCTAACTACAGGGTCACGGGGGTCTGCTGGAGCCAATCACCAGCCCACCGCAGGGCACGCACACACACACACACTAGGGACAATGTAGAATTGCCAATACACCTAATCTGCATGTCTTTGGACTGTGGGAGGAAACCGGAGCACCCAGGGGAAACCCACGCAGACACGGGGAGAACATGCAAACTCCACGCAGGGAAGATCCGGGAAGTGAACCCAGGTCTCCTAACTGCGAGGCAGCAGCAGTACCCACTGCGCCACTGTGCCACCCTCTATCTATTTATGAATTTATTTATTTAAATACCTCCTGTAAAAAGCCAAATTTCCCCATGGGGACAAATAATGTTCTATCTATCTATTATATAGTGCCTTTCCTATCTGTCTGTCTTCCTTGGTGAGTATCAAACATCTGACACTACCTTCTGGGAGTGGGTCAGATTTACAGGGCTAGGACCAAAAGTAGAGGAGCCATCTCTGAAGGAGAAGACAATGTTAGCGTTAGCGCCGATCTTATCTCAGCATGAAAGTGCTTACCTCACTAGAGTTAAGAAGGTGGTCTCCAGACATGCATGCAGGAATCTATCTATCTATCTATCTATCTATCTATCTATCTATCTATCTATCTATCTATCTATCTATCTATCTATCTATCTATCTATCTATCTATCTATCTATCTATCTATCTATCTATCTATCTATCTATCTATTGGGTCTCACTGGTGTGGCGGGAGTTTAGTAATGACAATCATTACTGCTGCAGTGTGGTAAACTCTAACAGAGCTATCACTCCACCTGCACACCTACCATCTTGGGTTCAAAAGGGTATCTTAGCATTCATTTCTTTCTCCTCACACTAGTTTAACAAGATGAAAGAGATCTCCGTCACTCTGAAAGACCTGGAAGTGGTTAGTATGTCTGACTTTCAGCTATAGAGACTCTAGTTTAAGATCCCAGCCTGGACGTATGGGCATTCTCAGGGTAATCTAGTGAGAAGTCAAGCAAAATGACACCATTTTTTGGCTTACTAAAAAGATTACAATGTGCAAACTATGCAACTCAGTCCCCTTCTTCAGGCAAAATGTGATTGATTACATGAAGAAGGGGCCTGAGTTGCCTCGAAAGCTTGCATATTGTAATCTTTTTAGTTCGCCAATAGAAGGTGTCATTTTGCTTGACTTCTCACTACATTCATAATGGCTAACACGGTACAACACCCTAGTACTGCAGACATTCAGGATAATCTGTGTTTTTTGCCCTGTCACATCCTAAAAATGCTCAAGTTAATCTAATTAAGGAATCTCAGTTGGCCCACTTTGCAGGTGTTTGTGGGAGTGTGCCATATGAAAGACTTGGCATCCTTACAGAGTTTGCTCATGTTATGACCCAAATGCCATCCAATGAACCCATGATGGACTAATTGAATAAAAAAGTTTAGAAATGAAAGAGAAAATAATATAACTTGAACTCTCAGCGCATGTTAAATTATGACTTTCGAGTAGTTTCACTGTAATCTCTTACATTTTTTCCCTTTTTCCATGCTGTGGTGGTATCTGAAACACAAGACATCAGACAGATGAGCCTCTGTTCTGTTTGAGAGGTCTAAAACATCTGTGCTAACTGTTGCCTAGAGTCAACATGTGATGCCCAGTGTGTCCACAGCCATGGGTATCTTCCTTTTCCTGGCCCATTGATAGTCATAATTGAGATGGACTAGGGTGAATGAGGGCACAACAACAGTTAATGGTACAAAACAGTGCATTGTGCATGTTTATTCATCAAATCAAAGAGGTATATAGTGTCCTTTACAAAGTGTGGTGCAGTAAAAAATCCATTAAATCAATGATGTGGTGAGGATAATTCAATAAATAAGAAAAAAATCATAAGTTAAAACATAAATAAAATCAGAGTTAGAATCGCTTTTTTCAACTCCTTCTCCATTGCTTTGCTTCCTCTCTCGTCTCACTCTGCTCACCCAGCTCATCAGGTATGTTTAGCAGGGCTGAGACCTCGGACTCTGCATTTCATGTCACAACTTTCATCACAGCCACCCT
Organism: Erpetoichthys calabaricus; assembly: GCF_900747795.2. NCBI lineage: Eukaryota > Metazoa > Chordata > Cladistia > Polypteriformes > Polypteridae > Erpetoichthys > Erpetoichthys calabaricus. The sequence goes on from NC_041394.2 coordinate 36,288,391, forward strand.
CCATCAGCGTCTGCCAAGACACTCTGAGCCTGACTTCTTTGTCCTGCCACCTCCGTCAACATCTACAGCACCCCTGACCACTCGCTCAAACGCTCCTGCTACACAGCTCAACAGGAGCAATCCGATTCAATCCGCCACCCTTATCTTTTGTGTTATTCTTTTGTTTTTATTTTTTTTTAATATCCTGCAATCATGGATCCTCTAATCTAGTTCTTCCCAAACTCGGTCCTGGGAACCCACTGTGGCTGCAATTTTTGTTCTAACCAGATTCATAATCAGTGACAACACCTAATAACACTTAATTATTTAATTAGCTTGTATTTTTTCTCTCTTAGTCTACATTCAGAAATGCACAGCAGCATATTTTTACATTTAGAAAAATTTCTGTTTATGCTTATCTCTCCTTTGTTGATTTCTCTGTGCAGGGGACTGTGCTTTCTCCGGTCTTGTTCAGCCTATATACATCAGACTTCCAATACAACTCGGAGTCCTGCCACGTGCAAAAGTTTGCTGACGACACTGCTATTGTGGGCTGCATCAGGAGTGGGCAGGAGGAGGAGTATAGGGACCTAATCAAGGACTTTGTTAAATGGTGCGACTCAAACCACCTACACCTGAACACCAGCAAAACCAAGGAGCTGGTGGTGGATTTTAGGAGGACCAGGCCCCTCATGGACCACGTGATCATCAGAGGTGACTGTGTGCAGAGGGTACAGACCTATAAATACCTGGAAGTGCAGCTGGATGATAAATCGGACTGGACTGCCAATACTGATGCTCTGTGCAAGAGAGGACAGAGCCAACTATACTTCCTTAGAAGGCTGGCGTCTTTCAACATCTGCAATAAGATGCTGCAGATGTTCTATCAGACGGTTGTGGCGAGTGCCTTCTTCTACGCAGTGGTGTGCTGGGGAGGCAGCATAAAGAAGAGGGACACCTCACGCCTGGACAAACTGGTGAGGAAGGCAGGCTCTATTGTAGGCATGGAGTTGGACAGTTTGACATCCGTGGCAGAGCGACGGGCGCTGAGCAGGCTCCTATCAATTATGGAGAATTCACTGCATCCACTAAACAGTATCATCTCCAGACAGAAGAGCAGCTTCAGCAACAGACTGCTGTCACTGTCCTGCTCCACTGACAGACTGAGGAGATCGTTCCTCCCCCACACTATGCGACTCTTCAATTCCACCCGGGGGGGAAAACGTTAAAATTATACAAAGTTATTGTCTGTCTGTATACCTGCATTGTTATCGGCATTGTTATCACTCTTTAATTTAATATTGTTCTTTATCAGTATGCTGCTGCTGGAGTATGTGAATTTCCCCTTGGGATTAATGAAGTATCTATCTATCTATCTATCTATCTATCTATCTATCTATCTATCTATCTATCTATCTATCTATCTATCTATCTATCTATCTATCTATCTATCTATCTATCTATCTATCTATCTATCTATCTATCTATCTATCTTTTCCCCCTTCATTGTAGAATTAAAAACGAGTAGAGCAGACACCCAGGCAAACATCACTGAATAATTAAAGGCTGCAACTACTTTAGTGTCGGACCCACTACTTAGTAAATAATGGATTCATTAAACAATAAGAACACCTGGAAAGAGAGAGAGAGAGGTTAGGAGCGCGCGCTGTTACAGCGCATTGCTGCACGCACCACATAACAAACCAACTCAGGATCCTAGATTAGGACTCAAGTGCAGCCATGCAACAGGTGACACCTCAGCACCACACAAGTTCAGATGGAATGGAACAGCATGAGGTTATTTGTGGTGGCCGGAGTGCCAATTCTGACTCCAACCAACAGGTTTTTCTCTGCAGGTTGGAGGGCCTACATGCAGGGCTTTTATTTATTTTTTCTCACCTTGATTACTGCAACTCGCTGTATTCTGGGATTAGCAAATCCCTGATACGCAGGTTAGAGTTGGTCCAGAATGCTGCCGCTCACTTTCTGGTTGGGGCAAGAAAGTCTGATTCTGTTTCTCCAATATTAGCTTCTTTACACTGGCTGCCTGTCAGTTTTCGAATTGATTTTAAAATCTTGTTGCTAGTTTTTAAATCTTTACATGGACTTGCTCCTGCCTATTTATCTGAATTGTGTGCTTTACACCAGCCATCTAGAGTGCTTAGATCTTCTGGTCAGTTGTCTCTTGTTGTCCCTTGTACCAAGTGTAATACTTAGGGGGACAGACAGGGCTTTTGCAGCTGCTGCTCCTCACCTGTGGAACTCTTTAACTCATCACATAAAGGAGTCGTCTACAATTGAATTGTTCAAAACGAGATTAAAGACTCGTTTCTATTCACTTGCATTCCGTGACCTTCAGTAATACTGATGGTTTCATAATTGTGATTATATAACATTGCTTCTATTTGTTATTTATTTTATTTTTATTTATGTTCATATATTTTTATTTCTATTTATGTTATTTGTTTTTCTTTTATTCTATTATTGTAAAGCACTTTGGCCACAGCATTCCTATGTTGTTTTAAATGTGCTATCTAAATAAATTGACATTGACGTCATACCCAGGAAGGAGCAATTGCAGGTTAAGGGCCTTGCTCAAAGGCTCCATGAAGTAGAGTCACTTTTGGTATTTATGGGAGTTGAACCAGCAACCTTCCGATTGCCAGTACAAATTCCTAGCCTCAGAGCCACCACTCCACCCAAAAGCAGAATGGAAAATCAAGATGAAATTATTGTGAAAAAGAAAAAAAAAACATTATTCCCATATAACTGTTTGGTACGTTTTAATTTTTTTTAAGTTTTCTAATTTCTATAGAAGGGGCCTGAGTTGCCTCGAAAGCTTGCATATTGTAATCTTTTTAGTTAGCCAATAAAAGGTATCATTTTGCTTGTCTTTTCTCTACATTCATAATGGCTAACACGGTACAACACCCTAGTACTATATTGTTCCCAAAACACAGAATTTGGAAAATAAGAGTTCACTTAATTAGCCCAGGAGTTAACTTAAAAACAGAAGATAGTTGGAACAAAAACCTGCAGCCACAGTGTATCCTCAGGACCAAGTTTGAGAAGCACTGCTCTAATCTCACACGGATCCCGTGCACACTCCACTACACTGCATTACTTGCATTGTACTTCTTGCAGAGCACTCATTGGCTGTCTGCTCTCACATGCAAATGAGCCTGCCCCAATGACGTAGGACACTAGGGATGCCTGACAGCTTGACTCTGTGTCACGGGAGCGCAGCGCCACTGCCTCTAACTTGCTAATACTATGCAAATGGAGCATAGCATGAGCATAGGTTCAAAAGTCATGGAATGTGACGTGGAATTGGGGATGGGGCTGCAAAAACTCACGACAGGTCGGTGGAAATAGGCAACTATAATTCCGGCTTTGCAGGCATCAAATTTCAGCTCTGCTTACCTGTCTCTTCTCTTCGCTCTGAAAACAGATCGTTTTGCAGATGCCCGTTACAGTCAATGTAATCTGGATAGAGTTTCTAATACATTTTCAGCTTCAGTTTATGTTCACTTTGTTTTTGTTTACTTGGAGAAACTGCAACATACAGCATACGACTAAGAAGCCGCAGCAGGCAAACACGTCAGCATGCACTTCTTCACTTCCTCCGAAAATCCAAACACTGGCCATTTTGTCTGCTATGTAGGTCTACTTATGATTTTTATTTGTCATTGCACATCGGTGATGGAACGTTTTATATAAAAGTCGCAGGTATGCCCATCATTGCCACCTCTGGCAACTTTTTTTCAGTGGCTTCCAATACTGTCTCAGAACTGAAATCAATGGGTTCAAATTATGGCCGATTTTTTTTTTTTATTTCCAGGCATTCTAATTTTGCTATCACCAAGTAATGGGCATTTTGATTCAACTTAATGAATCGATTCTTTTCAACTACTCTTTTAAGTGAATGGATTCTTTTGATTCATTTTTAGAGATAGCTTATACTGTAGTTTCCTTCTCCCTCTGATCACATCACAAATATATAATTTGATAATTTGTACATTTGTTTAATATATATGATGTATGTACAGTTAGGTCCATAAATATTTGGACAGAGACAACTTTTTCTAGTTTTGGTTCTGTACATTACCACAATGAATTTTAAATGAAACAACTCAGATGCAGTTGAAGTGCAGACTTTCAGCTTTAATTCAGTGGGGTGAACAAAACGATTGCATAAAAATGTGAGGCAACTAAAGCATTTTTTTAACACAATCCCTTCATTTCAGGGGCTCAAAAGTAATTGGACAAATTAAATAACTGAAAATAAAATGTTCATTTCTAATACTTGGTTGAAAACCCTTTGCTGGCAATGACAGTCTGAAGTCTTGAACTCATGGACATCACCAGATGCTGGGTTTCCTCTTTTTTAATGCTCTGCCAGGCCTTTAGTTGCTGTTTGTTTGTGGGCCTTTCTGTCTGAAGTTTAGTCTTCAACAAGTGAAATGCATGCTCAGTTGGGTTAAGATCAGGTGACTGACTTGGCCATTCAAGAATGTTCCACTTGTTTGCTTTAATAAACTCCTGGGTTGCTTTGGCTGTATGTTTTGGGTCATTGTCCATCTGTATCATGAAACGCCGCCCAATCAATTTGACTGCATTTAGCTGGATTTGAGCAGACAGTATGTCTCTGAACACCTCAGAATTCATTTGGTTGCTTCTGTCCTGTGTCACATCATCAATAAACACTAGTGTCCCAGTGCCACTGGCAGCCATGCACGCCCAAGCCATCACATTGCCTCCTCTATGTTTTTCAGATAATGTGGTATGCTTTGGATAATGAGCTGTTCCACGCCTTCTCCATACTTTTTTCTTGCCATCATTCTGGTAGAGGTTAATCTTGGTTTTGTCTGTCCAAAGAATGTTTTTCCAGAACTGTGCTGGCTTTTTTAGATGTTCTTTAGCAAAGTCCAATCTAGCCTTTCTATTCTTCAGGCTTATGAGTGGCTTGCACTTTGCAGTGCACCCTCTGTATTTACTTTCATGCAGTCTCCTCTTTATGGTAGACTTGGATATCGATACGCCTACCCCCTGGAGAGTGTTGTTTACTTTGTTGGCTGTTGTGAAGGGGTTTCTCTTCACCATGGAAATGATTCTGTGATCATCCACCACTGTTGTCTTCCGTGGACCTCCAGGTCTTTTTGTGTTGCTGAGTTCACCAGTGCTGGCTTTCTTTCTCAGGATGTACCAAACTGTAGATTTTGCCACTCCTAATATTGTAGCAATTTCTCGGATGGGTTTTTTCTGTTTTCACAGCTTAAGGATGGCTTCTTTCACCTGCATGGAGAGCTCCTTTGACAGCGTGTTGTCTGTTCACAGCAAAATCTTCCACATGCAAGCACCACACCTCAAATCAACTCCAGGCCTTTTATCTGCTTAATTGATAATGACATAACGACGGACTTGCCCACACCTGCCCATGAAATAGCCTTTGAGTCAATTGTCCACTTACTTTTGAGCCCCTGAAATGAAGGGATTGTGTTAAAAAAATGCTTTAGTTGCCTCACATTTTTATGCAATCATTTTGTTCACCCCACTGAATGAAAGCTGAAAGTCTGCACTTCAACTGCATCTTAGTTGTTTCATTTAAAATTCATTGTGGTAATGTACAGAACCAAAATTAGAAAAACGTTGTCTCTGTCCAAATGTTTATGGACCTAACTGTATATGTGCATATAAATATATAATAATATTGCTTGTTAATTTATATTTAATTCATTATCTATAAATATATAATTATATATAATACTGTATATATTTCATTATATATTTAACATGAAAATTCATGTATCATTGCCCTGTTTCCATTCATAAAGCATGGTAACACATTTATGATGCAGAATTAAAATAAGATGTTTCATTAAAAAATCACAAGTGAATGAGAATTGTGCGGCTGATAATGATTTGTACGCAAATAAAATGAACGAGGATCGTTAGGCCGATTCTCATGTAGTAACTTATTCATGAATCAAATGAAAGAGAATTGTGGATACAGACTTGTTTGCATATGAGATGAACAAGAATCATTAGGCCAGGGTTGGGCAATCTGGCTGCAGGATTTTGTTAATCAGAAGCCAATCTTTCCCCATATCAGACCTTATTTAATTTTATGGCTTGTTAGTCTGTAATATTAGGTTCTTATATCGTAGATTTTTTTCCCATTCCAAGGATATCATCCAAATCATTTGAAGCCTAAAATGGATGATTTTCAGTCTGTCATATTTTTCTCTTAAGCGTTTTATTAAAACAAATATTGCATGATAAACTGCTGGCTCCTTTGTCATTTACATCATTTTTGCTAATAAGGAGCCATTAAAAACACGGAATGCAGTTTTTTAAGACTGAAGTAAGCAATTAAGAGTGAGGAACCTTAACAAGTGAGACCATTAAAATAAGCCATCAAAATGTATCTTAAGCAATAAGTGCTTCATCAGTAATATTTGACTTCTCATTAAGAAATTGGATTGGGACAAAAACCTGCAGCCACTGCGGCCCTCCAGGACCAACGCTGCCCACCCCCGTGTTAGACCGATTCTCAGGTACTCATTCATGCATGAATCAATCGTGAGTACAGACTCATTCTCGAATCAAATGAACAAAAATCAGTAGACTAATTCTTGCTTAGTGACTCGTTCAGGTATCAAAAGAGTGAAGTCTCATGAGTCAGGTGGCTCTTGTGAATGCACTTCATGCATCCACCAGCGAGCAGCAGCAACAAAATGGAAGACAAGACATCGTCCCGCAGAATATGCATGCGCTTTAGCGCTAATCCCATTGAGCTCCTTGGAATCGATTTGTTTGTCCTCACTAAACAATTCATATGATTCACAGAAAAGAGTCGTTTAAAAAGAACAAATCGCCCTTCACTGTTCTCACATTCTAAAGATGTTTGTGGTTTGCACACCAACATGGATGGTGGATCTGTCGCTGCTAGTACTGTCAATGGTTCTCCAAGACTCTTAAGCAGATTTAAACTGATGGGATTATTTCCCGCTCAAGGATGACTAGGTTCTGTCATGAAAAGATGCCATTTGGTTCATATTTATTATTTTAAAAAGTCAAGTAAAGTTGGAATAAACAGAAAACACTGTATTGCTTCACATAGAAATGACAACACCTCATAAACAGTACACAAATCACATTAACATTAAAAAAAATCATGACATAAAATAGAAATTCTGTACAATTAAATAGTATCTTCAATAAAATAAATGATAGAAATGTAATATTGCACTTCATCCCAGCATGTAAACACTTGTCTGGACTTGCAGAAGCGGTTGGTCTCCTTTCATGTGGGTCTTCCTGGCTGATTAGTTCTGACCACACACCACAGTCTCAGTCCTACAGACAGCAGTCTCAATAATAAAGGCCATAGGGGTGGTACCTGCCTAATGCAGCATGGCTCGCACTGGCCTCGCTCTGTGAAACCATTAAAGCAGGTAGTGGGTGCACTGACGTGTCCATTGTAGCAGGGCTTAGAAAGGGTGCCGGGTAATGTGGCACAGGAAGGAAGGCCCCAGAAGAATCTTGTCCAGGAAAGAAACCAACATATGGAGTTGGTCCAAATGTCCGGAGCTCAGGGTAAGGGGGGAGGTGAGCAGATACATTTACATGGCAGGCCTGGGCCATGGCGTCCTGAATTGCTCTCTTCAGCTTCATCCGCCGGTTTTGGAACCAATTCTTGATCTAGAAAATGACAAGGAAATAAACTGGTTGGTAGTGTGTCTTGAATGAAGATATTGTCTCTTTTAGCTTATCACATAACCCACCTAAGTAGTGATGTGCAAGACGATTCTTTTTAGTGATTTGATTATTTTTGTTCAGTTCACCAAAATAATTCAAATCTTTAAATCACTTCAAAAACAACAAGCTATATTCTAGTTTAAAATTTAGAATAGCATCATAACACTAACAAATTTAAACAATTTAAAAAGCAGGCATCAAACTAATTCACACATAATAATCATCATCATCCTCAATACTGAATTTTGATAATAGATAGGAAAAAAAAAAATTGTACAAATAGAACCTTAGAATAGAGCACACGTCACAATAAAACCGTGAGAACAGTTTTGGATTAATCTCCGCAATGTCCTTCTTTTATATCCCATCCTTTCTGATGCGGTCTCCCACACATACAGTATATCATTAGTGACCTGAACGGAGACTCAACATGCTGCACGTCTCTTGTCTGCAGTTCGTTCCTCCATTCAGTACACAAACTGATTCTTTCAGTGAACGAGTGTACCGTTTCAGCCAGCATTTTCCCCCTGGCTGGTGTTCACAGTTGTTTAATTTTGTATCATTTATTGTTCTAATGTTTCCTTTGTACATTTTACTCTGCGTGTGTTTTGATTAAGGGGCGGAGCCTAGGTTATAACCCTTGTGTTTTTGTGGGTGGCTCCCCAAGGGGCTGGGCCACCTGTCAATCACCTGCAGGGTTGGCCCTTCACCCTAAGTGCCTCCCATAGTTCTTTGCAGTTCATTGAACACAGTAGGGGTGAAGAGTTTTGGCGAGTTCCTGTGTTTTTGCTATTTCATTTGTTTTCTGGATTTTCGGCCCTGTGCCTTTTTTTTCAACTTCATCTTTGGATTTCAGTTTGGGACTGTGATTGCTGATTTTTTGAACTCTTGCTTTCCTTTTGACTTCACCTATGGATTTTGGAATAGGACTGTTTTTATTGTTTTATTTTGAATCTCCACTCTGTTTTTGACTATGCCTTTTGGATTCTGTGTTGGGACTTGTTTGCTGTGTCTGCCTTGCCTTTTCAGACATCTCCTTTTGCTCTTTGGAGCTTTGTGGCTTGCACAGCCTTTGGCGAAAATAAACCTTTTATTTTAATCAAGATTCGTCACTGCCCTTTTTATTTCTGGTCTGGGTATTTTGATGGTGTTTCTCCCCTCTAGTGGGCAACCATAGAATTGTTTTTTTTTTAACCTGTGCTTTTGAGACTCCCACATCTCGACAACTGTACTGCGAGTCTCTTGTCTGCAGTTTGTGAATGAACTTGCAATAGTTCTCCAGATCAGTAGAGGGCATACCGATTCATTCAATCAATCAGTGCACGTACGGTCAGCCACTCAGTCAGAGTAAACCGATCAATGGGAGGTGCTTGGTGTCATCTGCCAAGTCAGTCATTGGCTCGTTGTCATTGTGAAACAGTTTACTGATAGGCTATTTGCCGAAGACAGCAGCCATTTAAGTGAAGTTAAGGTGATAGCTCCAGACGGTTGTAGAATGCAATATAAAATGTGAATGCAAATGCATTGTACCAGTGCATTCATTCAGAGACCAAGACAAGTACAAAAGAACAAGTTTGTTTGTTCATTGATCATCACTACACCCAAGTATGCCATGGGTACCAATAGCTGTAAAAAAAAAAAAAAAAAAACAAAAAAACACAACATCTCATCCATCCAGTATCTAAACAGCTCTAAAATTCATGGTCGCTGCAGGCTGCAGCCTTTTTCTGTCATCCATAATTAATAATCCAGCAGCCATACCACATGTCCTTCAGAACAGGTCATCCACCAGACACTAAGCATGTTCATGCCTGGCCAGTACTTGGTAGGGAGACTGTCCATGAAAAAGTTTGAGTTGCTGCTGGAAGAGGTGTTGGCGAGGCCAGCAGGGGAAGCTTTCCTGTGGCCTGAATGTGGATGACAAGACTGTAATAGGCAGTTCATCAAGGACATCATGATACACCTTAATCTTGCAAAAGATGCCTAACGAGCTTTTATGACACCACAGGGAGTCAGGACTTCAGTTTTATGTCGCATCTGAAGGATGGCACCAGTTTTTACAGAGTAGTGTCTCTGCCATGGATCTACACAAACACCACAGAGTAAGTGACCATCCACCCCCCCCCCCCAATGGCCTCGCTAACACCTCATCCAGAAGGGACCCAAGCTTTTCCAAGGTGGTCTCCCATCCATGTTGTGACCAGGCCCAAACATGCTTAGCTTCAGATGGATGACCTGTTCTGAAGTGCATGTGGTGTCAATGCATTAGTGAGACACAGCAATAATTGAGAGACACGGCTCACATTCCAGGGTGCACCTCCCAGCATGCACAAGAGCACCTATTATGGGATGTTAGCAGAGAAGATAGATATATGTGTGTTTGTTATTTTATTGCTCATTATTTCATTGTTATTTCACTTCGTTTATTTCCTTAAGTAGTTTTAATAATTGCCATAGCTAAGAGTTTCTAATATACTGAATCAGTCATAAAGTGTGCGTTGATGACTGGAGGTCACTTATTTGTGTTTGACTTGCATTGCATGTTTGTTATACGATTAAGACAAAGTTGTTTAAAGTGTAATGTTTAGTGTTTATGTGTTAGGAATGTGCCTTAGTGTTATTTACAGGCAGCACTATTCTTTCAATAATAGTTTATGTTGTTGCATTAATGTACTTTACTACAAGTTTGTCGATAACGTTTATTGATAAACTTTATTAATTTGGATTTCAAACTGCTGATAAACTAGTACCTATTTTGAGTAATACTGACATCTAGTGGACTTTTGTATAATTTACCAATAAGTTTTATATATCCTTTTTTTTCTACTGTAGACCACACATAAACCTATTTAAATACAGGTATATAACTTCATATAAACCAATAATTTCATTATGAGCTGCTGTATGGAATTCTCTGCATCATTCACCATTGTCCTGACTGACACTCCGGAGTGAACACTGCAAGTCCTCAACTCATCACAGATACTACAGTCGTCCTTTGCTACAGTGAGCACATGGCTGGAACAGACCAGCATAGGACAGAAGTAAATTCCAAGGCACAACTCACGCATACAACCAAATGAAAACTGCATAACCACAAGACATCAGCTATCCTACTGAGAGATTTGAAACAGAGCTGTCCGTGGAAAAACTCACACTCAACTCATGTGATGAAAAAATTAAGATTAAACTAAGGTGAGATAATAAAGATCCTTGCATCCAATATCCAGATTACCAATTAATTGATTCCAGGATTACAGGGGTCAAAGTCTACCCCAGCAGCATCAAGCACAAGGCAGGAACCAGACCTGAATGAGGTCCACCACAAAGCACATTGGCTCACTCACTTGCATCAGAGAAATTTAGAGACTCCAGGTAACCTCTCATGTACATCTTTAAAGTAGTTCAACAGTAGAAAGGTTCAAGCAACTGATGGACTCCCGACACCCACTCCACCATCACCAGGAGGTAAATCACCAACTATTTTCTCGGCAGAGCTTCACCACAGTGGAACCCCTTAATCCAAAGCTGTCCACAATACATAGGCTCGAGAGGGGGTGAGAGACTGACCGCAGCCCTTCCTACACCTCAAGAGCATCTACCTAATGGGATATCCCTCTCTAAAGGGGCTAGAAACTTGATCTTGGTCTAAATTGATAGCTTATAACCCGAGATGTTCTGGAAATTCAAGCATTTTTAGGCAGCAGTAACCTGGTGGGCACTTTACTAGTGTACAGAAAAAATGATTGTAATTAAAGCACAATCTCTGCAAGCACATCTGTTGATAATCCCCTAAGGTATGGCACATACATGTTCAGAACTCATAATCAAGTGTTAGTTCTTATGTTTGTAAACTATGGGCAGAGACTTTACTGTTGTTTAAATCTACTCTTTTGTAGCATTTTATTTTAGGACCGTAGATTCACTAGCACTATTTCTGTAGAAGGTTCTGTAGTACTAGGGTGTTGTACCGTGTTAACCATTATGAATGTAGAGAAAAGCCAAGCAAAATGACACCTTTTATTGGCTAACTATAAAGATTACAATATGCAAGCTTTCGAGGCAACTCAGGCCCCTTCTTCAGGCAAGATGTAATCAAGATGTAGACGGTTCTAGAATTTAAATAGCATGCAAAAGTCCAAGATAATGAAGCCACGTGTATTACTATGCATGAGACAGCAAAGCAAAACAAATCCAGTTTAGCCCCACAACAGCTTCACTGCATCCAGACCTGAGGGGCTCGCTTCATCTGCCTCCGCTTGAGAATCTTGAATTATGGAAACATCTTGACTGTAAGGAAGCCCCTGTACCACTTTAGAAATGAAGTGTTGAATGACCATGTAATGATTATGAACCACAAAGTAGCTGCTTTCAGCACAATACTGACTGGTGGACCCCACGGGAGCTTTCTTGCCTGTTTATGGTTATTTTGAACAAATTTGTAGGAAGGTTTTCTATGTTGTGCATGACATAGGATGGTGGGTACTACAGAAACATACAGCTTCTTTCACACTGACTTGATACTGACTACTGGAAACACTTACTGACCAAAGCGTTAGGTTATACTGGGCCAATCCCAACCCTGGCCCACTGGGTGACCAGGAGTTGGTCACTTAACCAGCTGCACCTCACACTATATGAATATGGACACTATTGACCATGCAGGTGTGTTTTAGGTCACTTTGCATGAAAGTGTCAATTTAACAAATGCATGTCAATGTCATTGCACCTGAACATATTCTTGCAGACTCCATCCCTCTCGGTCCTTATAGCAGTTCAAGGAGGACAGCAGCTAATCAAAACTATAACTAAGTGGCTCAGGGAACAAAACATCGAAATTTTGGGTCCATGGCCAGGAAACTCCCCAGACCTTAATCCCATTGAGAACTTGTGGTCAATCCTCACGAGTCGGGAGGACAAACAAAAACCCACAAATTCTGACAAGCTCCAAGCATTGATTATGGGCTGCCATCAGCCAGGATTTGGCCCAGAAGTTGATTGCAATTCACCCTGGCATGCTGTCTGTCTGTCAGAGGTCTTGAAAGAGAAGGGCCAACACTGCAAATATTGGCTCTTTGCAAAAACTTAATGAAATTGTCAATTAAAGCCTTTAAAACTTATGAAATGCTTGTAATTATACTTCAATATACCATAGAAACATCTGACAAAAAGATCTAAAAACACTCAAGCAGCAAACTTTGTGAAAACCAATACTTGTGTCATTCTCAAAACTTTTGGCCACAACTGTGTATAGTGCAATTGTTTCATATTTCTACAAAGGAAATTCTGTCTTCCTGAATGAATCACATTGGTTCCCATAGCAAACTGCTTTTAAGGATAGAGTTGGCAATAATAAAACTTAAATATATTTTTTATAACTAGTAGAGTGTTGTACCGTGTTAGCCATAGATCGATGCAGGAAAAAGTAGGGTGAAACGGTACAACACTCTACTGCTATGGATATACCAGACACCACAATGTACCGGAGTCACATGGAACTGAAAACCTGATGGAAGAAACTAGCCCACTTGGACAGCGATATCTTCTTCTTGACCAAATGCAAAAAGGAAAACCTCATTCCTAAAGGCCTCTTGATACAAAATCCAACCATACACACTTACAACAGCCGATTTGCAGAACAGCTATGCATCAGAAGCTCAGAGAAGCTACAAAACCATCTAGTAAAAATTTGCTACAGCCTCAAAAAGAATATCCAAGAAGAGGTCTACAACTTCATTCTTCTCCTGGAGAAGAACTTGCAAGATATGGTTAAAGAGTTGTAATTATATTACAAGAGACTCCAGGGACTTCTGATCAAAAACAAAAAGCTACAAAGACTCAGAGAGAAAGCTGGACGCTTACCCACATCATCAATAAACATGGACCTTCAGACCGGGGGGGGGGGTATTTTTCGTACGTGGATTACTCGTTTAGCTGGATGTAATTGTTGACGATTTGCCCTGATCCTGGATCTGTCGGTTTTTCGAAACTCTTGCTGGAAGTGTCATAGCAGCACATCCAAATCCGCAAACCTGCTCTGAGCAGGTTTGTTCTACGTAAACAAGGATTAGTTTACACACGTAATCAGTGACGGTGCATGGACGTCATCCAGTCATGGCTTTGCCGTTCATGAATGAGCGACCAATTGATATCGGTGCGCAAATTATACGAAGGGAATTTCATATAGAGAGGGTTTTGCGCGATCGGCAAGATCCTTTATTGCTCCCGGAGGAAATTCTGTATGAAAGATACCGCTTTAGCCGAGGGGGAATATTGTACCTCAAAAATGCATTAGCACCTTATATTCGAAGTCAAACTCGGTGAAGTCGGGCTCTCACAACCACACATATGGTATGCATTGCTTTGAGGTTTCTTGCAAGCGGCACTTTTTTTATATACTGTAGGCGATGCGGAACAGCTATCGAAAAGTGCAGTTTGCCAGGCAATTCGTAAAGTCTGTTTGGCTCTGAAACATTTCCTTCAGGTTTTCATTGTGTTTCCTGGACACCTGCGTGTGCAGACAAAAGAGGCATTTCATGCCATTGCAGGTATTCCATAAAGAATCTCAGAATCAGCCTAACATTCTCATTACCCAGGGTTTCCAAATGTGATTGGGGCACATGGGACTGATCAGAGTGGAGTTTGATCAAACATTATTTGGAAAATGTACCTCTCCTCCTGATGAATAATCAGACACAGTGTCTTCATCAAATATTTGACCTTCGTCAATATCTCGTTGGTCAGACACAAGTTCAAGGGATATGACATTCCCTGCAACTGACCCAACAAAAAAGAGGGCTATATGGAACCTACCTATGGCACACATTGAGGACAAATATATGCAATGATCATCCTTTACCTCAAATGAAGTGACCACTGCATCCTGCCACTGGTTCTGAGGAGGAGCTTCCCCCTGGAATGCCCTCAGAAACAGGGTGATGGGCATTTTGCTGGAGAGCCAACTCTTCTGCAGGGGTTAGGTCTGGACCACATGGAACTCCACCTGTTTTTTGCTTGTCTGCCTTCTTATTAGCTTTAAAATTAATGTTCTTTACATTATATATGATTCTTTATGTCATCAATTCTTTAAATAGTTATATACCAATATTTACCAGTTTGAAATATATATTCTTGTACTTCACTTTAACCTGTTCCCATGTTCTCCTTGTGCTCACATTTGATCTGGAATTATGACATGTTAAATAATAATTAATCTGACACATAGGAAATGAAACGCTGCTTTCAGTAAGTTCAATGCACATGCATTTCATTTGTCTGCCACTATTTGTCAGCTGTCTTTTCTGGTTTGGGCTGCTTTTGCAGTGTTACCCCTTGTGCATATTAAATCTTGAAATTCTTCATGTCCTTCGAATGAAAGGTCTTGCTCCGCTTGTGTGGAAAAAAAAATGCGCCCGTTCTTTCGTCATTTTGTTGCAGCCTATCAAAGACTTGCTGATCATGTTTTCTAGACTCAATATATATGGGCTTTTCACTCAGCGCGGGCGCGCGCATTCATCTCGGATGATTAGATCCAGCTCGACTAATCTAATACACAGCTGCGTTTGAAAAACCGACTAATCTGGATGAGTTTCACTGGCATTAACTCATCCAAGATGAGACACCTGATCTCGGATTGTTTATGCGACGTACAGAAAATACCCCCCTGTACTGTTAATCTTTCTTCCTACACACCGAACAAAAATGAGACGTCAGTACTTTCAAAGGGCCTCTCATTCTGTCCGGCTAATCCTATCGATAAAATCAGACTCTGCAGTGATATGGAAGAATTTTTCAGAAAGCTCAGACTTAAAAAAACCCTTCCATAATAAGGAGGACAGTAATACACAGGAAGCAAGCATGAGCTGATACAATAATTCCACCAAAAAACCCACATGGACACCAGAACCGTGAAGAAACCCCACTCTGGACAAATACATAGACAGCTTCCGACAGAGGGTCAAAACTGGGATCCTGGACCGAGAGTAGAACCAGGTATACAATATCAGTTTACGAGAAAAGCAAGCCATACATTCTCTAAGGGAAAACACAGAGATCATTGTCAAACCAGCCAATAAAGGGGGTGCCTTAGTAATCATGAACACATCTGATTATATAAAAGAGGCACAGAGGCAGCTTTCTGATACCACTTATTACTGCAAACTACAGGAGGACCCCACTGATGTTTACATGAAAGAGTGGAAGAAATTGTTAAGCAACTTACCTGTTTACATCAAGGACCACATCAGTAGTCGAATCCCTGAGAATCCAAAAGTGGGATACTTCTATATGCTCCCCAAAATCCATAAAGATGGGAAACCAGGAAGGCCAATAATCTCAGGAATTGGCACACTGATGGAAAATATTTCAGGATGGGTTGAAAGCATTCTCAAACCCCTTGCCAGAAACACACCCAGCTATGTACAGGACACCACCCACCTCTTAAAAAAACTTGGCTCCCTCAGAAATGGTGTCTAGGGCAGCTTTTTTGTTACAATGGATGTGGAGGCATTATACACAAACGTACCTCATGATGATGGAACTATGGCCTGTCAGACGTACCTGCAACAACATGGCTTACAAACAGAGCCGGTGATACAATCGATAAAATTCATATTAACTCGCAATGTGTTTTCTTTTGGTCAGGACATTTACTTACAACTAATGGGAACTGCAATGGGATGTCGTTTCGCAACCCATTATGCAAACTTATTCATGGCAAGATTAGAACAGGACTTCTTGTCAACATGTGCAATAAAACCAATGCTTTACCTTTGCTACATAGATGACATTCTTATAATCTGGTCCGCAAGCGAAAAAAAACTTCTTTGCTTCCTTAGGAATTACAATTCATTCCACCCCAACATAAAACTTAAATTATTCACAAACAGAAATCAGCTTTCTGAACACTACCATTCGCATAAAGGACGGTACCCTAATGACCTCTATTTTTCACAAACCAACAGACAGACGGACATATCTAAGTTTCCACCAGAAGCATATACGGAACTCCATCATCTACAGCCAGGCAATACGTTACAATCATATTTGCTCAGACCCAGTGGATTGGGACACACAACTGCAGAAACTCAGGACAGACTTCATCAAACAAGGATACACTCCCAAATCAACAGACCTACAAATCAGGAGAGCTACGGTTATACCCAGAGAAAATCTTCTGGAATACAAAGGTGCAGAAACCAAGAACCTGGTCCCACTCGTTGTAACTTATCATCCACATCTGGAAACACTTTGCAAAATTATGAAAGAGCTTCAACCCATGGTACAGAAAGACAATAAACTGAAGGATATATTCCCATATTCACCTGTGCACATATCTACACGACAGATCAGGTAGTTATACCACATTGCCAGCAGGAGCATAAAATAAAGGGTCTGTTCACATGCAAATCTGCTAATATGGTCTACCTAATCATGTGCTTAAGGTGCCCCAACACTGGACTGTATGTAGGGGAAACTGGTCAGACACTGCGCCAGCGAATGAACTCACATAGATTTCATATTAATCAGAACGGTGGCAGCACACTTTAACAGTAATGGCCACAGCATAAAAGATCTGAGGGTCACTGTGCTTATGAGTAATTTCAAGACCCATTAGGAGCAGAGAGAATGGGAATACAAATCTTATGCTTAAATTCAACACTCTACAAAATGGTCTGAACAGAGACAGGAGTTTTATGACAATTGACCAGCTAACTACATCAGTGGCCTATCTTACATTCAATGCACTTCAAAAAAACCTTACAGGACTTTCTCTAGTGATGGTTATCTTATCTCTACATTTTATTAGTTCATTGTTCTCTTCTTTCAGGGTTAATTCATCTCAGGTGTATTCATTTTGCTAACATTTGAACAAAAAGGTTAAGATGAAAGAAAAAATCACTTTGCTGTCCCAATATAAGCTAGAGTATTTTTCAGCTTCTTTGTTACACCTTACCTTATGAAGGGGCCTTAGCTGCCTCAAAAGCTTGCATTTGTAATCTATTTAGTTAGCCAATAAAAGGTTTCATTTCACTCTACTTTTTCCTATATTTAAAACTGGAATTTTACTGATCAATACCTTACCTTTTTATCACAAGAAATGACACATTATGCTATTAACAGAACTCAAACCTATCAAATCTAATCTAAAATGGCACAATGACATGGTGGTGTTGCTACTGCCTCACAACAAGGAGATGGGGGTTAAGACCGGTGTCCCCTGCAATGAGTTTGCATGTTCTCCCTGTGTTTAGGTGGGTTTCTTCTGGGTGCTCCTGCTTCCTCCCACAGTCCAAAGATTTGCAGTTTTAGATAAACTGGCATTGCTAAACTGGCCCCAGTATCTGAGTATGTGTCTGAGTGTGAGTGTTTTCACTCTGATGGACTGGCACCCTGTCCAGGGATTGCTCCTGCCTTGCTGGTACAGGCTTCAGCTTTCTTGCAAGCCTGCACTGGATAAGCAGTTTTAGAAAATGTATGGACAATATAATATTACTAATATATATATATTATATATACACACATATACACACACACATATACACAGTATATTATATATATAAAATCCTAAGCCTAAAAGTGCAACGATTTTGTGCAACAATTTAATGTGATATTATTTTATGTCACATTTTTGTCCTACTTTAAAACCTACATATATATGTTTGGTATCATTCTTTTCAGAATTTATCGAACTTTAATGTGATGTTGTTAGATTTTCAGATTCTTATTCCGTTTTTAAATTATAAACTAAAATATCAGGAACTCATGTCCTGCGAGACGAGACTTTGTGCCAACAGATTTAACCACGCCCAGGGCCTGAAATAAAAGACAAAGAGTAGGACAGCTGCTGTACAGGCTTTTTAATGTTCGAAGCACTGCACGAGATGCAGATCACGCGGCATGGCAGCAACAGCAAGCCAGCAGCTGATCGAGCAAAGAGGAGTTAAAAAAAAAAAAAAAATGTTTCCCATTGTATCACCGTTTAAGAGGGGGGATTTGGAGGAGCGACCGCGTCTCCTTGGGGTGCGTTCAGCCCCCCTCTTCACAACACGAGCAGCAGAGACAAGAAGTGGCTGGCACTTTAGCGCAGGCCACGGGGGTTGGTGAGTGAAGCAAGCAGTGGGTAAGCCCCCTAGTAATATAATATAAAGCCCACCTTACCAAACTCAGAATCATGGGTGGTAGTAATGGGTTCAAAACATAACAGGGCACACACTTGTCCTTACATAGGGCTAATCCAGAGTCACCAGTCCACCTAAAATCACATACAATTCTTTGGGGACGTTGGAGATAAAACAACACTTCCAGATGAATGTTCTCACTGGGAGAATGTGCACAGTCCATATAGACATTGACTGGTCATGTGATTCAAATTTTGGGCAGTACTAACCACTGCACCACCATGCTGCCCATAATATAATGTAATACAATATATTACAAAATTATGTCAGACAGTATGGCAGTGCATTGGTTAGAGCTACTCCTCATGGGTCCTCTGCTCAAATATGGTGCTCAGTTGCATTCGATTTGAAGTTTGTTGGCGGTGTCCGTGTATACATTTGGTGTTTCCCCAAGGTCCTCCACTTGACCTCTCACATCTCAGAAATACATGCTAAGTATTCCTTTGTAACTAGTGGTTGGCTACTCTATAGTGCTTGGTGCTGCCAGGACCCAGTGTCCTATACCCATATGATTCTGAATTGGATTAATCAGGTTTGAGAAAGTTAGAATGCAATGTCTATCCATTCATCTTCTGAATTCTCTTAGCAGTACAGAATACCTATATGGGCAAATTGCTTTTTTTAAGAAAACTGATTTATCAATAAATATATTAATTCTCCATCCGTTTTCTAACCTACTTAATCAGGTGAGTATCTCAGTTACAGTAAACATAAAGAAGGAACCGACTGTTCTGAGCACTAGCTCATCTTAGGGCACCTTCAGTTCTGACTGGCCAGTTAACCAAACTGAATGGTCTTTAATTTATGGGAGAAAAGCTGGAGAATTTCAAGAAAAGAAAAATTAGAATAGAATACGGTCTTATTCTTGAGATGTAAATGTCAGTTTAACTGCATATGCCAGATGAGTATGAAGTAATTGTGTCTATACATATGCACCCTTAAAAATACTGGTTCTGTAAAGACACTTTACTGGATTCTGTGGTTTCTCGTAGAACTTTCACTTGTCAAAGAAGGGTTTCCTTCCAGGAAGGGTTTGAAATTAATTGCTTAGGCTTTAAAATGCCCCAATTTGTGGACAAAACAACTTTTTAATGTATTGTAGGCCGACTAAAAGATCAAGAAAACCTGCGCTTAACTGGTGTTACTGTATACATCAAGAGTCCTTTTAAAATCAGAAACAAATTGGGATCTCAAAAACATGTTTCTATTTATTTACGGTTATTTGTACAGCCGGTTACCAATCTAAACAAATAAAAGGTTCTTTCTGAAAGCTTCATATAAAATAATTCTGGTATCGCTCTGCTTTGAGTGTGGGCGCCTCATTGGTTCCTGCTTTAGACTTCCGAATTTCTTAAATGGAAAAACCGCATTCAGAAAAATGGGTCACCGGATTAACGTGTCATATCTGATGTGTCAAGCGCCTTTCTGTGGTGAACAGCGCAGTAAAGAATATGTCCGTGGTGTTTAGTGAGGAGCGGGTTTCTCGTGACTCTCACCTGTTTCTCGGACAGACTGAGCTTTTTGCACAGCTCCTCCTTTTCACGAGTGCCCACATATGTCTGCTTCTTGAAGATGTTCTCCAGTTTGTTGATCTGCTCAGTGGTGAAGGCCGTACGGGGTCGACGTCCAGAGGAGGTGACTGTTGGAGGGCCAGCTGAGGCTTCGCGAGAAGTGAGACGACCCTCGTCTTTAAGAAAAGAAGGGGACGCCGAGCGACATCTTTCGCTTTCGTAGCCCGATGTTTCCTCCGAGTCACAAACTAAACCTTCGAGAGAGAAACAGATGATTTATTAAATATAATTTTTAAAAAATGCAATATTTCAACAATGCGGTTACTTTACAAAAAATTGCAGGTCAATTACGGTTATTGCAGTGTGACTATCTCAATATTAAATAACTGCACACAGTAGTCACTGGAAAAGTCCAAATATAAAATAGTTATATTTCAGATTGCATTCAATTTGCAAATGCACACTTTTAATACATCGTTGTTTTAATACTGATTCAAACAGATATGTAGGTTTGGTGTTTAATAGAGAATACACATTAATGTAAATCACGGTGGCAGATGCCCAGATCACGTTGAGAGCAAGTCAGGAACAAACTCTGGCCGGGCGTCGGTTCACTATATTTAATTCAACATTGTCATTTTGAAGTTGCATGATGTGAATGGCGCTGTATAAATTAAACACGGACTGCTCGAACTGAGCGACTGCTTACTGGTGAAACAAAGACATTCAACGGGGATAACCCCGAGACTTACCCGACTGCAGCGTGGAGGCTTCGCTTTTGGGCGGAAGTGTCTGCTGCCGCGGCGGCGCTTCGCATTTCGCCTGCGATCCGTGTGCCTTTTGGGTTTGCTCGGCCAGTCGGTCGGGTCGCTGCCCAGCTGACGTGGCCTGACGGGACTCTGGAATTGAGTTCGTCCAGCAGTGCTGAGTACAAGATGAGTCTCCGTGACTGCTCTGCGCCAGCCATTCCACCGAAAATTTCCCTTGCATCTTAAAAATCAGGATGGCGAACAAATAATCCACCTCAGTTTGGAAAACCCGACAGAGCTGAACGATGTAAGCGTTACACCTTGAATTCTTTGGACATATGTGTGGAGAATAATCCTGGGCAAGAACCAGCACCGACGATACTTCATAGAAATTCCGTTTAATAAATGGTGTGCGCGCTCGCCGTTGGTATTTATTCAACATTTGTCCTTTCCATTTACTATTCATTTACGGGTAGATCAAAGAAGAGCACCCCCTTGCTTTTTCACAAGTGCGG
This sequence comes from Erpetoichthys calabaricus, assembly GCF_900747795.2. Classification (NCBI taxonomy): domain Eukaryota; kingdom Metazoa; phylum Chordata; class Cladistia; order Polypteriformes; family Polypteridae; genus Erpetoichthys; species Erpetoichthys calabaricus. The sequence goes on from NC_041394.2 coordinate 36,310,086, forward strand.
TAATTAAGAAGCACTATCGACTCTGAACGAGGCCATTAATTCCTGGCTCCAGTCAGTCTGGGACCCCCCTCTCCTCCCCTGTGCGGACACATTGAAATCCGCACACCCCCCCCCCCCCCCTTTCCAGGATGGGAATACAAGTTCACCTGCAACAGGAGAGAAGTGTGGCGCTTGCGGGCGGATTTGACCAAAATCTTTCAGTTAACTTTAGAGGCGTGCGCGTCTCTTCAGCCTCCTCGAGTTGAACGTTTGCACACAATGCAGCCACTGCGCGTTAATCACAGGCACCATTGCTTGTCTCCCCAAATGTTCAATGAAAACGCTATGTTTGTAACAAGTACTAATTTTACCGTGTACGAAGTGTAAGTATGAATACCATTGTCACTTCTCCAACTATGTTTTTCAGATGCTATTATGAAGAACCTAATTTCTGAATATGGTATGTTGTTAAAAAGAGTTGCATGGCATTTGAATGCCGTTTCGATTTTTTATTTTGATGCTCCATTTTTAGTTTTCATGTTTGCGTATAAGGAGTCGTGGTCAGATTGTTTGCCACATTTAAACTGATCGGGTAGAAGTCTACATGCTCATCCCTTGTTTGTTACTACATCCACCCCAGTTTACTGGGATAAGCTCCTGACCCCCGTCCTGGAATGGGCTTAGCCGGCTGACGTACTCTTCAAAATAAAGGCGCCGGCGATGGCATAGTGGAACCATTGTTTGATTCTCAAAACAATCATCTACATGAACGTTTCAGAAAGAATCATAATTTATTTCAACACATAACTATATTGTGAAGTACCAATTGCCGTATGATTTTTAAAGGACCCTAGCAGTACCGGATAAATGATTTCTTTCTCAATCTGTTGCGTATCCTTCGGTACCCTACTATACATTGAAGATTTCTGTTTTAGGCACACATTAGGGACCTTTTTAAAGCCCAAAGAACTAAATTCATACGAAAATAAATTGTTCTTTGTTAACGACAAGCAATGGTTCTATACGGTACACGACCCATTTTAGAGGCAGTCATTTTAAGAGTGCGGGACAAGACGCCAGACCATCTCGGGGTGAACACGAGCACACACACACACACATGATTGGAACCACAAAGTTCAGTAAAGTGTCTCAAAATAACAATTATTTTAAGAGTGTTGGTGGCAAAACAAGTGCATAACGCGATATTAATGTTTCGTCAGTATGGTGTTTACGGGTCTCGAGCTGATTACCAACAATTTTCTGTGATAATGCACATCTCAAAATACGAATATTATCTAGTGATTCTAAATTGCTCTAAGTGGAGTCGTTCTTAAATTTGTCCTGTGATGAGCTAGTGTCGATACATCCATCCCTGTTGGTCACTAAAATGGATGGCTCTATATAGGTTATCTATCCATGTTCCGTATTTTTCCTGTTTATCGCTTCGGGGTCGTGAGCCCGATTCTTTAGCGGCAACATCGGGTACAGAGCAGGGCACATTCAAAGCCGTATCAACACCGGGCCATTATAATTTAACGTTTACTTTTGTATTGGTAAAGATAATGGGACTATACGGGGGAAACTCAGTAAACACGAGGAAAACTGCAGTGAACTCCGTTATCTGGACCTTTGGAGCATACATGCGGGTCGCGCTCACCTGGACATTGGACAGATATACGCGCATTTTCTTGATGTCTCCGTGAAATTACCTCGAATATCCCCCACAAATGTGAACGTTAGGGTTAACTGGAAACTCTAAACTGGCCCTGTGTGTGTGTGTGACGGTGTATTGATCTAGACTGGCATCTGTCCAGGACTGGTTCAAGCTTTCCAGCACCCTCACAGGTTAGAATATGGCAATTACATTGGATTAAGCAAGTTTGATAATACTATAATAGAACAGAATAGAATATCTTCTCACCTTTTGAAATTGTATTTCCAGGTGAGGAATGGATCTCAGTAAATATAATATATAATATAATATAATATAATATAATATAATATAATATAATATAATATAATGCGGTGGGCTGGCGCCCTGCCCGAGGTTTGTTTCCTGCCTTGTGCCCTGTGTTGGCTGGGATTGGCTCCAGCAGACCCCCGTGACCCTGTGTTCGGATTCAGCGGGTTGGAAAATGGATGGATGGATAATATAATATAATATAATATAATGCGGTGGGCTGGCGCCCTGCCCGGGGTTTGTTTCCTGCCTTGTGCCCTGTGTTAGCTGGGATTGGCTCCAGCAGATCCCCGTGACCCTGTAGTTAGGATATAGCGGGTTGGATAATGGATGGATGGATAATAAAATATACTGTATAATATAATATAAGCAGGGTAATGGCACTACTGCCACGGGTCCAACGTCTGCGGTTTAACTTTTTTTCCCATGGTACTGCTCCAGGTACTCACATCGCTCAATGCGTGTGTGTTAAGTGAACTGATGATTCTAAATTGGGCCATTGTTTGTGTGTGTGTGTGCCCGAGTGTACCCTGAAATGGACTGGCGTCCCCTCCAGAGTTGCCGCTTCCTGCCTTGTACTCAATGCTGCGCTGCCAGAATGGCTGCGGCCCCCGTTCGCGACACCAAATTGGATGAAGAGGGCTTGAGAATTTGGTGTTATAATGTCATTTTAAAAGATTACTCTTACACTTTGCTAAGGGAAATGTTTACGCAAGTGTGTGCTTATATACTTAAAAGAGGGCGTCTTTTAAGGACAAGACAACTTATAACTCAGTAGCGTAAAATGGCATAATAAATCACTTAATAAATAGTATAATTAAAATAATTATACTTATTAAATTGTAATTGATTCGCTTATATTTCAGAACAATAACAATTGGCCTATCAAACAGATAACAAAAGAAAAAAAAATGAAATAAATGAGGCATGTCTGGATTTTTTACTTGATGACATTTATAGAGATTATTATTATTATTATTATTATTATTATTATTATTTGGCGACTTACAACATTTGAGATACAATTAGCTACATTTCTTCTGTTTTCCCAGTTTTGTAATTGATTCGCTTATATTTCAGAACAATAACAATTGGCCTATCAAACAGATAACAAAAGAAAAAAAATGAAATAAATGAGGCATGTCTGGATTTTTTACTTGATGACGTTTATGGAGATTATTATTATTATTATTTGGCGACTTACAACATTTGAGATACAATTAGCTACATTTCTTCTGTTTTCCCAGTTGGAGCACACGCAGGTAAAGTGACTTGCTCATGGCCACACAGTGACATTTGAGGTGGGGATAACACTTAAAAACTGTTGGATGACATAAACCGCATAAATGATGCTTATTCTACTGGGTGCTAAATTGCCCCCTAATGTGTTGATGCTACAGCACTCTTACATATAACGGTTCTTTAATGGCATTTACTGGGTTGTGAGGTTCCTCATTGGACTACTTGACAAAGAACCATTTTAATCTGAGAAGTTTTTTTGTTTTTTTTTTTTTGCATGCGAAGTTGGGTCTTTGAGCTTTTGCTCGGTCCCTATATGTGAACAAAACAGGAATCTTTATAGATATACTTAACAGATCACGAAAAACTGAATTTAGCATATCTTATAGTATAGTATGCTGCAAGAGTCTTTAAAAGAAGAAACCGACATCTCTTAGCATCTATTCGTGCTTAATTTTATGCCTGTTACAGATCATAATCAATACACTTCTTTCCGGATCTTTCACGTGGATGGTTCTTTTGAGTACCAAAAATGCTTATCATTGCTCTGAAGAACATCTTTGACAACTTTGTTTTTAAGAGTGACGGGTTGTTCCTGCCTTGTGCCCAACCCTGCTGTGGATACGCGGGTTAAAAAATGGACGAATGGATGGAGGGATGGATGTTCAACTGGAGTAAAATAAAAACTTTCTGGGTGTTTGATGGTAAATAAACAAATACATAAATAAAATATTTAGCTGTTAGAAGGCACTTAACCTGAAAAATTGCTCCATTGGCGCTGTACAATGGCTGACTCGGCGCCCTCGGAGGTTAACAAAGTATATCAAATCAAAATTAGGAAAGCTGTGTCTTTTTTGCGTCTAACTTTAATTGACAATCTGACATTTAGTCTTCTTTAATGAAGCACACCTCCCTACGTCATTTATTCCCTCCCATACCCGAGCTTGCATTCTGCTGCAGAGGGTCATGAAGACCCCAAGTCTGTCTCACACGGCACACTCACACACCCTCATGTCATATTCAAAATAATCTTTCACATACACTGTAGTAGGATACCTCGACAAATACGGTGGGAATACGCAAAGTTCTCTCCTTTCTCTGTGTATTTCTCCGGAGCCGTAATAAATGACTCTGGGATTTTGTGATTCCATAACAATGTCATCTGGAAGAAGTGACGAGAAAACGGTTTACATCCCACTTTATTCAAATAAGGCCGCTTACTTGACACCAGTGCAGTAATAATAATTAACGCCATCCTAAACAGGCTCACCAAGCCGCTTGTTAAAGGGCTAACAGGCGTTTTACGCCGCTAAATTCAGTCCTGTTTGTTTCCCCTGCAATATCAAAAGGACGGAGTGCCTTTGAAGTACAAAGGAGCTGTTAATCACCTATTAGCACCGACAAAGAGAATCTCTAAGGACAGGAGACAGAGGTCTGAAGGAGGAGAAGCTGTTCGAACTTGGGACTTCTCCGGATTAGCCCTCCTCCGACAAAACCCCCGCCGCGTCGCGCAGCGAGCACTTTTGTGTCCAAACAGAGAGCGCATTATCTAACAATGATCGCCATCGAAAGCGAGCCCCGCAGTCTGCAGCCGATAAGGACGCGTCCAGTTAGACGCCTGCGTGCCCGCAGTTGGCCCAGGGCTCCATTTTCTGCCTCCAGCACTTCAGATATCCGCGGATGAGGTGCTGCAGTCGCTGATGGGTACTTGGACTGGAGAAAGATGACAGACCGTAGAGCAGGAGGACACCTTTAGCTGCGCACCTTCACTTTTCTTCTAAGAGTGTCGTATGTTAAATCTCAGAAGAAAAAAAAAGTATTAATCTACCCATCGATTTACTGAGACTACGTTATCCACTAAAATAAAACATTTAAAAAATGGAGCAGGTACGATTTGCTTGTGATTCGTGCCTGAGGAGTTCAATTAAAGGAGAAAAAAAGATTACATCTTTCCAGAAGAAGGGGCCTGAGTTGCCTCGAAAGCTCGGATATTGTAATCTTTTTAGTTAGCCAATAAAAGATGTCATTTTGCTTGACTTCTCACTACATCCATAATGGCTAAGACGGTACAACACCCTAGGAGAATATTGGAAACACGACGGGCTGAATGCAGAAGCTCTGCTAAAGACCAAGCATTGCAGTAACCATGAAAAGGCACTAATATATTAGCTGAACAAATAACTCATTCTAGTACATCTTTCTATATATGAATCAATTACACATTCAGTTAATTCTGTTCTTACTCTCCACTAAATTCCCAAATCTGCTTTTTTAATTTTCATTTTTTAATCACATTATCGTTTTCCCATTCCTCGGATCAGAATCTAAGGACACACTAAGTATTTATAAATTTATGATGCCGTTATCGACGTGTGCAAAGTGATTTTTTTTACTTGCATTCTTAAAATACTGGCTCTTTAATGGCACTTTACTGGACTGTGGTGTTACATGCACTATATTAAAAACAATAATATCTTTAGCGGCACTATATGGTTCTTTACACTGTAGGTTCAGCGTTTCCGCCATTGCTTGACAAAGCACCATTTCATTCTGGGAAGGGTTCTTAGCGCGTGTAAAGTTGTTTCTTTGTGGTTTGAAAAACTTCCTAATATGTATAGAATAAAAGGAAACGTTTAATGTATGTGTGGCTGCAGAACACTAACAGATTTAGAAAACCCGGACTTAGCCACTTGTGTTACTGGACCTATGAGTCCCTTTAAAAGCAATGAGCCATTGGAATTTCACAAATTAGTTACCATCTAGTCATGGTTAGTCACAGTAAGGAGCCTGTGACAGATCTAAATAAATGCAAGTTATTTCTGGATCCTTCATGCGGATGGGTCTTTTGAGAACCCAAAATGGTTCCCCTATGGCATTGCTCTGAAGAATCTCTCTGGCACCTTGATTTTTAAGACTGTGAGACCATTGCTTAACCAAGAGCCATTTCCTTCTGGAAAGAGTTCTTGCATATTATTTTGGAAACCTCCATCAAAACAGAAATCTTTAATATACCTCTGCAGGATATTAACAGCTCAAGAACACTCCTTTCAATTGTGTTGCAGCAAGAGCCCATTGATGTTTCACAAATCATCTATGCCATCTATTCATGGTCATTTATGAAACCCGTTGTGGATCAAAATAAATTAGAAGTCTTTCTGGAACCTTCAGGTGGATGGTTCTTTTGGGAACCAAAGATGGTTCCCCAAAATGGCATGACCAAGATGACCGCCTTTGGCACATTTCATTTTAAGAGTTAATATGTCCTAATGAACATGCAGCTTGTGGCCACACTCTTGTGCCAAGACAGCCTTACCTTAAAGCTTCTGTCTTCCTTAACTGAAACATCTCCAAACATACACTGATTTAGTGTCAGAAAACCAGTCAAGTCCAGAAATTGTCTGTTTTTCTGCAAAGTTCACACACTTATCAGCCAAAGTATTACTCCCTGTTCAGTTCAAAAGCTGTTCAGTACCAAAAGGATGGCACATCTAGGGCAGTTGGTACCTGCTAAGAAAGGGCATACCATTCACAATTAAGTGGTGGTTATTTGAACATTCAAAGGGGACCAACACATTTATAGTAATGATTGCTTTATAATGGGTAAACACATGGCAAATTAAGTTAGTTTAGCACTTAAATATTTTATGTTACACAAATAATAGTAAAATACGATAGGGCAAAAACATACAGTTTGGACGTAATGAGAAATATATGTTAGGAAGTAGACGTGCATGGCAGGCAGTTATGGAGCCACACCATTTGATGGAAACCCATGCAAACTCTGCCAGCGACTCTGCCCATTTGATGATTACCTGTGAGTGCTGCAGCCCCATAGGGTAACCATCGGCAGAAAGGAGAAGAATCCTTAATTTATTTAGCTCAGTAACAGAATAAATAAAAGAGCACAATAAGAGCAGATTTATGAAATACCAATGTGTTCCTGATTTTCAAGTCAAGCCATCAAACCATCCAATTTTAAAAGGACTCTTGCTGCTTACAATGCAAGGCAATGTTTAAGTTTTTTGATATAACATTTTCATATTCCTATTTTCATTTTGTTGAGCAAAAGTGTGTCAAGAAAAGGGTATGCCTTTACAATATGCTGCCACTAAAATATCTGCAAATGTCTAACTTAGTCACAGTAACTCAGAATATAAACACTATCTTTCTTCAGTACAGTAGTATTTACAATAAACAGTATTCACAACTAATTCTCAATAGTAGAAATGGTATTCACAACTATAAGCCTGTGGTGCCCTGAATAATCTGTCAGGCAGACCACCGTTTGTGAGACTCAAGGGCTGTGTCTCTGATATAAATGTGAGCAACACTGGAGCACCACAGGGAACAGTCCTGTCACCTTGACTCTTCACACTGCACACCTCAGACTTCAGGTCATGTCATTTGTGGAGATTCTCAGATCCTTCTGCACTTATGGGGTGTAGCTGTATTGATAAGGGGAGTGAGACAGAGGAGAGGAGTCAGGTGGAGAACTTTGATTCTGGTGCAAAGAGACTTGTCTGAACCTAACATCAGCAAAACAAAGGAGCTGGTTATTGACTTTCATTGCACTAAAGAGCCTCCATGTGCCGTCACTTTTCAAGGAGTGGATGTTGAGTGATCCACTCTTACAAGTACTTGGGGGTCCACATTATTGACAAGTTGAACTGGTCTGGTAACTCAGATGAACTATATAAGGAAGGACAGTGCATGCTCTTCTTCCTTAGGAGACTGCATTGCTTTAATGTGGGAAGTGACATCCTTCACATCTTCTACAGTTCTGTGATGGTCAGTGCGATTTTCAACATTTTGGTGTGCTGGGCTGGTAACATCACTTAAAGAGAGGCCCACCAAATGAATAAGCTAAATTAAAAAGGCAGACTTGGTCATGGAACATACATGACATCCTGGAGGTCATAGTAGGGCTGTCTTAATGTATGGGCACTGGCCGGGGGCCCTCAGAGCATAGGAGCCCACCATGTTTCTGATGGCTATGTATGGTTCTGTTTTGCTAGCAAAACTGCAGCCCTGTGCAGTATTTGCCTGGGGGCAAAGTAGAGAATTAAAACAAAACTGAGTGCCATTATGATAGAACTTCTGTAAAAAATGAAATTGCCCCCTGGGGACATCTATCGATCTATCTATTATATAGTGTCTTTCCTATCGATAATATAGCCCCTTTCCTATCTATCTATCTATTTTATATAGTGCCTTTCCCATATCTATAATATAGTGCTTTTTCTAACTATCTGTCTGTCTGTCTGTCTGTCTATCTATCTATCTATCTATTATATAGTGCCTTTCCTATATCTATTTATTATCAGTGTCTTTCCTATCTATAATATAGTGCTTTTTCTAACTATCTGTCTGTCTATCTATCTATATATCTATCTATAGTGCCTTTCCTATATCTATTTATTATAAGTGTCTTTCCTTTCTATTAATTAGTGCTTTATCTATCTATCTATCTATCTATCATATAGTGCCTTTCCTATATCTATTTATTAATAGTGTCTTTCCTATCAATAATATAGTGCTCTATCTATCTATCTATCTATCTATCTATTATATAGTGCCTTTCCTATATCTATTTATTATAAGTGTCTTTCCTATCTATAATATAGTCCCTTTCCGATCTATCTATCTATCTATTATATAGTGTCTTTCCTATATCTATTTATTATAAGTGTCTTTCCTATCTATAATATAGCCCCTTTCCTATCTATCTATTATATAGTGCCTTTCCTATATCTATTTATTATAAGTGTCTTTCCTTTCCATTAATTAGTGCTTTTTCTAACTATCTGTCTGTCTGTCTGTCTATCTATCTATCTATTATATAGTGTCTTTCCTATATCTATTTATTATAAGTGTCTTTCCTATCTATAATATAGCCCCTTTCCTATCTATCTATTATATAGTGCCTTTCCTATATCTATTTATTATAAGTGTCTTTCCTTTCCATTAATTAGTGCTTTTTCTAACTATCTGTCTGTCTGTCTGTCTGTCTGTCTGTCTATCTATCTATCTATTATATAGTGTCTTTCCCTAGGTTGCCTACTATACATTAAAGATTTCTGTTTTGTTCACATGTTAAGAACTTTTTCAAACTCGAAAGACTCCATTTCATACGCAAAGAATCCTCCCCAGAATAAAATGGTTCTTTATCACCTAATGGTTCTGTAAGGAACCACAAAAGCCAGTAAAGAGTCATTACAGAACCAGTAAGAGTGTAGGGGTGATTGCCGCGTTGTCGGGGTGGGCTCCAAACCTTGAATCCCTTTCGCTCGACTAAGCAGGTTAAGAAAAGACGTGGAAGATAGATGCACTTTCTGGTATTTAAAGTTATCTGCTGAGTCACGTTTATGCGAAAAAAAATACTTGAACTGTGCCTTCTCAGTTGCGTCCAAGCCTTAAAGCAGTCGAGATATCGGGTTAAACATTTCAAAGTAATAAAAAAAAGTCACTTGATAACTTTGAGAATACTTTTGGCGTCCGTCTTGTCAGGTTGATAACGACGTATTGTCCCAACCCCCCGCCCCCAATGAATTCAATCAGAAGTTTAACTGAACGCACCGACGAAACCGGCAGAAGGGACACATGCACTGTCAAGCGTAAGCGACAAGCAGGGTGACATTTAACGCCGCGACCTCATTCTTCGTCCCGCTTTCAAATCTCGGCCTCTTGTTCCCGAGTCTACGTGGACTTTGTCACTTGAGCTTCTGAAAGACCTACAAATGAGGTCATTTGGCAACTTTACATTGACACAGACTCATTAGCAATGCAATGGACCGGCACTCACAGACGCCAGAATAAGCCCCGACTCTTCAACCCACATTTGAATTAAACGGCTTCGGAAAAAAGGATGAATGGATACAATCGCGCTAATACTGTCAAGAAGCTCAATAAAAACATTTCAACATCTGTTTTATCAGCTCAGCTTGTCTGTATTTCAGTCTTTCATCTTTTTCTTGAATGATCAATATGTTGCAGAATAGTAGTGATCACTTGAGAGTTATCTTATCTCCCGACGCCGTATCTTTCCCGATTTATTAGGGGAGAGAAGTTAACAATCAGCTAGATTGAAACTGAATGGTAACCTTTTTAACTAATGGCTTTATTTAAGTGAAGCCAGACTGCGGACTCCGTGAGCAATAAAGTGCGCGACTGACGCGTGCTGTTCGGCAGATTACAGAAGATTAACGCAAATCAGCCGCCAAGGCAGAAGAGATCGACTCATGGCGTGGCGGGGACTGTTCACAACTGATATAAACTCGAGATGAACAGCTAGCTGAGCGCTTAAATAATAAACTGAACATGTAGAGGATTGTCAAAGAAAGAAGTGTAAATGTAACGAGAGGCAAAAGAAGCATAAATAGAATAATCAACACATCACACAACTCAGCGGATAGGGTCGCGGGGGAGAACATGTCGAGTCGAGCGCAGAATTCAGCATCCTGGAACTGGAAAGGAGCAGCAATATTAGGACATCTACTACTGTACTGACAAAACAAAGCACAGGCAAACCCGATCAATGTGACAGGGGTCCGAGCTTTACCAGGCGCAAGACAGAATCCCACCATGGACGTGGTGCCAGATCCAAACAGGGCAGGCTCCAGCATTTTTACTTTCCTGCACTCTAAATATTTCCTTAATGGTACTTTACTGGGTATTATGATACCTTGAAATGTATTGTTATTGTTACTACTATTATAACCATAGCTTGAGAAAGAACTGCTTCATTCTGAGAAGGATTCTTTGCTTATGAAATTGGATGTTCAGGTTCTTAATGTGGAGACAACACTAAAATTTTTAAATTATAGTAGGCTGCCAAGGGATACTAACAGATCAAGAAAATCTGAATTATGCCTGTGCTAGCAAGATTCCCTTTAAAATAATAAACCCATTTGTGTGTTCATTTTTATGGCTATTTACGGAACCTGCTATGATTCTAAATAAACAGGGGGTCTATCAGGAATCTTCATGTGGATGGGTCATTTGGCAACCACAAATGGTTCTCCTATGGCAGCTTTCTCAAAAAACACTCTGGAACCTTTATTTGTTATATTTTTAAGGGAGTAGGCAAAACTGTAAATGTTGGCCCCAAACTAGCCCCTAACCCAAGCCCCCTACAATCGTATGACCGTTTCTATGACAAAATAGTTTTATGAATGTAGTATATTGTGAATATAATATTTGTTCATTGTTGGTTCCCATTGTATCAGGAGATTACTTTTTTTTTCTTGGTCAGTACTACAAACAAACCAGGTTAAGTAATAATAATAATAATAATAATAATAATAATAATAATACATTTTATTTATATAGCGCCTTTCCGATGCTCAAGGTACTTACAGAATATAAGAAAGAATGGCAGGGTGTACAGTATATAGAATTGTACAAACCAGATAAATAAATAAAGATGATTACGACAGTGAATTCAGAGAAGAAAAAAACGAACAAATATTTTATGGTGTTGTATTCCTTTAAGTCTGAAAATAAATAAGAAACAATGAATGAATGTTGTAAAATTAAATAAGGTAAGAATGATATTTCAACTGCACATTATTTTTAAAAATAGCTACAAATCTTTTCACACTTTTTTCTAAAGCTGTTCAACACATGGAGCTGAAATACTTGTACAGTATATACCTGTACAGTAGAGCTGGTCATTTGTTTGTAGTACTGCATATGTTAAAGTGGTCAGCAGAGGGAGCCTGTGAGTTCAGATGCTGCATGCAGAGTCCACTGGAGTGCTCTTCACTGCCTGGCAGCACGCAGGTCACAACCCAATGCCAGTCCTTCACTAAACCTCCTAGGGCACACATCTGTGCTCATACAGCACTTGATTTAACAGTTAATATAAAACACATTTCTTTTGTGGGGTTCCATAGGAAGGTGGAGAAGACTACATGGAGCACAGAAAAAAAATAGCATTTGGAACTGAATGCAGGTGGAAACATTAGCCCCCTGCAACACATTATATTATATTATATTATATTATATTATATTATATTATATTATATTATATTATATTATATTATGTGGTCTAAAACCCACAAAGAAAATGTGAACAGAGTTAGTGACATCTGCAGTAGCCAGGATGGAAGAAAAAACATATAAAATCAAGGCAGTGAGTCAGCATTAACAATGGAACTGGACAGATTGGGAGACTGTGCTAGCAGGGTCATAAAGTGGTCCAAAGTGTGTGGAAAATCCCACAGTTATGCTTCCTTCTTAAGTCCACATACAAAACCCTCCCATATCCCAGGAATGTTCACCTTAAATATGACAGAATCACACTGCAAACTATGCGATGCACAAATCTGAGTTTACAATACATTCTCTCCAGCTTCAAGGCATCACTAATCCAGAGTCAGTATGTTTAGTGCCATGACTAGGTTCTTCCGAAGCTTGCAGAGGTCTTGGAGGAATGCAGGCTGAAAGTGAACAGTACTAGGCACAAAACAAAATCACAGTGGCCAATCCACATCATCAGACAGGGTGAAGATCCACAGAACATGGCCCAGAGGCAGTGACCTGGACTGACACCTGGAAGTGAGCAGAACCTGAGAGCTGATCTAGACCAGCAATTGATATCCCCACAAATCCTATATATCATTTTGTCGTCCATCTCAGCCAGGATAGTGATCACAGCAAAGATTGTCATCCTGTGGGACGACGGAATGGAGGCAGTCTTTGAGAGAAAGAGGGAGAAGTACACAGAGTTGAGAGAGGAGTGCAGAGATGGAGGGTGGAAGACAGTCACTTATTCTGCAGAAGTCAGCTGCAGAGGCTTCACTGGATTATCATCAGAAGAGACAGAGTAAGTGAATTTCAGGCTTTGGCATAGAAGAAACAGCATAGAGGAGCTGTGGGGAGTGTAGGGAGACGTACCTACTACTGCCCTGCCACCCTGAGATGTTTTGGAATTGAAAGAATGACACACCAAGGAAGGGTGGCTCCAAGTTTATGTCCCTGCAGCCAACCCGTTGGCACTGGTGGACGTGCATTAGGCAGCACTGTCTAGCAAATAATGAACACCTGTGCTTCCATAAATTATATTATATTATATTATATTATATTATATTATATTATATTATATTATATTATATTATCTTTCCCCCGCAGCTTTGCCTGTGTAGTAGTGAAGCAGGACAAACTTTATAAATCAATAAACAGACAGGTATCATTAGCTAAGCAGAGGCAAAATACACTCCAAAATGTTGCCAGAGGTAGACCGATTTGATTGGAGGTTGGCGCGTGACTGAGGAGGGCTCTGCCCAGCTCCCCACTCCTGACGTCATGCTTCCCCCTCCCCTTGGCTCGGAGCCTCTGTCTCAGATTAGTGTGAATATATCGCTCCTGCAAGTGAACTATGATACTTAGCGTGATGAGAGAAGTCGCAAAATCAACTGGAGTGTTCAAAGAAATTATAGAAAAAAACCCGATTTAAATCCATTAAGTAGTAGACATACAGACAGACATACTTTGGATTTTATATATATTATCCATCCATCCATTATCCAACCTGCTATATCCTAACATAGGGTCACGGAGGTCTGATTGGAGTCTATCCCACCCAACATAGGGCGCAAGGGAGGAAACAAACCCCCGGCAGGGTGCCAGCCCACCGCAGTGTATATATTATATTATATTATATTATATTATATTATATTATATTATATTATATTATATTAGATTAGATTAGATTAGATTAGATTAGATTAGATTAGATTAGATTAGATTAGATTAGATTAGATTCTGAAACCTATTTAATCCAGTTCAAATTCCATATGTGTGTCATGTTCAGGGTTCTGGAAAGTTCATGCCTAACCCAGCAGCCTTCAAGACAAGAGATGACTCAACTAAAGATAATTTCCAATCTGTATTAGAACACAGTCACACACTCACCCATACTGGGACAATTTTGAGTCTATAAATTCTTTGAGATGTTCAAGAAAAACCCATAGAGACATGAAGGAAATGTACCCATGTATAGACAGTGAGAACCTACCCCATTATATTATCCAGTCATCATCAAACTGCTTTAGTGCAATTCTGGGCCAGCATAATATTATAATTATATTATCATGGGGGCTACAGCCTATCCTGGCAGCATTGGGTGCATAGAAGAAACCAATCATCATTCCTTTGCATTCCCCAGGCATGCTTACACCGAGTCATACTGGGTAAATCTAAAGTCACCAATGACCCTACCCTCCTTTTACCACAGTGCCACAATTAAATAATGTGGTTTTTTTTTTGTTTGTCCTTTGGCCTTATGTGGCCGCTGTCAGGCCGATCGTAACAAATTAGTGCTGACTGTCCTTTTATGCCAAGCTGCTGTCAGGTAAAGCCCTCACCCCACCCCGAATCCATCAGTAATTACAGAAACACAGAAAGACCAGAACAGAATGGCTTACAACAACTTAGCCAACTTCTTGTACTGGTGATAGGGGAAATTTATGTTGTTATGATTGACAATTTGTAGTAACAGAGCGTGAGTAGAGGTAAGCTTGCCATAAAGGTGGACCACACATGGCACACATAACACATAGCAGTAGGCTGGCAGGCTACTCGTTTGGTAATTTTGCTGCACTTACTGTACAAGGAAAGCCCAGGAGAGTCAGCCTTGTTTACCTCACATTCCCAGGCTGATGGCTGTTCCACTCCAACCTGCTCATTCAGAAGAGTGAGGTCAAAGTGCTAAGCCCAAAGCCAGGGGTGGGTGTGACCAGCCATTTGTTTGCTTACTTTTTGTTATGTGATTAGTTATCTTAATCCTGATACTCTGATCTCTCCAACCGGCACCTACCAGTCAGGGTTGCTTCTTTTCTCTGGCTCGTCTGAGCAGTTCCTGTGATGATCCCGCTGTTAAAATGGCCATCATGTGATAATGAAAACTATGGTTCCTTTTACGACATAAAACTATTGTTTTATTTACAGCTTAATACACAAAGGTCTAAATAAAGAAAACAAAACTTGCAATCAGGCTACTTGTAATATCAGCCATTCACTCCTTCATCCATCAGTCTATCTACTGCGAAAGCCATTTCTCCATTCAGACTGGTGTGGGGCTGCAGCACTGAGTGCAAGGTGGGACCCAGATTTCGGTGGGCCATTTTTAATATGAGTTAATTTTTATTTTATATAGCACCTTTCACAATGGGCAGAAGGGTGGCACTGTAGTAGCACTGCTGCCTCGCAGTAAGGAGACCAGGGTGTTTGTCCCAGGGTCTCCCTGCTTGGAGTTTCCATGTTCTCCTCATGTCTGCATGGATTTTCTCCCTGTGTCCAAAGACATGCAGGTTAGATGTGTGCTTGGTGTGTAGAAGTGTGTGTGTCAGTGTATATATGTGTGTGTGTGTTCTTCCTGCACTGGAGTGGTGCTCTCTCCATGGTCTGTTCCTGCCATGCACCCCATGAAAGCTGGGATAGGCTCCAGCACCCCTATTGACCGTGGTCTGGATTGAGCGGATTAGGAAATGATTTGAAGCAGGTGGGCTACAACGGTCAAACACTATGGTGGGCTAAGACTACAATAAACAACCTGACCTTCAAAACTGGACCATTGAAGGTTGAGCAAATGTTACCTGCTCAAAGGAACCTTAATGTCTTCCGCGACATGTACACGGTAAGAGTTTTGAGAAAATATCAGGATTCCATAGACCCATTGTGTCTTGCGTCATCAGCCTGGTGGTAATAATGTAATGGTGTGAACAATGTTTTTTTGCACATTAGGTCCATTGTTTAGATTCCATTGTTGCTGACCATACCCAACACTATATGGTCATATTTTACCCTTTTCACTGGAATGATGTGCCATGTGACAAAGCAAGCATCATCTCAGGCTTCACAGACATGATGGTGGCTTCAGTTTAATTCAATGGCCGTCAAAGTCCTCCTTGAGTATGGCACCTTCTGAAAAGCGATAGAAGAGATAGCCTAGCAGAACTAACTGGTGGGGTGTTGTTGATGGCCTATGCTCTTAAGTGAGTCAACTCAAGTCATTTATTTCTATAGCACATTTAAAAACAACAGGAATTGACCCAAAGTGCTTTGCAGTTTAAAAAGAGTTGAATAAAAAAAAATATGTAAATAGCAAAATATATAAATAAAATAACATAAATAACGTAGCAGAATATAAAATTTACAAGTAACATGAAAACATGAATACAAGAAGTAAGAAAATACAAATTAAAATAAAATTAAAATTAAAGTAAATGTAATACATGTGGCAAGCGGCTGGGGGTGGCACCCAGCCGGGATGCCCGGAAGGACCGGAGGAGGAATTGCGCCTTCTCCAGACCACGAGGGGGCGACCGCCCTGGTGTCTTTGGGGACCATGGGAACTGAGCATGGAAGCTCAACCACATGGGGGCCCGTGGCCACCGCCAGGGGGCGCCCCAATGCCTGAGGACCGCCACACCCGGAAGTGCTGGGGGAAGGAAGACCAGGGACACCCAGAGTGCTTCCGGGTGCGCAGCCGGTACTTCCACCACACTGGGCAGTGCCGGAGGAAGATTATCGGGAGGCACCTGGAGCACATCCGGGTGTGTATAAAAGGGGCCGCCTCCCTCCATTCGGGGGCTGGAGTCGGGTGAGGAGAGGACCAAGTCTTGTTGGAGAGGAGTGGAGGCGGCCTGAAGAAAGAGGCATTGACTAAAGGCCTGGACTATTGGGGGAGTTGTTTGGGGTTGTGTGCTTCACTGTAAATAGTAAATTATGTATAATAAACATGTGTGGGTTGAACCATCGCTGTCCGCCTGTCTGTGTCCGGGCTGCTTTCCACATACAGTAAACAACAGATTAAGAAGAAGATGGTAAGAGTTATTAAAACATAATAGAGGATTTGACACAAACCCTAGGTGAACCTCAAGCTGGAATGAAAGCAAGTGAAAAAAGGTTGATCTTTAATTTAGATTTAAAGTCTTCAATAATATGGCAGGACTGGAGACCGTTCCAAATTCTAGGGGCTGCTGCAGAGAAAGCCCGGTCGCATTTGGTTTTGAGACATGAGTGAGGAACTGAGAGGAGCTGCTGTGAGGATGACCTAAGTGACCGGGGGTCTGAGCACCAAAATAGCACATCAGTTATTGTAATCAGACATAAAATGAAAATCATTACATATTACCTGAGTTGCCTCGTAAGCTTGCATATTATAATCTGTTCAGTTAGCCAATAAAAGGTGTTATTTTGCTCGACTTCTCATTGCATCCATAATGGCTAACACGAGACTCTACTACTACAAGATGAGAGTAGAAAAATAAAAACAAACAAATCCAGTAGATGGCGCTATCACACCGTGCAGCCTAGGCCTTTTGCTTTTTATTGCTGCTATAACAAAGTGGATCTAATTATTAGGTATCCATTTAAATAGTTCTACATAAATGTTGCACGTTATAATGCTTATTTTCTGTAAATAGACACTGTGTCAATGCTGAAGGGGATTTGGAGAGGAGATACTTGTCTTTGAATGACGTGCCTTCTTTTTTGTTTTATATAACGAATAACATGATAAGTCAAGTCTGACTACGGTCTTTTATTCACCATTACATGCATAACCGCAGAGGACAAACAGAACGCAGAGCACTACACTTACTAAGATGGACTCACAGACGGAGTACAGCCACCTACCTTACTGACAGACAGTGACCTGTCTAGAGATCCTAGGGAGTAGGACCCGGGCAGTGCTTTAAAGACTTCATTACCTGCACGTCCATTTTTCCATATCACAAACACTCTTTTAGGCAGCCTTTTATGATTTACTGATGTTTGAGTATCAGAGAATACACACACTGGATTTAGAAAGTATTCAAACCCCTTCAGTTTTTTGGTATACTTTATTGTGTTTTAAACTTATATTTTAAATGTATAAATTTGCCATTTTGCTCATCAATCTACATCCAACAGCCCATAATGACACATTAAAAAATGTTTTTAGAAACGTTTGCAAATGTATAAACAGTCAAAATCTGAACTCTCTCATTGCTGTAAGTGTTCAGGTCCGTTGGTATGGCACTCCAGTTTGTGGTGTGGTGCATCTTATTTGCTTCAATTCTCCTTGCGATGCTTCTAGAACTTGGCTGGAGTCCACCTGTGGCTAACTGAATTGATTGGTCATCATTTAGAAAGGCACACACATACCTGTGTATAGAAGGTTCCATAATTCACACTGCATGTCGGGACAAAAACCAAGCGATGAAGTCCTAGGAACTCTCTGTGGACCTCACGATTAAACTGTGGTGAGACATAGAGACATGAGTGTTCCCAGGAGCACAGTGGTCTCCATAATTGTGAAAAGGAAGAAGTTTGGAACCACCAGGACTCTTCCTAGAATAACAAGGCAAGATGGGCATTGGTCAGGGGACTGACCTAGAACCCAATGTCATGCTAAGAGAACTTCTCTGCTGCGATGAGAAAAAGTGTCAGAAAGATGAACCTCTCTGCAGCACTCCATCTACAGTATCAGACATTTAATGTAGAGTAGCTAACCCAGGCTGGCAGCTTGTCAGAAGGACATCAAAGATTGTCTGGTCTGTCGAGGCAAAAATTGAACTCTTTGGGCAAAACTCCAAGCACTTTATCTGACAAAGACCAGGTATTGCCCATCACCTGCCTAATGCCATCTCTATGGTGAAGCATGGTGGTTGCAGCATCATGCTATCGGGGTGCTTCTCAGCAGCAAGGACAGAAAGGGGAGGACGGATGCAGCCAAACACGGAGAGCTCATTAACGAAAACCTGCTCCAGAATGCAAGTGAACTCAGACTGTGGCAATGGCTCTGCTTTCAGCATGACAATGACCTGAAGCATACAACACAGGCAATACTAGTGTGGCTTTAGAGCAACTGTCTGAATGTCCCTGAGTGGCCCAGCCAAAGCCCAGACTTAAACCTCATAGAACATCTGTGGAGAGATCTGAGGATGGCAGTTTACAGACACTTCCCATCCAATATAACTGAACGTGAGAGGATCTGCCAGCAAGAATGGGATAAGCTGTCCAAATCCTGGTGTTCTAAGCTTGTAGAGACTTACCCCAAGAAGACTCAAAGTTGGAATTGCTGCCAAAGGGGCTTCTACAAAGTACTGAATTCAGGGTATGAAGACTTGAATGAGAGATTTATGGCTTTGATTTTTAATAAGTTTGCAAACCTTTCTGAAAACATGCTTTCATTTTGTCATTATGGGTTATTGAGTCCAGATTTTTGAGGAAAAATTGCATTAAATCTAAATTATAATAAAGTATGCAGGAGTCTGAATACTTACTTTTTGAACTCACTGTATGTGTTATTAATTTCTTAATTTTCTATTCAGATAATAAGTTGCAATTATTTATCATTAGACTTTTGTTTATCATGCCACCATCTTGTTTTTCCTGCCATTTTGTGCTTCATTGCCATGATGACGATATTACTAGGGTTGTGGCTTCAATTTTCACTGACTGTAACAATGTGAACACGAAGCTTTATAAGCCAGCATCACTTGGATATGGATATTCTTCAAACAGAGAAAATACTTTATGTAAGAATTCTGATTGTTTCAGATTAATAACTTAGTGCTGAATTCCTTCCACGTAGTTTGTTACTTTCTGTATTGGATTTTCTCACACATACCAATTTGCCTTCCCGTTTTTGATCTCTGCGAAGGTTCTTGATTGCGTTTCATCTCCTGATCTTTCTCTTCCCTTTTCATAAGTCAAATCCTAACTTCGGACAGAGGTGAGGTGAAGGTGAGAAACAACCCGGGAGGATCGAGGAGTAGCTTTGGAGCTGGAGGAAGTTAGGAGAGACTGAACAAATCTAACTTGTATTACTTAATATCATCTGCTCCTGAATTCTGCTCTGTACTTGTAATATTTCTATTGCACTATTATATTGTATTGAGGATTACTTGTGTTCTGTCCTGTGCATTGTATTGTATTTTTTTTAACACCTACTGCACACCCAACCTACCTGGAAAGTGGTCTCTCTTTGAACTGCCTTTCCCAAGGTTTCTTCTCTTTTTTTCCCTAGAAGGGTTTTTTGGGAGTTTTTTCTTGTCTTCTTAGAGAGTCAAAGCTGGGGGGCTGTCAAGAGGCAGGGCCTGTTAAAGCCCATTGTGGCACTAATTGTGTGATTTTGTCTATACAAAAATAAATTGTATTGTACTGTGTGCAAGAGGACAGCTGAGAAGGCAGGAGTCAGGAACCTTGAGAATTCATGAGCTCTGGAGTGAATCAAGAGGAGACCACCACAGGTAAGCAGATGTGAGACAGAGTGTGGGCCGCGACTATCACAAGCAAGTGTGTAGAGGGAGCAAAGTGGGGTGAGCGATGACTTGTCCCAGTTTGCAGTGTGTATTTGCTGTTTTGGAGAGCAGTGACCGCTAACAGCAGAGAAGTTTACACACATATGCTAGAGTGAAGCAAAAGTAAAAAATGAATGAGCCTGGTTGTCTGAGGTCTCAGTGCTTCTTACAATATACACGTATAAAATAACATAACCTTCTCAAATACACTTAGTATTCACTACAAACCTTATAATGGGTTGACATCTGGACTCTTACTGGGCCACTCCAGGGCATTAACATTGTTGTGTTGAAGCAATTCCTGTTTAGCTTTGCGTTTATGCTTGGGGTCGTTGCCTTGCTGGAATAAAAATCTTCTCCCAAGGTTTAAGATTCTAATAGGCTGCATCAGGTATCCCTTTTGCTGCCTTCATTTTACCCTCGCAAGCATTTCAGAGCCTGCTGCAGACAAGCACTCCCACAGTATGGTTCTGCCACCACCATGCTTCACGGTGAGGATGTTGTGTTTTTGATAATGTGCAGAGATCAGCTTACACCAAACATGGCATTTAGTCTGATTCCCAGGGTCTCAGTGACCCTTTAGGGCCAGGACATGGATTCATCTCAGAGTGTCATCGATAAGCTCTGTTATTGACATTTATGAATTTTGATATCCCAAACATTCAGGGGTGGCATGAGTTTCCAGCTGCTTCGTCCTTTTGCCTCCTCATGCATGCTGCTTGGATCACCAGGGGTCAGATGAAACCTGGATGTACGTTCTCCCAGCTGACTTGTGTCTTCTACCGAGATGTCATGAGTCACTGCAGCATGTAACTCCTTCAGAATTCTCAGAGGTCTCTCGGTGGCCTCCCTCACTCATCGTCTTCTTCTTGCATAATTGCTCAGCTCTTGTGGACGGCCAGTCCATTTTCAGCTGTGCCATGTTCTTTTAATTTCTTCATGGCTGATTTATGAGGACTCCAAGGGATATTCAGTAACTTGGATGTTTTCATGTTTCCATCCCCTCACTTGTGCTTTTGAATCACCATTTCATGAAATTTCTCCAGTGTTTTCTTTTACCTTCATTGTCTGGGTTAGGCCACCATAGTGACTGACAAGTTGGACCTTCTGGATTTAGGAGTGTCACATTAAAGGAGGGTACATATTTCTGTGATCAGTTATTTTATGTTTTATATTTGTAACTTATTTAGAGCACTTTACAGAAATCTGTTTCTACTTTGACATTAAAGAGACTTTGTCTGTTGATCAGTTAAAAATAAGGCCCAATTAAATCCACTGAGATTCAATGTTAAATAACAATAAAACTGTAAAACTTTCAAGGGGATGAATACTTTTAAGAGGAAATGTATGTTATATTTAGGAAGGAAGTGATTTTTGAGTAAGGAGTCAAAGGAGCTCTACAATCATAGTGGTTTTGACTAGCAAACATTGTGAGAAGACCCCTCAGGATATGAAAAGATTTTCAACATTTTTTTGGTAACAGAAGAAAGTGCATTTAGCAGGAGACTATGGGATGGTTGAAAGTGCCCAAGAGGGCTGATGAGTTGTTCATCAAATGACATCTGGTAGTGGAAAATAAGCGCACTGGGCTAGAATTCTGATCTGAAGAAACTGTAGTGGGCACTGTATGAAGTGTAAGGGGACATCTGACAAGGTGGTATTCAATTTGAGTAGGGTCATTGTACATGACATAAGAAGGATGTGTCTGACAGAGCAATGCAGCATGTGCCTAAGGGTTATTTGCCTGGAGGTGTGGAAGTCTTATGGTGGGCGACTGCACGTACCTTTGGTTGAATTCAACATACTGCCCTGAGGGCAACCTAAGAGATCAGCACACACTGTCATGCCTCTACTGGTGTTGCAGAATACATCCATTCATCCATCCATCCATTTTCCAATCCGCTGAATCCGAACACAGGGTCATGGGGGTCTGCTGGAGCCAATCCCAGCCAACACAGGGCACAAGGCAGGGAACCAATCCTGGGCAGGGTGCCAACCCACCGCACGACACACACAAACACACCCACACACCAAGCACACACTAGGGCCAATTTAGAATCGCCAATCCACCTAACCTGCATGTCTTTGGACTGTGGGAGGAAACCGGAGCGCCCGGAGGAAACCCACGCAGACACGGGGAGAACATGCAAACTCCACGCAGGGAGGACCCGGGAAGCGAACCCGGGTCCCCAGGTCTCCCACCTGCGAGGCAGCAGCGCTACCCACTGCGCCACCGTGCCGCCCTGCAGAATACATCTGACAGAATTGTAGATTGTATAATGTACACAGGACATTATTGTATTTATGCAAAGTGAAAGGTCTAAAACAGGGCATTGCAAAGGGCACTGCTAGAACATGGAGCAAAGGATCTGTAAAGGGACACTTCACTGGGCTATTCAGGATTCATTGAGAGAATTTTACAAGGCAATATTGGACGCTATTTTGAATACAGGCAGGTTTTAAAAGGCACTGCATGATTTCCAGCAGAAAGGCACTGTAAAATATACAGAAGTGAATAGACATTGTGGATTCTGTCAAGAATATTTGGTTTTCCAGATTGTCCTGACAGTGTCTCTCACAGTCATGTTACATAAGATCAGTTGACATGACACTACTGGGACTACAGAAGGCATCTGACAGAGCACTGCAGGAGTCACAGAGAGTATCTGACAGGATGGAATTTAAAAGGGCACTGAGGACATTTTAAAGAGGGCATTTGACAGGGCACTAAACCCACATGGAGGGTGAATTTAAGTGGACACCTCAGGATCTGTGAAGTGTTTAACATTAGTTTGCCACTACTGTGCTCACTAAAAGCATTTTAAAAGGTATCACAGGATTTACAGGCTTTTTGATGGGGCACTGAAAAATGTGCAGAAGATGAATTTGACAGTAGAGGTGTCATAAACATAAAAAAAATACAATTTGCTAAATACAGCTCACAATATTTAATTTGTGTTTTATTTAAGTGTTTTGGTTTAGGATTATCTAGCTGTAGGTTTTAGTATGATAAGTTTGACATTTATCAAGTAATATATATATATATATATATATATATATATATATATATATATATATATATATATATATATATATATATATATATATATATATATGTACTGTATAAAGCCCGGGGTGTAGAGATGTCAGGTAATTGAAAGGAACTACTCTGGGCATCTCTCTCCTAGGAGGATTCGTTTTGCCGACCTGCTCACATCACTTGTGCATTAGCAGCAGGACGAAAAGTAAAAGGGATACCGTTTTGCCGATGTTAGTGCCTATGCGACTTTGTCTTTCTTCTGAGGTTTTGTTTTGCTGATGTGTTGGCCTCAATTGTGTTATTAGTGGCTAAGCGAGTTTTCTGTTTCCTTACCTTCCACCTTTCACTTCCGGGTCAAACAGACACACACACTTCCACGCGTAGACATTTATATATAAGATATAAGAATATATATGTATATATTGTCACAGATGGCCAGGGTCCTTGCCTGGCCAGGACGCCTCTTCGCTGAGAGGAGCGGGGGACCAAGCATGGGCAGAACAGTACCTTCCCCAGATGCTAGATGGCAACCCCCATGGGTTGCAGTGGTGCCTCAGACTCTCACAGGGCTTCATGGGAGATGGAGTTGTCTACAGCCCTGTTGGGATCCAGGGGTGCCGCCAAGGAGCACTGTAGCTGGTCCAGAGCCGGTATGGGCAATTCTTTCATCACAACCAGAAGTGCTGCTGGAAGTAGGTCATCAAGCACCTGGAGCACTTCTGGGTAACTTATAAAAGATGCCAGCAGACAGTACTCGGGGAGCCAGAGTCGGGAGGAAGGAGACAAATCTTGCCGGGAGGAGTGGAGGAGAAAAAAGAAAGAGAAAGTATTGTGTTGCTGTGCTTAGTGGGAGTGTGTGTTCCTAAGGGAAACGGGGAAGGCGTTGCCCACAAGTGAAGAAAGAAATAAAAACATTTGTGTTTTGATCAATGTGCCTCCTGCATCTGTCTGTGTCGGGTTGAGTGGCTGCTATGCACTCCACATTTGTCACAATAAATATATATATAAATTTTCCACATTAAATGGTGTTCCAAAATGAAGCATATTTTATAAATCGTAAAAGAATACTAGTCCACTCTTGCCTTTTATTATACAGGTGAAGGGTACTGTAATGCCATTATTAAGAACAGCCTTAAAACTTACCACACATGTCCATTTTTTAAGTATTGATCTGCATGTTGAGGTTACATGCATATTACAAAGCAGGGTATCCATGTTATTTGAAATAAAGCAAAAAGCAAAATATTGTTGTGACATTGAGCCCTTTTAATAGGAGCCTGGCTCTGTACTTAACTCTGCCACAGTGATCCTTCAGGGCCAGGGTGTCCATCACCAAGTGCCATTATTGACATTACTGAATGCTGATGCCCAAATTTTCACTTCCAGCTGCTTTGTTCTTTTGTCTGCTCGTGCATAATGCCCAGATCACCTGGGGTCAGTGATAGCCTGTATGCCACTCTTTACCCCGACTATGTGAGCCAAGCCAAGGCCAGGTTGTACACCCGTGACTCGCTGTGTGGCTAAACATCAGGGCTGATGGCATATACCAGCTAGGAGACTCGTCCAAATTGCTTTTGAAATACTGCGTTTACACATCCACTCATTCCCCCATTGGTGCCTCTGCTTTTTTAGGGTACTGCAGGGCTGTCATTCCTGCCTCACCACATATGTTCTGCATGGAGTATCCATATTCTACCCATGTATTTACAAATTGATTTGTATCAGTTTAATGGCAGTGAGTTTACTCACTCCAAAACATTGTCCTCAGTTTTTATTTTCATAACCTCAGCAAGAGCAACTCATTAGCATTAAAAATGTTGATTATTGGCCTGTGGTGCTTCAGTTTTCTCTGTCAACGCTCTGCATTTTTAATTTTCTGTCTATTTGCTTATCATACATGTTCCCAATACACCATGGAAACTGTGATATGTGGGTGGCTTGGCTCTTTCAAAAATCTGAGTCTTATATTTAAAATTCCAAAATTTAGATTTATTGTTATTTGTACAATGAAACTCTTACATGCTCTTTTCACTACGTTGCCATTTGCCGTGAATCTCACTCTATACGCTTTTCAAAATAACAACACAAATCGTAATGGGTGAAAAGTAAGCTCAGTTTAGGAAAAAAATAATCCAATGATTTGAGCTAATATCATTTTGTTTGTTCTGTCAGCAAGCCGGCAGATTAACTTCTTGAGTAAAAACTGGGAGATCCGTGTCAAAACAAAACAAAACAAAAATAAGATAGAAAGACAAATGAAATCAAAGCCCAATACTGGAGACAATAATCATGGTTGAGAGAACAAGAGGGCCAAAACCAAAAGAACACAAAAGAAAAGAGCAGATCAGATAAGGATTTGATCTACTAGCCATCCTTATATCCTCAGAGGCCACGTCCCTAGCAATCCTGGAAGCAGATCTAACGACAGAAATAAACAATAATGGCATTTGAAAACCCAAATCATATTAAATCTTGACACTGTTGTTATACACCACAACAGAACATAACCACTGAAGAAACAGAATTGCAGAAAGAAAAGCAGCATAATAAGCAGAATAGAGCTTGGCAAAGTAGGGGTGTGGATGTCCTTACTTCACACAAGAAGGCAGTGAACAGAAAAAGTATTCTTACCTCAAGAAAAAATAGTTTCCTAGATGGCTCATAAAACATGGAAGACATGTTTTCTTAAATCGGAACCTTTGCTGCTTCAAAGTGGACATTTTTAGTAAGTTTTAAGGCTTTTTCTATCACCTATGCAGTCGTGTACCCTTCAGGCCCATTGTAAGCTGCAAGAAACATCAACGTAGTTTTAAAATTTATAGAAATATTCTTAATTTTAGAACAATATTTTATATGCAAATCAATATATACAATGATTGTGAAGAAATAAGTTCAGTTTGAACAATATCAAACATATCATTTAAGTGAATAGACTGCGTGCCCAGAGCTCATAAGGAAAGCTTGCATTGCTGTATTATGTGATCAAAATGTGCTCAAACCAGAAGAACAGGCAGGTCCAAATGAGCTCATTAGAACATCAGGAGTGACATGACCAATGATTCATATATACTTCAGAAAAAACAGAATAGTGGAATGACAAGTGTGTTTTAAAAGAATTTTGGATACTGGGGGATATGGATACAGTATGTTAAAGAAAATTTTTTACCATTGGAAAGTATATGTTTAAGTTTAGATAATCTAACTAGTGTGTACATGCTTGTAAAAATATGTGAAATAAGAACTTGAGACTTTAAGATGAGCACATTTCATGGTTAGCTAAGCGTAACTTAACTAACAATCAGCCAAAAACACCATTAGGAACTTTTAGTTGTCCAGTTTTGGCTGATTCAGCATCTTGCATAAATTAAAGTAATTCCTTGACATTCACAGGGGCGCAGGACCCTCACGAATGTGACAATGCACAAATACGTTTTGGGCCCATGATTGCTACAGTACATTGCACTACATAAGAGGCAAAAGTTGCAAGAAATGAAAGATAGAATGATCATTGCACAATCAAATTACATACCTCTGAGGCTGGCTGCCAAAACAAAGATGTGAGGCGTCCCCCAGACAAAGTGAGTAATTCAGCAGTACTTTAGTGTACTAGAATTTTTTCATCCGTCCATTATCCAATCCGCTATATCCTAACTACAGGGTCACAGGGGTCTGCTGGAGCCAATCCCAGCCAACACAGGGCACAAGGCAGGAATCAAACCCCGTGGCAGGGCGCCAGCCCACCGCAGACTACAACTTTTTATAAAATGTAACATATTGTAATAAATCTGTGTGTATATTTATAGTAGTAAACGACAAAAATGATTAATATTACAGATACGAAAGAAATCCAAGAAAACAAAAAACAAATAAAACACTTGCAACACAGTCTAGTTTTGAAGATGTAGGTGATGGTGGTGTCATTATGAAATGAGATCCCCTGTGAACAGCCTCCTGAAAGATATGTGAAGTTTTGCCTTATCATGATGCTGATTTATGAGAAAATTTGTAGATGTTGGGAGCGCTCCCAGATGAAGACGTTTTCTAAGCTAGATGAAATTACATGAATAAACAGGACAAGAACATAAATCCAGAGAAAACTGTAATCCTATGTGTGTAATTGTATGAGTAATCCAATTGCACAGTGAAGCCTGAAACAAAAAGTCACCACAGATTGAGATCCTGCTGCTTTTTATGGCTCATTTTTAAAACTGGCGGCCTCAACTCTTACCTAGCAGCCCTCATGGCAACCACTGAAGGTGCCCAATAACACAGAACTCCCATAGTTGCTAGGATTTGCTGTTCATTTGAGTAGCAGAACTACAGCTTCATCTCTGGTTTTCTGCAATAGGTCTACAGTACATATACAGTAGGTCTACAACAGGTTTACATCTTGCCTGAAGAAGGAGCCTGAGTTGCCTCAAAAGCTTGTATATTCTAATCTTTTCAGTTAGCCAATAAAAGGTGTCATTTTGCTTGACTTCTCACTGCAATAGGTCACAAAATAATTTCCATGTAATTATTGGTAAAACTCATAAATTGGTGGATCCACAAATCTTGAATCCACTAATCGCAAGGACTGGCCTGTAGACATGTAAAGCACCCTATAAAGGACAGGATAGGATTTTAAAAAGTATTTTGAGAGACATCACAATTGCCAGAGAGAGAAGACATCTCAGTTAGATTTGACATTTTCGACTGTCCCAATGCTCACAACCATCATACTTGTTTGAAGAAGACAAAGATTGAAACAAATACTGTAAAACTATGGCCGCCCTATGCAAAGCTTTCTGCATCACCATCATTCGAATGGTTCATTTCAAATGTTTTTCATATATAATATGTATGCCTGTTTTTGCTGCAAATAAACATAAGTAATGTGTCACACATGTGTGCCAGAGGACCATCTTCCAGGCTCTTTTAAGGTAAGCACTACCACATTGGGATGAGAGGGGACACAGTCGCTAATAGTGTCTTCTATTTTGCCCGCAGTTCCTGAGAAGGCAGCCAGAGAGGTCAACTGACCACACCTCCAATGCCCAGACGAAGCCCTTCCCCTTCCTGTCTGGCACTATAAAAGTTTAAGTTTCCTGGAAGGTGGAGTCTCATTTAAAAGAGACCTTCACAGAGGATGAAGGTTTCGAGTGATACTATACATCTCCAGACAGAGAAACTAAAGTCTTGGACCACTGATGGCTGCCTTTTTTGTTGTGCCAAAACGCACTCACTGTTTTTTCATTCTGTATTAAACAGGTTCAGTCAGTTGGTGCCCCAATACTCTTTTTGAATCCATTCTGCTTTGTACCACCGGTTACAAATGATGGAAATAAAGTTGGAGTATTACATTGCTGAGGTTCCTTTGTTGTTTCCTGACATTTAGTAGTGACTGATGAGTGTTAATATAATGGACTGTGTTCATTTAGGTTACATTCTTCCAGTGGTAGAGGTCTGAGAGTGGACAGCCATACTTGTAAGGTTAAACCTTGGGTTCTTTTAGAATATTTGAGCAACCTTTTAGAAAACAGTAGTTTTCTGAGTGCAGAGCACCACATATATGAATTCCATCAGGACTGTGGCTTGTTAAGGTACTGAAGTTGAGGTAGGCAGACTTGGCCACTGTAAACCAGGCCATATGGGCACAATGGACACTGGCTGTGTTTCCCAGGAGCATAGGTGCCCATGATGTTTCTGATGCCTATACAGTATATGTTTCTGGTTTGCTATCAGAACAGGGGCCCCGGCACACTACTGCAATGCGGTGTTCACTGGATGTTCAAACTGTTCTTTATACAGCCTCCAGTTAATCCAAAATGCGGCTGCAAGAATTATTACAAGAGCAAGAAAATACGAACACATAACTCCAGTTCTTAAATCCTTACACTGGCTCCCGGTTAAGTTTAGGCCAGATTTCAAAATCCTCCTTTTAATATATAAAGCATTAAATGGCCAAGGCTCTGCTTACTTGTCTGAACTTATCATGACTTACAAACCAGAGCGCACATTAAGATCTCAAGATGCCGGTCTGCTTATGATTCCAAGGATTAATAAAATAACAGTGGGAGGTCGAGTTTTTAGCTACAGGGCCCCTAAATTGTGGAATGGTCTGCCTGCTACTATAAGAGATGCCCCTTCGGTCTCAGCTTTTAAATCCAGGCTGAAGACTCACTACTTCAGTTTAGCATATCCTGACTAGAGCTGCTGATTAACTGTACAGACTGCATCTCTGTTGTTAGTCATTAGCACTAAAACATAAGTAACATGATATTTAGAATTTGTTACTAATCCACACTTATTCTGTTTCTCTTGTTGTTGTGCCTGCCTGAGGTAAAGTCATCCCTGATGGAGGATCGCAGGAATTCGTGGGGTAGCGGGGCCCTTTTATCGGATTGGCTGGCCCAGTGCTGTTTCAGCTGTGGAGGTCTCCAGGACTCTAAACAAATCTAAATCATATTATGTGATATCATCTACTGTTAAATTCTGCTCCATACTTTTAATATTTTTATTTTTATACTGTATTGAGGATTTGTTCTGTTCTGTGTATTGTATTGTATTGACCCCCTTCTTTTGACACCCACTGCACGCCCAACCTACCTTGAAAGAGGTCTCTCTTTGAACTGCCTTTCCTAAGGTTTCTTCCATTTTTTCCCTACTAGGTTTTTTTAGGAGTTTTTCCTTGTCTTCTTAGAGAGTCAAGGCTGGGGGGCTGTCAAGAGGCAGAGCCTGTTAAAGCCCATTGTGGCACTTCTTGTGTGATTTTGGGCTATACAAACATAAACTGTATTGTATTGTATTGCATTGTACTATCATTCCCGGGGGTCTATGATGGCGTTAAGATGGCCCTGCAGCACTGTTCATGTGTTGCAGACCCCTATTTGAGCATTAAGTGCAGTGTGTTGGGTTAAGAGCACTGTGTTTGTGATGAGTGAATGTTAAATAGGTAAGTATTGTAGGATGTGCCTGTGAATCAAGGCTAATAATTTGGGCATTTCCAGTATTAACTTGTCCACTGATATAAAAAGAACTTTCATAAAGGTGCCTTTTATGAACACCACTGTATGCAGAGAAGGGGGCACTTAAAAAGGCATTTTTAAGGGTTAGTGTAGACTCTGCAGGGCATGATCTGTGAAGGGTATCTGACAGGACATTATCCAGTGTGCAGTGGATGAATCCTTCTGGATGTGTTTGGACTGGCAGTAGGGCATTTACTCTTCCTTTACGGGACTTACCAGGCAGGTGGCTTCTTTTTGGCTGCCAGGACAGCTAAGACAACAGAGAGAGTGGGCTCCCACATGTGATGAAGCTGTCTTTTTAGCAATTACTTCACCCTTTAAATGCACATGTAGAAATACACAGGAATATATTCACAAAGGTATCAAGTTGCCCACATGGGCACACTTCTGGCATTTCTCTGTTTGGCTACTTAAAGGGAGTCACAAAAGGAGACTTTTTGTAACGTTGATTTACCCATTTTGCTATGGAGCACAAATGCAGTTCTGGCCCATGAAGTCAAACTAACAGCCTTCAACGTTAAATTTTGGTCAGCATTTTATAATTTTACAGACATAAATTCACAAGTCACTTTAACACCAAGTTGCCTGACAGTAGAATATATAAAAATATTCTCAACTGAATTACTACATTTTATTAATGCTACGTTACTAAAATTTTGGGTGTTATTGAACCTTAAAAGAAAACCATATACAAGTTACCCCCCTCCCCAAATTGCTCAATCTTTAAATCCCCCCCATAAACGGAAGGCAATGTGATTCCCAATAAAGTCTACACCTGAGGTTCCCATTTGGGGGGCACGTTGTAAGTTCCAGCACTGATGTTCTTCACGCTGCACACCATCCACCATGTTTTGGTGAGTACGTGTCCATCATTTTGTAATGATCCTGGTGGTGATCTCAGGCTCAGGTAAATTAATGAAGGTGGCATCTGCTCATTTGACTTTTCTGAGCATGTAGCACCGACTGCTAGATTGCTTGAAATGCCTTTTAAAAGTTAAGTTGATGAAAACAGCATACAGTAGAACTAAATTAAACCTAGAATTGATGTGCCTGATATATCCAGCATGACCCTCCACCCCAGGGACATTGAGCCCTGATGTCTCATTTCATCAATGCCAGTGGTCTCTTCCCTGCCTACTGATCCATGAGTCAAAGTCACTTGTGCTTCCTCCCTGGACTGGATGGGCACAACTTCATTTCGGCACTGCAAATAGTCTCTCTTCCAGGGAGGTACTGGTCCATGGGTGCAGGCAGGTTGGTAATGGTCTGTATCATTTGGTGGGGTGTCAGCTCCGGTTTTCAGACCCGGCTGTTGTTCCCACACCAGCTGAAGGTCCTGCCCACCATTTTGTAAAATCGTTCATTGTGCTCACTGAAGTAATCGCAGAGCTTGCGGAGAATGCTGCGGTTAACAGCAGGGTGTGGGCGCCCCTTGGACTCATCTAAACACTTCTCCCGGCCCTCCGTGTTAAGACAGTAGAAGCCTTTGGTCTGGTTGAAATAGAAATTGGATCTCAAAATTCTCGGACGCAGTTTTAGAAATCGTTCTACTTTTTCAACTTCTGAGAAGGGGTCTTGGATGAGAACATCTCCATCCACAATGTGAATTTGCCCCAGGCTAAAGAAGCGCAGCCAGTTGGTGAGATGAACATCGTAGAGGCTGCGCTGAATCGCCTTGTAATTAGTGTTCAGCTTCCCTTTTCTTAGAACCAGTTGCTCCAGCGATTGAAAGGGTTTGCGCCTCTCTTTCCGATTATACAAGACTTGAGTGTAGTCCGAGATCAGCCTCTCAGCTGGGTCCCTCACAATTAGCAAAAGGCGAATGGAGCTATTCATATCATAGATCCGGGCAGGGGCTTTGGGTGATGCAAAATAGCCCGGCGTTTTCTCCACTGTCAGTTGATACGGTAACGACAATGGCATTTGCGCGAGGTACCAGCCAAAACCCCTCTCATAGTTCTCATCCAAGTTAAAAAAGTGAATTTCAGATCGGGCTACCTCAATGTCTGGGTGCAGGTTGAGCATCTCGAGCAAAGCGCGTGTGCCACCTTTCCGGACTCCTATAATAATAACACGAGGCATTCTCCGCGAGCTGTTAGCAGCCATAGCATTTGCAGCGGCTTCCTCTTCCATGGCAAGTTGAGTGACCATTTCAGCAGCCCTGATTACCTCGAGGCAGATACAAAGCTGCAAATGGAGCAACAGAAGAAGGAGCAAGGCAAGAAGAAGTGTGCCAATCATGGCTGCACTGGTCAAACAGAGGTCGCTCGAAGAATCACAGCTGACACGATATGGGAGATGTACAGTCCAGCAAAGCCCCTCAGGATCTCAGCTTTAGGATAAGAGGTGGCCACGTATGGATAAGAACAACCTGTTAAAAAAAAGAAAAACAAGAAAACATTGACATTAGTAGGGTGGAAGTGGGTACCTAAGAGGGGCACATGGCGCCAAATCTCTTTAATAACTATATCAGTCAACTAAATTATTGTTATTATTATTGTTAAGCCAATAGACCTATTCAAATTAGCTGTGGCTGGTGCTTTGGGTGCTGCCCAATAGCCTGGCATTTTTTCCCATAACTAATATTAGAAATTGTTACTTCAATTACAAATTAAATATTCAAAGGCACTACAAAATAATTCAGATATACTGCATTGAACCAACCTATAAAGCAACTGATTCAGTCATCAATGAATGAATTGACTGCACAATCAACCAATTATAACTAGTTAACCTAATATGAGGACCACAATGATGAACATTATAAGTATAATGTGTATGATGATCATTATAAATATATTTTATATGATGATACTACACTGGAACACCTAAAAAAGAGATTATGCTGTGTCTAGTAGTTTGCTAATTTATTATTATCATCCATGCATCCATTTTCAGTAACATTATCTATCTACCACAATGACTAAGCCTACCTTAGATGGGACAAAAATCCAAAATTTGATACCCATACACACTGCCAAGCTCACAGTGGGCCAGTTTACAGCTGTCAGTGAGCATGTCTTTGGAATGTGTGGAGTAATGAAGTTCCTGAGAAAAAAGGGCAAGGAAAGAACAAGAAATTTGCACATGATAAGTGGAAGATGGAGAAATTAAGCCCATAGCCACTAGAGGTGAGGTGAGAAGCAGAAATAACCACTGTGCTACTGTGGCCTCCCTATTATAAACCCACTTAGTCTGATTTAAGTTTGTGGGTGGAGGGCCAGAGGCACACACCCATCCTCCGAAACAGTGTGGCACCAATTTAGAGTCACCACTTAACCTACATATGTTTGAAGATGTGTGTTGGGAACTGAAGTACCTGAAATATATAACAGAAAGAGCATGAAAACTCCACGCTGCCAAAAACTGCGTGCTGGCCTCAGAACTGCTAAGAAAAGCTTCAACTGATTAAAAACACTTTGTACCATTGTGGCCTTGCAAAATTTGCTAGTCTGGTTACTCTGGTGCTCAGAATGCTTAAGCCAATATAACTTCCACAGTCCACAGTCCATGCCTGGGTGAGTAAATACAGTTTCAGTTTTACTCTCTAGAAACCACATCTTCATCCCTCCTTCAATTCCAGAAGAGGTGAGAGATTGGATCAACAAGTTGTTAGAACCAATAAAGGGCGCAGTTAGTATGGAAGAATTACATAATGTCTGTCATGATCAGGAACCTATGAGTCAATACTAGGCAAGGTTCTCAATGTTCAGGAAGCCAGTGCTCCTTCCTGCAAATCGGGCACAGAAATGAGGTAAGGTGTATCACACACGTGTGCATGGGAGGCAGCTAATGAATTGTAATTACATGCCAGACCAGGGGATGGCCATATTCACTAACCCTTTCTCTCTTTTGTCTGTAGATCAACCGAAAGAGATCCCGCCTGAGTATAAAGACATCGATTACAGTTTTGGTCTTAATTATATCACTTCCTCCACCCATTCTATATAAATGCCATCTTGACTCTGCTATCTCAGTTCTGTTGTGACCTCAAGTCTGTTAAGACCTGAATTTTCGATCATTTATCACTTGTTTTCAAGTATACTGGGTGGCTATCCCAAACCTTTTTCTGCTTTCTCTGTTTTTATTCCACAGCTGTCTTACTGGGAAGATGTGTGCATGCCAAGGGTCCGCAATGCTATGATATATGAATCACTAAAGTAAGAGTGCTTCACAAAACTCATGGAGGTCCACCTGGGCTTTCCGAAGGAAAAACAATGCTGCAGAAATACAGCCTGATGGCCAAATATTGACCACTATACTGTATAAAACATCTAGAGACAGCTATTGTGCCTGTCTCATAAGTGGCTGAGCAGCACAACTGGCATGTGCTCCTTGACTCCTATTTCATGGCTGTCAGAACCTTGGGAGCACTTAAAAGCTTGGATGGAATTCCATGGAGCACCCGGCTGTATAAGATGTCTACTGGCTGTTCACAATTTGTATTCCAAATGGTCTGAGGCCAAAATGGTTGATGCATTCAGCTGTATGCTGTTCAAGCCATCTGTTCAGCAAATGTGGTTTGGCAACTGTCAATGGCTCTCAGTTTTCATTAGCCAAAGTTATTTTCCTTTCTCTAGGAGAATAGTATTAAATTCTTCAGGACAGTAGTGTATCATCCAAAAAAGTTAATGGGGTAATAGAAAACCTGAATCAGCGATCAAAAGATGGCATCAGAGTATCACATGGATAAACCAAACAGAAATTATGAGCACTAACAGAAGTCTACAAGCCAAGAGGAAAAACGAAAGAGAAATGGATGAACAGATAAGATGCAGAGAAAAACAGCATTTTACATTGTGGTCAAGGGAACGGCAGGAGTCAAAGAAGATGAAAGATATATTAAGCAACTTTTTGTCGTGGGCATGTTAGATTTGCCAATTGCAGCTGCTGATGTTGTCGCTGCACCTTGTCAAATTACATGGCTGTAAATTGAGCAGCTGAGCTTCAACCTTCTAGCACAGTCATGCTTGGCCCTTTTTCTAAAAGCCAATAGTGTGTTGCCTGACAGAGCAGCAATTCACAAAGGCTTAACAGCTGCAGCAAGTTCAGCCGCAATCCCTGCCCTTTATTTAATTTTTATTCTGTTATGTTACTAGGGGGCTGTGCCCCCCGCTCGCTTCACTCGCCAACCCCTGGGCGGGTGCTACGCACTAGCCACTTTGCAGCTCTGCCACTCGCACATGTTGAAGCGGATGTACAATTTAAACAGATTGTTATTTTCATGGGAATTGTTACATATGCATAATAGAACTAACTATTTTACATTACAGCAAGTAATTAACCATAGTAAAAAATAGTAAAACGTAATAAATTGAAAGAAAATTGTTTCATGTTGCATTAGAGGTATTCTTTGCGTTACACATTTTCGTTCTGTTTGTATTTGAAACTGACACGCAAATACTTTTTAAACTTACACTTTTACTGTAAAAGTTCATTAAAAACAATATTTGGAATTAACTTTTTATCAATATCACATTGAATTTTGATTCCGTGTATGGAGTTACATCATGATAACTACTTACTAACTGCCTGAGAAGTGAATATCATTTCTTTCTCTCTAATAAATAAGTTGAATTTTTTGAATGTTTGTCCCTGTGATTTGTTAACTGTCATAGTAAAAGCTATTCTAACTGGAAACTGTAAACGTTTTAATATGAATGGCATATCAAGATCTCCTTTGGTGTCTAATGTTATCCACGGAAGATGTACTACATTACCTTTCATGTCACCTATATGTCAGAATATATGTTTGTATGTCAGAATTGTTCAA
Source organism: Erpetoichthys calabaricus (assembly GCF_900747795.2). Lineage (NCBI taxonomy): Eukaryota > Metazoa > Chordata > Cladistia > Polypteriformes > Polypteridae > Erpetoichthys > Erpetoichthys calabaricus. The sequence continues at coordinate 36,346,375 of NC_041394.2, forward strand.
TCAATTTGGAATACAACTAATCTTGTCCTATTGCATAGCCCATCACTGAGACATAAATTATGCAATAACATTACGATACATCCTTTCTACAGTAATTCGTGTGGTGGAAGACCGGATGGTGTTAACAGTTGTAAATATTCTACAGGATATATAAAGTTGATGTTTTCATCTTCCGCATGATCACCACCTACTATTTCAGCATTGTCTATTGTTACACATTTAAACAATTTGCAGTGTAACCGATCGATAATTTTTGCCTTAATTTGTTTGGCTTCATTGTTTCTCGGTGCTAGGGTTGCCCGTGTACTCATGTCTTCTGTTGATAACCCTTTGGGATGAAATTCTTCAATAAGATTTGGACATAATAAGTCTTCTTTTATTGGGAACTTAAAGTGTGGAAAATGTAAAAATTTATAAGAGCTGAGAGCGCAGGAACTATGTCTGACAAAAGCATTCTCACGAATAAGAGGTGAGAGGAGTGTGGGCATGGGCCGTTAACCGGAAATGGTTGAGAGAAGGGCGGGACTTGAAACAATCTCTTGGCAATAGTCTTGTCTCAAGATTTTCTTTTATAATAGAGAGATGTAAAATATGGGACATCAGAGAGATGTGCGCCTCTTCTGTCTGTGAAGTTTAAAACATGTGTGTTCCTTACCTCACCGCTACCTGATGAGCACTCATTGGTTCATTTGGTTGTCAGCTCTCCTGCATACACAGCCTGCCCCCTTCGACTAACAAGAGGATCAAACATGCTTGATGTTAGCGTAGTCAGTCACAGACTAGTTGGTCTCACTCATTAGGTATGTCTTACTAGGCGATCGGGTTCACAGAACTACGCTGCTGACTGCATCCAACTGGCTAAGATTATATAAATGAAGGCTACACCTGAGAATCGCTAGAAAAGTTGTCTAATGTGACATGAGCTTAACAGAGAATGGCTGACAAATCAAAGACGCTACTGAAAACAAAAAACAGTTGAGAAATAAACACAAAAAAAGTTCTAACTGGAATTAGAAATCCTGAGCCCTAACTACTATCATTTTTTTTTTAAACTAATGAAATCCAAAATTTTAATGTTAATTCTTTGAGATATTTCAGGTAAGGAGGCCAGAGTTTTTGAGGTTAGGTAATTATACTTATTAATTATGCCAATACATTGCTTGGTGATCAGCATACGGAAGCAAGAATTTCACTACACCTTGCACACATGTGGCACTAAAGACCCTATAAACCTTCTCAAAGTTTTGATTGCCTGCCAGAACCAATCCTAAATAGGCAGCACGTGATAACTTAACACATTATGTAAGTACAGAGTCAATGGACCGGCCACAGGTAAAGCAACTGCTGTGGTCCCCAACCCCTATACATTTTGGTGCAAACTTCTGTGCCATTCCTATTAAGCTATTTATGGATTATGAGGTTTTGAGATTCAAGGAGTACAAATTTGGGGTTTAATTTTGTCTAGAATGTGTTTTGAAAAAATTCTTTATTTAGTCACTGTTGTGTCTTACACATTCTACCTTATATAAAATTGAGAAACGCTGTATCATAACCGCTTTCCATGTTTTTCTTTTTATTATTTACTTGTTGTATAACTAAGAAAACATATCAATGCGCATACGAACATATAATGGTTAACAGTATACATACACCACAAAAAAGTAGATCCACTAACACCATGTACATAACAGTCACCATTTTATTGTGATGTCATTTTGTTTCTCATTTGCGCACCACTATGCCGTATTTACTGTTTCTGCCATCTCCATGAAGAGAATTCCACAGGGGGCCTTTGTTTGTGACGTCAATTTTGTGATGAAACAAAGGTCACCCTAGGCATGTATGGGCTATCTGAGCTTGACAGATAAGCCTTGCTCTGCAGTATTAAATGATTATTATTTAGTCCTTCCTGATTTTCTCAAATCCCTGTTTTTGTTTTTGAGTTTTTCTTTTTTTTTGTTTTTTTTTATCGCCTTCAGGCTTTGATCAAAGATTTCGCTGACTCCCAGTTTTGACCTTTGGCTTGTTGTTTGACTTTTGATTCTCCTGGTCATTTTTCATTTTCTTTTGACTGTCTCTTTCAAGTCAGTAAAGCAACAGTAAACACGGCTATACAAAGATTAACACAAAATGGTGCTGATAAAGGAGTGTCACCAAAATAATAATAACAAAACCGCAAACACAGTTTAAATAAAAATATAAAAGTCGCAATCTTTTGTAAGTCACTTTGGATTAAAGCATCTACAAGAGCAAATAAATGTAAATGTAAAAAGCATTAATTGTGCCTTTCTCTTGATATTTTTGGTGATCTATGCCGCTAAACTGGCATTTTACACTCTGGGAATCTGATTTTGATATTAGTTTTTCTCTCTCTAACTTACTTCAAAACTTAATAATTTTTATTGTCTTCTTGCAGTGCCATTTTGAAATGCTGTTAGACACCGCTGTTTTGTGGCAAGAGGGTCTGCTATCGCCTAAGCAGCATTCACCAAGCTTTGCCAAAGTGTACAATGCATGTCATCATCAGTATGATCTATAACTTCTGTCTATCCCTGTTTGAATAAAAAACTTTACAAGTGATTTAGAGTACATGTCTTTCTTACCCTGCCATTTTGGTTCCGATTCTTGTGGCTTTGTGAAAGATTGGTTTGTATTTTTGCCATTGAGCCCTGGTTCTATTTTTTCAACCTCGTTACATCTTCTGATCCTTTAATTAAAATCTTTTTCTTTGTCTGTTGTAGCGACACCACACCAGGAGCATGGAACTGAAATTCAAACCAATAGAACGCTTGAGCAAAGGCTTCCCCTGAACTTTTCAGTTTAATTTCCCAAGCCTCCATCATGTGACTGCTGCATAATAGGTGTTGCCTAGCAACAGCAGCCACAGATGGGCAGGGCTAGGAGGAAACGACACCCAGAAGGAGGGACTGGGGCGTGGCCTCAACATGTTCCAGGTCTGACTTTGAGTGGAGCTGCAGGCTGCTCCTGACATACGGTATGGAAAGTGTAGAGATTTCAATGGGAAATAACAACTGGATGATTAAACTGCCAGCTTGAAATTCATCAAAAGATTTAAAGAGCGTAGCTACAAATCCCAAAACAGAAATACAAAATTAGTGTGTGATATAAAAAAAGGAATTGGATAAAATCGATTAGGTTAATGAGTAACAATAGGTAATGATATTACGCAGTTGGCATCAAAAATAAGCTTTCCATTTGCCATGTAATAGTTATTGCAGCTAAAAAGTACAAACTCTCTATGGAAACAGCATGTGTGCCATCCACCAATATCTAAGCTACACGGTTATTAATCATAATTTGTGTCTAGTAATTAAATAATGCATTTAATATGTAATCTGTTTTTATTTAGGCTACAATTTATGACTTACTTCAACCTGAATTTTTTTTAACTTTATACCAATCAGCCATTATGTGGGACAGAAATATGTTTAAATAAGTCTGTTTTTATCTGTATTTGCATGCAAGGACAAGGTCTTAAACTACTTTGTGTTGTATGGTTTCCCAAACCAACAATTATGATGAGTTCTGGTGTTTGCAAAAAAATCTGCTCACGTCTGCTTTATGTAGAAATGTCTGCTGTGCACAAAGATGTGTTGTCTTTTTCACTAAAGCAAAGACAGTTTAAAGGCAGTTGCAATAGATCCAGGAGAGCTGACTGGAATGATGCCTTATTGCACCAGATTAAGGGGCGAGTGCTGTGCCAGAGCCCCTGGGAGGACTCAGCGAGTGGAATAGAGACTCACAATGGCCTGGTGATGTATGAGGTGGCTCCCCTGGGGGCAATTATGTTAAGCAAACAGGAACAAAGCAAGAGTATGTCAGAGTCCGTTTCCAAAACAAGATAATTAATAACCCCATCTGAGACACCAGGAAATAATGCATGGCAGAGGTCCTGTGTGCCACTTTATTTATTTGAGTTATTATTAGATCTCTTACTTGCTGAGGGAAGAGTTTTCCATCAAAAGGTAACACAGATTTTAGATTTTTTGGGTAGATATCACTCAGTAAGTTCAACTTTAAAAAAGCGTGTGGCACATGTTTATTTCCTTTCCTGTGCCAAGCTGCCCAACAGGAGTTCAAGGAATTGCTGCTATTAATCAAACTTGGCACTATTTCTAATTTGAAGTATGCCACACTCCTCCATCATAAAACTTCTCCTAGCCTGTGCCTCTCAAGGGTGTTTGTATGTGTTTGTGCATGTGTGCGTATATTCCCTTTCCTTTTGAGACCCTCAACAATGGTGCATTGCCGTTGTTCAATAAAGAGCTTCCTGAACGTGGCATCCACCAACTTAAATTGTCACTAAAAATAAACAGCTTTGTCTGCAAGGAGGAAGAGCTCTTTTTGTGCTTCTTAGGAGTGGCAGGATGGCAATAATGCTTAAACTGGAAAATGAAGGATGAATTACAAAATACAGCAAAGTATCAGAAAAAGAGTTCTGGCAGAACAAAGGAGCTGGAGAAGTGGACCCCCACACCATAATGACTCCGGGATCGTCTCCATCATTGCCACATTTAGCATCTCCATGGCTGCACCAATGAAAGGATTAAGACATCATAGACAAAGGATGGAGCGATCTCCTAACACTGGATTGTAAGAGTGAAAGTCCACATGTGACAAAGTCAGTGTTATGGTATCACCAGAATGCAAACCTGTTTAAAGGAAGGACCAAGAGAGCAATCATTAAAAAAAGCAAGAGACCAAAACCTGGAAACTAAAGAGAGCATCAAAACCCAATTTGAACCTAAAATTGAAATCAAATACAAATGTAAGGAATCAGAAGACATGAGGAAGAAACAAAAAGAAAACAAATGTGCAAGGTTCAGATCGGAATCAGTCAGATAAGGATAATATGGTTAAGTCACATCACTCTTTCTACTGTAATTGACAAAAGCTACTTGGCAATTGCAGACACAAAATGGCTACCGCAAGACCCAACCTGGCGAATGGAAGTAAGCAAAATTAACAATGAATTGATTTAAAAAATAAATAAATCATACAAGAACAATGAATTCATGAAAGCTGGTTGTGAGTGTCATGCAAAGTCCAAATCTTGCTAAAGCAAAGCAAGGTGCACAAGCAAGAGAGACTGTATGTAAAGCAATGCATTTGTCTTGTTGAAGACAGGAGTTGACCGATCATCAACTGCCCAGTGGACGTAAATATATGCTAGCAAAAGAGGACCAAACCTCAAAGACAAACTGCAGTACTGCCTGCAACCACAAGGGGTGACAAAAACAAAGATGGAGAAGAGCTTCTGATCAAAGAAAGGACAATTGCAATGAACATTCTGCCATGTATGCTGGAGAAAGAGGACAACCGAACAAATCGGGACAAAGCATCACTACATCAGCGGTTCTCAAACTGTGGGGCACATCCCTCTAGGGGGGTGTGAAGTAACAAAAAAGGGCGCACGAATGTTGGCATATGTGGTGTAATTTTTGCTATTCGTAGGGAAATTTTAAACTTGTAGCAGTGTATCGGCAGCAAAAAATATAGGAATTAATTTTATTAGGGTTTCAAAAAACATTAGGGGGGTGCGATTAAAACTGTTATGAAAACTCGGGTCGCAAATACTTAAAGGTTGAGAAATGCTGACCTACACCAAGAGTTCCCTAAAAGCAAGTCATTAAGTACACCTACTTTGATTGCAAGAATTATTGACTGCATCTTTGTAGTTAGCATAAAGCCAGCAAATGTATGCTGGTTACTGGTATTACTATAAGTGAAAAGTAATACGCTGTGTGATAAATAAGTTTTTAGCAGTTCAAAGTTTCTTTTCCTAAATGTAGTCAAAAAGTTCAGAATAATGTCTCACACACACACACACACACACACAGGAGCTGTGTGTGTGGGAAGGTAAACCAGTGCAGATTAGCTGTGAATTAATCAATGCCTCCATCACATTGTGGGCACTAGGAACTTTATGACTAGCTAAGAACGTACTAGTCTAACTGGCAGAAAGAGCAAAATTCTAACTACAATATTATAAAGCCAGGCCAGTACAAATCATGGGTAAATCTTTAGATAATAATCAAGAAAATATATTTCATAAGTGCCCTGCGGTGGGCTGGCGTCCTGCTCGGGGTTTGTTTCCTGCCTTGCGCCCTGTGTTGGCTGGGATTGGCTCCAGCAGACCCCCGTGACCCTGTAGATAGAATATAGCGGGTTGGATAATGGATGGATGGATATATTTCATAAGTTAGGTGACTTTTTCTATAGTAGAGAAGAGGATCAAATTCAGCTAGTGTTGATTGTGTTGTTTGTTATTGTCCTTAGTCTGAATATACTATCATATATTAATTTTTCTATTATCCTTATGTCATGAATAAATTGCATTATTTTGTTTATTGCAGCAAACGTGTTTGTATTACTTGTTAAAAAATAGTCAACCCCCATGTCTGAAAGCCGGTAATGAATTGTGTCAAGTTAAATACATTTCTCCTTATTTTATGTTACAGTCCTTCTAAAAGCCTGTGAAGAACTGTGTCGATGAGGTGAATACATTTCTCCCCATTTCATGTTATTTTCTTTCTAAAAACCTGGGATGAATTGTGTCTACTTCATCTTCTTCGCCATCTTTTCCCACTTCTATGTGGGGGTCGATGTGATTGATCAACCTTCTCCATTCAGCTCAGTCATGCACCTCCTCACCAGTCAGGCCCTTTTCCTTCAGATTTCTTTTACTTTATCCATCCATCTCCACTTCGGCCTCCCTTGCTTTCTCTTCCCGTGTACTTCCATTCCCATCACTTCTTTGCCCACATATTCATTGTCTCTCCTCATCACATGTCCATACCACTTCAATCTACTTTCCTGTACTGTCAATGAGTTAAATACGTTTCTCCTTATTTTACAAAGTAGTGCTTCAAAAAGCTAGGAACATATTATGTCAATGAGTTAAATACATTTCTCCTTATTTTATGTTGTTGTCCTTCTAAAAACCTATGATAAATTGTGTTGAGTTAAATACATTTCTCCTTATTTTACACAGTAGTCCTTCTAAAAGCCTGTAACATATGATGTCAATGAGTTAAATATGTTTCTTCTTATCTCACATTACAGTCCTTCCAAAGGCCTGTGATTAATTGTGTCAATGAGTTAAATACATTGCTCTTATTTTTTGTTGTTGTCCTTCTAAAAACCTATAATGAATTATGAAAAATTATATACATGTCTTCTTATTTTACATAGTAGTCCTTCTAAAAGCATGTAACATATTATGTCAATGAGTTAAATACATTTCTCCTTATTTCATGTTTCAGTCCTAAAAGGCTGTGACAAATTGTGTCAATGAGTTAAATACATTTCTCTTATTTTGCGTTGTTGTCCTTCTAAAAACCTATGATAAATTGTGTTGAGTTAAATATATTTCTCCTTATTTTACACAGTAGTCCTTCTAAAAGGCTGTAACATATTATGTCAACGAGTTAAATACATTTCTTCTTATTTCACGCTACAGTCCTTCTAAAAGGCTGTGACAAATTGTGTCAAAGAGTTAAATACATTTCTCCGTATTTTGTGTTCTTGTCCTTCTAAAACTGGTGATGAATTATGTCTGCAAGTTAAATACATTTCTCCCTATTTTTCACGGTACTCCTTTAAATAAGCCTATAACAATGCCACTTTTGTATTCCACTGGAGACAAAATGGTGTCTGGCCGAGTCTTAGCGTGCTCAGTTTAGCTGACTTCTTAGCTGCTGTATTAACTTTAACCCCTAAGAATAAAATCCTCTACCTAAGCCTCATTCTTGGAAAATTTAATGGTTAGCATCAGCTTATAAATTGTCTTTGAGTTTGACATTTCCACTCTTCATGTATCATTTCATCAGGTTCTGTGTGATTTTTTAGAATGGCCAATATTCACCCCACTTTTTTGTGTTGACTGATCTTTTATGATTCATTTGGGTAAGTCACTTTGGTCTGGAACTGGAGGCCGAGACAATGAATGGAGGATCAGATCTTTTAAAAATGCTTTCTTTCAATGCAATGCATATGGAATGACCAGCTTCAGTGTAGGCCACTGCAGGGTCTGTCAATAGGAAAAACGATCAAGGTAGTAGAGCCAGGTGGCGAATGAAAAACTCTGCCCTACAGATGACTGCCCGCTATAAAATAGCTCAATGTGACTGTGTGCGTTGCTGCATGGCATTCTGTTCTGTGTACGTTCCTGCCTTGTGCCCACTACTGCCAGGATGGACTCCACCTCCAATTTTAATAAAGTGGCACTGAGGTGAATGAATGAAAGAAATTAACCTAAAAAAAGAAAAAGAAGCAAACTTTTATTCATGAGTGTATAGAGCAGAAATAGATGCATTCGCCTAGTTGAATAAATGACACATGATGGCATATCGGTGACATTCCAGGCACTGCCGATTGATCACTTGGAGGTCAAATCAGAGTTTGACAACCCCTGCTTTATTCAGCTTCTGTTCTCTTAGTGGCACCCTTGAAATTGCACTGTTGTACGTTTCGAAGCTTTCTTCTTGTGATTTCTCACCGCTTACTTCACATGCCTCAAGCATGGCAGGAACAAAGGAGGCGAGTGCTGCTTTCTTTTTGTTGGTGTGCCATTTATCAAGCTTGTGCAGCCTGCCTGCCCTACCATAACAGGATAATATGGCAAACGCTAATGGTGCCAGCACCCCTGCTGGGAGCAATTTCACACATTGTGCTACATCCTGGGGAGCGTAAAAAGGCTCCTTTCAACCCAGCCGGTGTCCTTTGCAGATAAATTCCCTTTCCATGCCGCAATACCAGAAAGACGCTTTACCCTCCCTAGGTACTCTGCTGGATGTCGTCTATCTCACCTCCCAAGGGACTGAAAAATAGGGTCAGTTGTTTAGGAATGAACTGCTAGTTTGCCCGCATAAAGCTTATGCCAGCATTCACCTTACTATGAAATCCCACTGGATTCCTAAAATGCTTCAAAAGTTAATGTCTGTAGTGATGACCTTGTTCTTCTGTATTCACCATTTTTGATATAGTGGCTTGCACTCTGCATGCCATGCCACAAAGCCCTTTACAAATATATCATGCCAAAAAGAATCGACACATGTCTAGAATGGTGACTCTGATGTTCTGTTTTGATCTTTCTTTTCATATAGCAGGTTGCAGTTTTTGTCACATGCCACTTGGGAAAGACAAGTGCCCAACCTGAAGGAGAAGTCCGAGTATGCCAGATCTGGCCCACACCAGGCCAACCAATTAAACTAACATGCACATCAGAGCAAACTGGAATACCTGGAGAAAAGCCACGCAGACCCAAGGAGAACACAGTGAGGCAGAAGCAGTGACTTCCGTGACAACACGTTGCTCTTTTAGTAATCACCTCAGACACCGCACAGACAGACAATTACTGCACAGCCAAGCAACAGCAGCCACTGTGCCACCGAGCTTACCCGCCATAATAACATGACAATTAAATGAGAGCAAACCTTACGTTTCATGAATGTTCATTTTTAACAAATTTAATAAAAAGTAGTTGAAGCGCTCACAGGTTGACAAAGAAACTCACTAAATAACCAGGATCAATTAACAGAAGGGAAGAACGGGCATCTCATCAGGAAACCAGCAACAGCTTAAATATACCATGAGGCAATGGCAGGGCACATTAATATGAACCATCCATTACTGAACCACCTTCAAGGCTGGGAGAGCCTTTCATGGCAGCATTGAGAACAAAATAGGAACCAGCCCTGAACAGAGTGCCAGTCCATCACAGGGCACAGTGACACATTTACCACTCACTACAGAATTTCCCCTTGGGATTAATAAAGTATCTATCTATCTATCTATCTATCTATCTATCTATCTATCTATCTATCTATCTATCTATCTATCTATCTATCTATCTATCTATCTATCTATCTATCTACAGTTTTGCAATAAATCCTGTGGTTGGTGGCATTACCACCCCTTCATAGATTTTTTTCACCAATGCACGAAAACCCAGTGTAGGAAAACATCTACGTCAAATGCGTTTTTGTTCACTTTAGTGTGGATGGTGATACTTCTGTAATTGATATGAAAACACTTGTATGGACAAAGAGAATATATAAAGAGAATAAAATTGAAAGAAAATGTAGAAATGTGGATGTAGCCTCAGTCAAAGATCTACAACAAGAAAAGTGACCAGCTGATGCAAAGTGAAATATTGTGCAACAGTCACCCACAGCATTTCCAGGTTTGCGAGTTGGGTTAGGCAGGTTTACAAATGAATTAATAATTTGTTTAATGGTAAGTACTTGGTGATAATCTTCTAGATGGGAGGAAACTTTTGGATTTATTATTTGTGTTACGGTTTCGCCAGGGCACTCTTTGTTTTTTTATTTTGTTTATGTTTTTTGATAAAATCTGATAATATACTGTGACCACTAGGGGGGTGCTGCAGCTCCCCAAACCCCAGGCACAATTGCACAGACGCAAGTCCCAACATAATACATTTTCAAATGATCATTTCTTTCACTTTGCACTTCTCTTGGCATGCTTTGTCCACGTACAACCAACTCTGACTTGCCTGACTGAGTACTTCTGGTGATGAGATATTACTTGTTGGGAGCACTTTTGGGACAACCAGAAGTCCTAGAAAGTTGGGACTACAAATCCCAGAAGCTCCCCCTGGCAGCCCCGATGGAACCTAATAGGGCTGCCTCATGGGACTAGAGATCCCAGCATGTCCTGTGGGTATCTGTGTTTAGATGGGTATGGGGTTTGGGAGCATTTACTGATACAGCACTTAGCTGCACCCACCACATGACAAATCAACTCAGGATCCCAGATTAGGACCCGAGTGCAGCTGTGCAAAGGGTGACACCTCAGCATCACACTAGTCCAGATGGACTGGAATAAGTGAGATTTTTTACGGTGGCTGAAGTGCCAGTCCTGCCACCAACCCCCAAGTTTTCCCTGCAGGTTGGAGGGCCTGCTTGCAGGGCTGGATGCAGGTTAATGGATGGAGCAATTGCAGGTTAAGGGCCCAGTGAAGTGGAATCATTTCTTGCACTTAGGTTGTTTCAAAGTTTTTTCTTCCTTTAGTAAGTTTCTCTAACAGTTGGCTTAATTTTTGCATAAACTTGGTGTTATGGAGATCATTATCTTACTTTTGGTTTGGTTATACTTTATATATTACCCATCAAGTTCAAGTTCAAGTTCAAGTTCAAGTAGGCTTTATTGTCACTTCAACCATATACAGTTAGTACACAGTGAAACGAAACAACGTTCCTCCAGGACCAAGGTGCTACATGCAACATAAATTACAACATAAATTAACAGAAAAACTAAACTAGCTAACTAAGAAATGTGCAAACAAAAGCAACAAAGTGACAGTGTGACCAAAAACACAAACGTAACATAATAATAAGGTGTTGTTGTGATGAGTTGAGGTAGTGGAGAAACAGTAAACATTCCTTAGTGTAGCAGCAAAAATTAGGAAGTAAAGAAGTTAGTGCAAAAAGTTGTCCAGTAATGGATATTGTGCAAAAAAAGCATTGACAGGTTGGTGTATACGATAGTTTGGTAGTGTAGGTCAGTGTGTTTGCGCTTGTGTTGATTAGTCAGTCCAATCTCAATGTTTTGAGGTAGTTGAGTTAAGCTAAGTGATAATGTTTGTGTGTGTGTGTGTGTGCATGCGTGTGTGTGTGTTTATCAGTCCAGTCCCTTTTTGTTGAGGAGACGGATGGCTTGTGGAAAAAAGCTGTTGCACAGTCTGGATGTGTGTGCCCGAATGCTTCGGTACCTTTTTCCAGATGGCAGGAGGGTAAAGTGTGTGTGAGAGGGATGTGTCCGATCAGCCACAATGCTGGTGGCTTTGCGGATGCAGCGTGTGGTGTAGATGTCTTCAATAGAGGGGAGAGAGACCCCGATGATCTTCTCTGCTGTCCTCACTATCCGCTGTAGGGTCTTACGGTCCGATATGGCACAATTCCCAAACCAGACAGTGATGCAGCCGCTCAGGATGCTCTCGATAGTTCCTCTATAGAAGGTGGTCAGGATCGGTGGTGGGAGCTGGGCCTTTCTCAGTCTTCTCAGAAAGAAGAGACGCTGTTGGGCTTTCTTGTGTAGGGAGCTGGTGTTGAGGGACCAGCTGAGGTCCTTCTCCAGGTGGACACCCAGGAATTTGGTGCTGTCGACGATCTCCACAGAGGAGCCGTTGATGCTCAGCGGAGAATGGTCGCCTCGTGTCCTCCTAAAGTCAACAATCATCTCCTTTGTCTTGTCAACATTCAGAGAGAGGTTGTTGTCTTTACACCAGTCCGTTAGCCCCTGCACTTCCTCTCTGTACGCTGACTCGTCGTTCTTGCTAATGAGACCCACCACGGTCGTGTCATCAGCGAACTTAATGATGTGATTTGAACTGTGTGTTGCTACACAGTCGTGAGTCAGCAGTGTGAACAGCAGGGGACTGAGCACACAGCCTTGTGGGGCACCTGTGCTCAGTGTGGTGGTGCTGGAGGTGCAGTTCCCGATCCGTACTGACTGAGGCCTTCCGGTCAGAAAGTCCAGGATCCAGTTGCAGAGGGAGGTGTTCAGGCCCAACAGGCTCAGCTTCCCGATCAGTTGTTGGGGGATGATCGTGTTGAATGCTGAGCTGAAATCTATGTACAGCATTCGAACGTATGTGTCCTTCTTGTCCAAGTGTGTGAGGGCAAGATGGAGTGCAGTGGAGATGGCGTCGTCCGTTGAGCGGTTAGGACGGTACGCAAATTGCAGTGGGTCCAGTGAGGGGGGCAGCAGGGTCTTGATGTGTCTCATGACGAGCCGCTCGAAGCACTTCATGATGGTGGGTGTAAGTGCAACAGGACGGTAGTCATTGAGACAGGACACAGAAGACTTCTTGGGCACGGGTAAGATGGTGGTGGCCTTGAAGCACGTGGGAACGACGGCGCTGCTCAGAGAGATGTTGAAGATGTCGGTAAGAACATCTGCCAGCTGTTCTGCACATTCTCTGAGCACTCTGCCTGGGATGTTGTCTGGTCCAGCAGCTTTACGTGGGTTGACTCTGCGTAGAGTTTTCCTCACATCCGCTGTAGTGAGACACAGCACCTGGTCGTTCAGAGGAGGGGTGGTCTTCCTCGCCGCCACATCGTTCTGCCTGTCGAACCGAGCGTAGAAGTTGTTCAGCGCATCTGGGAGGGAGCCGTCACCGTCACAGGCAGGTGATGTCGTCCTGTAGTGTGTGATGGCTTGTAAACCCTGCCACATGCGCCGTGTGTCGCCGCTGTCTATGAAGTGATTGTGGATTCTCTGGGCGTGTGCGCGCTTCGCCTCTCTGATGGCCTGAGAGAGTTTGGCCCTTGCTCTTCTAAGGGCCACTTTGTCTCCCGCTTTGAAGGCAGAGTCTCGGGTCCTCAGAAGTGCACGCACTTCCGCAGTAATCCACGGTTTCTGGTTGGGTCGTGAGATGATGTTCTTGGAGACAGTGACGTCATCGGTGCACTTACTGATGTAGCTGGTCACTGATGAAGTGTACTCTTCCAAGTCAGTGAAGTCGCCGTAAGTTGCAGCCTCCCTAAACATGTTCCAGTCAGTGCTCTCGAAACAGTCCTGAAGAGCAGAGATGGCTCCTGCTGGCCAGGTTTTCACCTGCTTCAGAACCGGTTTTGAACGCCTGACAAGTGGTCTGTATGCCGGAATTAGCATAACAGAGATGTGGTCTGAGTAGCCGAGGTGGGGGCGGGGCTCAGCCCGATATGCGCCGGGGATGTTTGTGTAAACAAGATCCAGCGTGTTTTCCCCTCTCGTTGCAAAGTCCACATATTGATGGAATCTAGGAAGCACTGACTTGAGATTTGCATGGTTGAAATCTCCAGCAACAATAAACAGTCCATCCGGGTGTGTATTTTGCAGTTCACTGATCTTTGTATACAGTTCCCATAGCGCTTCCTTAGCATTAGCGCCAGGTGGAATGTACACTCCGATAATGAAAATGGTGGTGAATTCCCGTGGTAAATAAAAAGGTCTGCATCTAACAGTCACAAACTCCACCAGCGATGAGCAATAACTAGAAACTAGCACAGAGTTCTTGCACCATTTCGCGTTGATGTAAACACACAAGCCGCCACCGCGAGTCTTACCGCACAGAGCTGCATTTCTGTCGGCGCGAAACGAGGCTAGCCCATCTAGCTGAATAGCGGCGTCCGGTACTCTGTCGCTGAGCCATGTCTCCGTGAAAACAAAGACACAGCAGTCTCTAACCTCACGCTGTGTAGCCTGCTGGAGTCGGATGTAGTCCAGTTTATTGTCCAGGGAGCAGACGTTGGATAGGAGGATGGACGGGAGAGCCGGCCGGCTAGGGTTTGTTTTTAGCCTAGCACAGACCCCGCCCGCTTTCCGCGCTTCCGCTTCCTCGCGCACCGCTTCCTTCTCCGGCCGCCGGCATCAGGCAACGCCGAGGCTTCGAGGCCTGGTTCGCGCAGCAAGCCGAGGTCGCGTAGCGTTTCCCGCAGCTCATCATGGATGTCGTTAACCGGTTTGTTTAGGTAGAAGAGTGTCTGGCGGTTGTATGTACGGACACCAGTCGCGACGATATCCATACATAGAGTAAAATAAACACGTTACACATAAAACGTAAACAACGTAGCACCGTTTTGGCTCCGGAGCGGCCGCTGCGTGCTACTGCCGCGCCGCCATCCAGGTATTAGAATAATTTAAAAACATTTGCCATCTTTTGCCCTATATGTATCTTCAGTGCCTTGCCTCAGTATCCATGTCTTGACCTTCTCAAGCTTGTCCTCGTGAAGCCTACTTCTCAGACTCTGTCATTATTGCCGAGGTGCCTTGCTCATCACCTGTCTGCATTTATAGTCCCCATCTTTGAAAGAAACTCTCTCAGCATGCCTCCTGTGCTATTTCTTCTCCAGGCGTCTATCATCTGCACTTCCTTTTTCGATCACATCACCAAAACCAAATTGGCCAATCAGTTGGCTTAGAGGCAGTGGACACACAGGCCTTGGTGTTTTAATATACAGTAGATTGTTATGCAACAATGCCATCTTTGTTTTAGAATGCATACCATCATGCTGAGTTTTAGCCATCCGGATGCCGAATTGGATTGCTGGGGTAGATACAGAAGTCCCATTAGTTTGAGATTTTTACTTTGTTTCCAGTCCTATCTTCCCCATTACACAGTCTGCCTTCACAGTTATCTTTCAGCCATGGTCTTTTCTTTGGCTGAGTTTTATTTCTTGTTTTCATGAGCAGGGCTGAGTTGTGGGGTCTTATAGGCGTTTCCTATAATGGAAGCCATTTTGCATCCCACATTTCCAGAGGCATGGCCGCTGGAGTTATGATCAATAGTTCATCAGTAGTGAAGATAAATGGTCAGCGTTTGCACTGAGCTTTATCCGATCTGTGGATAAATCGTTCAAAACCTTGATTGTATTCTCTTTGTGATTAATTTCCATGTCTTGTCTGGTTTTCGACTTCTTGTCTGAATTTTGGCTGTGATTTTTGCCTATCATCTGGGTTTTGGTGGCTTCATTTTACTTTTCTTTGTTTGGACTTTTGCATGCATCTCTCAGTTAAACTCAAGACATTAGTTATCTGTTTTTCTGCCGAGTCAGGACATTTGTTTAATTAGCCATTTTGTTCTTTAAATATAATTTTGTATGTTATGTAGTTCTACTTTTGGTTTTATTTTGTCTCTGTTGTGTTTATGTAGGGCGGCAAGGTGGTGCAGTGGTAGTGTTGCTGCCTCGCAGTAAAGAGACCTGGGTTCACTTCCTGGGTCCTCCCTGCATGGAGTTTGCATGTTCTCCCCGTGTCTGTGTGGGTTTCCTCCGGGTGCTCCGGCTTCCTCCCACAGTCTAAAGACATGCAGGTTAGGTGCACTGGCGATCCTAAATTGTCCTTGGTGTATCTGTGTGTGTGCCCTGTGGTGGGCTGGCACCCTGCCCGGGATTTATTCCTGCCTTGCGCCCTGTGCTGGGTAGGATTGGCTACAGCAGACCCCTGTGATCCTGTGTTAAGATATAGCGGGTTGGATAATGACTGACTGTATTTATGTAATATTGTGAAGTTTGTTAATTATTCTGAATTTTTATGTTTTAATAATTTATGCAGTTTACTTAGTTGTCTGGCCTGTCTCCTTTATGTAGAGCTAAAGGATACAGGACCACCTGGTAATGCAGCCAGGTTTCTTTCTCAGCTAGTATTTAACACATTGATTGTTGGACCATTTATTACAAGGGTGCTGCAGTACAGTTCTATGCATATATGATAAATAATTAACTCAATTAAAACTTAAAATTTAAAGAAATATATTAGAAAACACCTGCGGTGGGTTGGCACCCTGCCCGGGATTGGTTCCCTGCCTTGTGCCCTGTGTTGGCTGGGATTGGCTCCAGCAGACCCCCGTGACCCTGTGTTCGGATTCAGCGGGTTGGACAATGGATGGATGGATGGATGGATATTAGAAAACAATGGCTTAATTATCAACTGTAACTCTGGCAAAAATCTAAAGAAACTGTTAATTGCTTTTTTTTCACCAGCAACACCACTAAAAGTCTCAATGTGAATGAGACTTCTAGAAGCATGGCACCTCACAGAGTGCAGGCTTAGAAGAATATGTGCCGCAAATATAACGTGTTTCTTTGTGCCATCCACAGTTGTTGCACACACCACGTTTTATAGTTGGTCACAGTGTGTCCACATAGTGCTGTCCTGCCAATTGTGATAAGTCAGACGCCTTATGATGAAGAAACGTTT